>NC_080853.1:8119870-8428441 GCF_030435755.1 Ochotona princeps | reverse complement strand
TTGAGTCCCTGCTTCCCTCCTAACCCCTGCTGCCTGCTGATGCAAACCCAGGAGGCAGCAGGTGCCGGGTCCTGCCGCCCACCTGAGAGCGAGCTGGACAGAGCTC
Source organism: Ochotona princeps (assembly GCF_030435755.1). Classification (NCBI taxonomy): domain Eukaryota; kingdom Metazoa; phylum Chordata; class Mammalia; order Lagomorpha; family Ochotonidae; genus Ochotona; species Ochotona princeps. Next base: position 8,428,335 of record NC_080853.1, on the reverse strand, counting down.
CTAGCTCCTGGCTGCAATCCAGTCCGTGAGGTTGTGGCCGTCTGGGGAATGAACCAACAGGCTGGAGCTCATTCTCTCTTTCTGCCTCTTAAACAAATGTTGCAAATCATACCTTTAAAAAAAAAATTGCACCTTTGGCTTACATTATTTCCAGCCTGTGCTGCTGTTTCCGGATGAGGGGCAGTTGTGGCCTCTTCTGCGCCACCTCCCATGGGTCCCCTTCTGACCACAACCCATTTACCACCCTTTAGAATTCTAAAACTCTGGCTCAAAATTCAAAAACATAAAATGCAGCGAACACAAAATATGTCCTTTCTACACCCCAGTACCCGCCCATCTAACTCCTCCCCACCCTCCAGATGGACAAAATGGCCATTAATTTCTTGGGAATCTTTCCAAGGAAGCGTTTGTAAAAGCACACATAAGGATGTGTGAACATAAGTGCATATGCATGAGTCAGTGGGCTTGTCAGCAAGAGGATGTGTGTGTGTATATGTGAAAGTATTACGGGCTGTGCATGTGCGTATGTGTGCATGTCAATGCATTTTGTATCTGAGTGTGAGTGCATGTGAATGTATGCATGTAAGTGTGTGTCTATGTGTGAGTGTATGTGTATGGATGGGAACATATTTATGTGCATACATCTGAGTATGTTGTGTGCTGCTGTGCATATGTGTGTGTACATGTGCCTGTATATTCTTATTCTTCCCTCCATACATGCCAAAACCTAGTCGTGCTCCCAGAATGCCTCACACCTTGCTCCAGCCTGTCTGTACCCTCGCGTGAGCACACCTCCACAATTCGCCACCTGCCCAGGATGGCTCAGTGGGATGCACCACGGTCCTTCTGCCTGCTACTCCTCCGGGGATCAGGACAGAGAAATCATCTCCACCCTCGGTGAGATGTGACCCCTAAGGACGATAGTAACAGGGACAGGCAGGAGCAGCAGAGATCCAGTAGAGAGACAAGGGGCCCAATAACATCAGATCTTTTGGTGTTGGGGGGTATTTGTGGGTCTTTTTTTATGAAATCAGAAATTAAGGGATTGTTTGTTTTGAAAGCAAAGCCTCCCCGTTTTTAAGTGCTGGCGAAAGAGCTCTCTGTTACTGGGAAGAACTGGATTTTCCAGGTTGAGCACAGAAGCTGAAAGTCAGGGCAGGGGTCTAGGCGCACGCACAGGGACGACGGTGGCCTGGCCTCCACGTGGCGTGAGTGGGACAGATCAGGCAGCAGATCAGGCAGCAGATCAGGCAGCAGAGTCACTGCTAAAGAAGGTGCTGGGGGAAGGACAAATAGGGATGCAGGAAGAGACCAGAGCCAGCACCTAAGGGAGCCTGAGGTTGGCTGCCTACAGCAGCCACTGCCTGGTGCACCCAGATGTGGGGCCTGATCCCAAGTGGGCCTCACAGTGACCAAGTGGCAGCCCTTAGGAAACAGAGCCCCTGATCCTGCCACAGCCACAGGGCCACACAGACACCAGTGGCCACCAGCCAGCTAACTGTACAGAGTTAGGTATTAGGTGCAACACTCTCATATTACAACACGGGCGCACGCAGTATGGGGGAGGGGTCCACAGACGGGGGTGGAGGCGGCAGTGCACAGATTGGGGCATGTGCCAGGGAGAGCACGCAACCTCCTGACCACAGGTTAATGGAGTGCCCTCAACCACGCCTACCTAGGGGGATCTCTGAGCAGCAGGGAGGTGGAAAGGCAGCCTGCAACAGCGCTGGGGAGAAGCAGGGGGCAGAGGGGAGGCTGGTGCTCAGAGGCTTCACCCAACACCTGACATCACTCCACAGGAGGGGTATGCTGATAACGAACACCACATGGCACACCACAGGGCTGGGGTGCCCAGAGGAAGACGTGCCCACCTGTGCCCACACCCTCAACAGGGTAACCACAGCCAGGGTCGGGGCCCCAGGTTTATGCCATACCCTACCCTGAGTCTTCTCCCCTGAAAGCCAGCCACAGCTGCAGCTGCCACCTGAAGCCTGAGAGTGCCTCTTCCTGATCTTGGCAAACCCCAATTCCTGAGCCTCCCTGCAGTCCTGCCCCCCCTCTACCCTCCCCACTTTTGCCTGCCTGGTCACCCCAGCCCCCTCTTTTTGACACTCCCTTTCTGATCCATCAGCAAGCGCCATGCACTTTCTCCACCTCCACAGCCACCTCCATCCAGTCCAAGCAGCCCAGATTAAGGAGATCCCCCACTCCCTGGTCCCCCTGCCCTCCCTCATAGCTGCAGGATCCGTAAAAACTTGAACCAGAGGTTGGCCACCTGCGGCCAGAACCCCCCAAGGTTTCAACAAAAATCCCAAATCCTCCCACAACCCACAGGTCCCCACGATCTCCTCTTTGCAAAACCTCCTGACCTCATCCTCTGACACTTGAGCCACATTCCTCCCACCGGCCTCTGCACATGCTGTTTCTCCTAGCAGTTCTGCCCTGGGAGAGGCCCCTCCTCATCCATCAGGCCTTCGCCCAAGTACCCCACCTTTATGGTTTCACACACTTAGCACCTTCCCCTCTCCCCACTTTTTTAAATGAGCCCATTCACAGATGAGAAAACTGAGGTTCACCCATCTATACTAACTACTAAGGAAGAGGCTAAGATAGGAAGGGAACACGGTTGGGATAAAATCTTAACCCCGAATCCAACAACACAGGTCAGGCTTGGAAATGGACAAGTTTGGGTTTGAACCATGGCCCACCCTCCCGAGGGCTGCCACAGTAACCAGAGGAGGGCAGAGTTTGCTTCCAACCCAACCCAGAATGGACAGTGAAACTCTGGCGGGTCCTCCCAACTGCTGTGTAAGCTTGAGTCTCTGCACTAGACTCTGGGCTTCAGCTTTCTCTTCCCATACATGAGGATTACAGCAGGACTGAGTACACCCTTCAGGATATAATCAGATTGAGCGAACGGAAGCTCCCAAGCTCCCGGAAGGCAGAGGACTTGTCTCCTTCACAGCTGTAGTCCTGGGTCTGGCCCAGAGCAGGTGCTTGCAAACCCGACGATGATGGGGAGAAAGGGTTCTGGGTCCCCTGCGAACATGCTGGTCCTGCTTCGGACTGGCTATGGGGACAGGTGTCCCTAGAACTCATTTTGACAGGGTCCCTGGGGAGGACACGGACAGGAAGGGGACACTGACAGCCTCCCAGACAGGAGGGGAAACACACACACATACAGCCTGGCCCTGCTCGGTGGGGCAGGCAGGAAGCTGGGAGAGCTGCTTGGCTGGCCTAGATGGGGCTTCCTGTCCTGGTTTGCTCAAAGGCTCTTGGCCACCGCTATTGTGCTGGGACAATGGGAGGCTCAGGCCACCCACAAGGAATGGCAGGCAAGCCAGTGTCACCCGAGAAGCAGGGGAAGAACCCGGCAGGCTGGGTGGGGCTGGAGGGCCACTGTGAAAGCAGGGTGGTGAGAGGGAGAGCTGCTTAGGGTACAGTGCTGTGGGTCCCCACGCTTCCTGCCCCCACCACCGGAAGTACTGAAGAAGGCAGGCTGCTGGGATGCAGACCCCAGCAAGGAGCTGGCAAGACAGAATAGAAGACTGGGGCATCTGATGGCTGCCTTAGGAAGATTCTGCTCCGGCGGTCCCCGTGGCAACCTGCGTGACAACATGCCTTCCTTAGCTTAGCTGCCTTCCCATCCAGTCTCCCTGCCCCACTCTCTCAGGGACAAGCACCCAGGTAATGGACTCTCCCACTCTGGAATCGGGGTCAGCAGGTGTTTCCTAGTGTTCACACTCAGAAAGACACACACTGGCTGCTGCTTTATGGGTGCTTGGGGAAATAAAATCGCAATGCAGGGGCAATGCGGGGCACAGGGCGTCGAGCCACTACTTGTGGGAAGACCCACGTGGCAGACCTAGAAGGAGCTCCAGGCTCCTGGCTTCAGCCTGGACCAACCCTGGCTGCGGTGGCCCTTTAGGGGGTAAACCAGGGAAGAAGGATCTCTCGCTCTCTCTCCTCTCTCTCCTTCTGGTGTATACCAGGGTTTCTGCAGTAGAGCAGCAGGAATCCCCCTTAGTGAACCCCTGGGCACAGGTCCTTCCTGGTGACAAACAGTTGGGCCACACATTAGGGTCACTAGGCCTTCTTCAGGGGTCTCCCCAAACTCCAGGTCACAAGGGGCTCCCTTAGGGCAGGCCACGCAAACCTTCCATGGTTTCAGAGCTACCTGGTGATGTTACTTGGGTGCCAGGGCCCTGCCATCGCCCCGTCCACTTCCTTGAACCCTGGGCCCCCCAGGGCACGCTGGGCATGGGGTGCTCAGGGTGTCCCTTTTCCTTTATTCTGGCTGTGGTCTGGGGGTGCCCCACCCTCTCCCCCACCCCTTCCTCCCCTCCCTTCTCTTCCCTCTCCTCCCCTGCCCATCCTGGCCCTCTCAGGTTTCACCATATGTCTGGTGAGGTCACACCAGCCAAGGCAGCATGTCCTTGGGGACAGCAGCCCTGTCCCCTACAGATCAGGTGTCGTAGCATGGAGTGACTCCAAGGCCGTTTTCTTTCCTTTTGATCTCCAGGGAGAGATTCCTCCTCCTAAGGCTGTGGCTGCAGGTTCCCAACAGATGGCAGTTCCCTAGGGCACCCCACGGGGCAGCTGCCACCTGCTGGTTAATCCCTCACGACGGCAGCAGGGGTGGGTCAGTGCCTTGGGCAGCCCAGGCCACCTGAGTTCAAGGGCCAGTTCTGCCACTTTCTAGTGTGCTGCACTGTGTCTCAGTGCCCTCCTCTGTAAAACGGGCACAGTCAGTAAGAGACTTTGCTCCTGGAGTCGTTTTAGGATTGAGGCACTTGGAGCGGTACCTGACACACAGCAGGACCCACAGCATTAGGGGCATCAATGGCTGTTAAAACACAGCGGGTGTGTGGTCCAGCGGTCAAGTCATCACGTGAGACATACCAGTGGATGGATGAGCATCCTCTGCCTGTCTGATGGAGGATCTATACCATATTTCTCTGTCTCTCTTTCTCTGCCTTAAATAAAAACACATTATGTATATATATATATATTTGGGGGAGGAGGGGGCAAGCTGGCCATGGGACTTGCGGAAGTCCTGGCAAGGACTGCACAGCAAGCTGACCGCAAGTAACAACCACGTGTCTGTCTGTGTTTCAGAGAAGCCGGAAAAAAGGACTGTGAGGCTTCCACCAAAGCAACAATCAGGAGGTAGGCGGGTGTGCCCTGAGACAGACACCCCCACAAACATGCACAATTCTTATGTGTCACTGAGAAATTAAAATTGCAAAAGATGAAAATAAATGGAGAACCACTAAGAAAAAGGGCTATATATATTTTTTTTATTTTTATTTTTTTTAAAGATTTTATTCATTTTATTACAGCCAGATATACACACAGGAGGAGAGACAGACAGGAAGATCTTCCGTCCGATGATTCACTCCCCAAGTGAGCCGCAACGGGCCGGTGCGCGCCTATCCGAAGCCGGGAACCCGGAACCTCTTCCGGGTCTCCCACGCGGGTGCAGTGTCCCAAAGTTTTGGGCCGTCCTCAACTGCTTTCCCAGGCCACAAGCAGGGAGCTGGATGGGAAGTGGAGCTGCCGGGATTAGAACCGGCGCCCATATGGGATCCCGGTGCGTTCAAGGCGAGGACTTTAGCCGCTAGGCCACGTCGCCGGGCCCTATTTTTTTTTTTTTTAAATAAGTTTTCAGAAGGAATGAGCTACAGCAGGCAGGATGAAGGGTGGAGGAGGGAGCTAACCCCAGGAGACATAGAGGAAATACCTCCCTGAGATCACACAGAACAGATATGGGCACCAAAGTTAATACAGTGGCTTTCCAAGTGTCCCTAAAATCAGCATTCCAGGCAGAGGCCCTGGGGCACGCTTGGCCCTTCTGAGACAGTCCTCTCCGAAATACCTGCTGCAAATGTCCCTGTTCCTGCCCTGTGCTGCTCACAGGACCTGCTCCCGTGGACAGTACATGAGCTCATGTACCAGTCATCCGATGTCACCCCCAAGAGGGCAATGATGTTTGTCTATCTCACTGCTGCATCCCAAAACCTAGGATTGAGTCCAACACAGGGAAGACCCTCAACAGAAATGGGTTTTAACTGACTGACCAATCAATTAATCATCTGGAAGAGCCCACTCCACCGCCACTCAACGGCTACACCCAGATCCAGGGAGCTCAGTTCCCCCAGCCCCACCCCCAGAGGAAGCTGAAGATAAAACAAAGTTGCTACAACCTGTTCTGAACAGACTGAGGCAACAGTGATGGGGAGGTGGAGAGGTGTACGGAGAGGAAGTCCACAGGAGCACCTAGCCAGCGGCTGGGGGTGGCCCACAACCCTGCCCAGGCCCACCAACCCACCCCCCATCCCCTCATGCAACAGCACCCCTCCAAGCATGGAGCTGCATCCGTAGTGGCAAGCTGGGCATGTTTAGTGTGGCCTGCAGGGAGGACGTGGAAAAATTCAGATGTCTCCTTACAAGGACCGTTCCAAGCTGCTGCAGTGAGACCAGACACTGGGTTCCCAAAGGACCAAGGAGCTGCATGCTGCTGGGAGCAGTGAGGCAGCTGCCAACTGCCCGCTGTTGGGGGCTTGCGGAGGGTCCCTGTTTTTCCATCCAATCCTTCTCCCGTCCCCTTGCCTCAGCCCTGTGGGCGTTTGCCAGAGATCCCCAATTCTGTCCTAGACTGCAGCTTGCCAAACATGAACCCTGCCACTCTTCCCAAATCCTCAGCCAGGACAGACATCACTAATGGAACACAGATCTCCTTCCTGCTGCATGTTTCCTTCAGTATAGTCACATACACCCATAACATAGTCTGAAATCCTTTCTGTTGGAATCTCAGCTTCTCCTCACTGCTTTAAACCTCTCAGGAATTATTATTATTATTATTACAAAAATTTCCCCAAAGGCCTGGCATTTTTACCCAACAGGTTAAGCTGCCACCTACAAAGATGGCATTGGGTCATAGAATACAGGTTCAAGTCCCAGCTGCTCCACTTCCTATCCAGCTCTCTGATAACACACCCGAGAAAGCAGCAGAAGATGTACTGAGCCCCTGCCATCCCCCAGGAGACCTGGATGGAGTTTCCAGCTCTTGGCTTTGACCTGGACCAACCCCAGTCACTGTAGCCATCTGGGAAATGAACCAGCAAATGGAAGACTCTTTCCCTATCTCTGCTACCCTGTCTCTCAGGAAATGTTTTACCCTAAAGATTGCGCTCATCAGGGTGGGACTAGAGCAGGGATCCGCACCACCTCAACACTTTGAGCAGGTAACCATGCCATGAGGGCCCCTGGCAGCATGTCCTGCAGCCCTGGCTCCCATCTAGTAGATGTACCAGGGGTAGCATACCACCCCCTGCACTCCCATCCCCTCGCTGTGACAAAGACCTCTCCAGACACTGCCCAGTGCCTGAGAGACACCAAGACAGCACTGGATTAGAAGCCCCAGGGGTTATGCCGGAGTTGGTCCTGGCCCGGGCATCCATTGGCTCCAGGCAATCACTGCTGGACATGAGAGGGATAGACATGGCTCCGGTTGCCATGACAGTGGCACGGTTCTAGGAACACTTTTTTTTTTTTAACGTTGAAAGCTGCATTTTATTTGCTGTATGTTACATCACAAGTAGGGCTATTAAATTCATTTCACAAAAAGTACAGTTTTATAGAGCACCAAACTATAACCACTTAGCAGTCATTAAAGCATTTTAATTCAAGTTTAAAAGTGTTTAATTTTGAAATCTACATTCTTCAGTTTGGTTTACTGCAGTTAACAAAATTAAGCTCTTTTAAACATTAAGCTTTTGTACCTGCTGTATTAAACAGGGAAATTGCTGGTGAATGGCAGAGACTTTGAAATATTGCAAGTCCAATAACCAAACTACGGTTTACTCAGGAAGTTCACTCTTTTTTTTTTTAACTGATCAACATTACTTTGGGTTTATTTTATTTTTTTTTAATATATTTTATTTGTATTTTGAATTATGTGGTACAATTTCATATAGGCTGGGATTTTCCCCCCTCCAAAACTCCCACCCCCGACAGATTTTCCCCATTTTACTACAATGGTGCAATAAGGAATCATAATTCTATCAGGCTCTTATTTAAGTGAACCCCGACATTGTTGGTACCATCAGACAGTCCAGCATCCCACTGTCTGCACATGTCCAACAGTTTCATTGGGAGTCCATCTTCCGTCTGGCAGCTAGGATGCATGTTAAGCACACATTTTAAAACCACTGACTTGGGGTTGGCTCTGTGGCACATCTGGTTAAGCCACCACTTGCAACACCAGCACCCCCTAAAACCAAAGCCCTCCTTTTGAGTCTCAGCTGCTCCAACTTCCAATCGGGCTCCCTGCTGACGCACTTGGAAAGCAGAGGAATTTCATTCAAGTGCTTGGGACCCTGCACCCCCGTGTACAGCGTCTGGGGTTCCTGATTTCAGTCTGACCCAGCTCCAACCTTTCTACCATGAGGGGAGTGAACCAGTGGATGGAAACATTCTTTTTTCTCTCTTTCTGCCTTGCAAATAAGGAAACGTTTTCCAAAATTAATTTTTTTAAAACGTATGCTGTGGATGGTATACAGCAAGATGGCATGTGAATGCTATACAGATAAGCTATTACACCAACGATAGGCAGAAAAGCAAAAGGGAACTGCTGAGCGGTGGACCAGGAAGTGTGGGAGTGAGGCACACCTACCTGAGCCCTGGCTAACAGCACCAACCCCTCACTTGCACTGCCGGGGGCGGCTGGGAGGAAAAGCCACAAGTGACAGACAGACAGAACAGGCTGGGAAGGGCCAGCGGTGGCGGGGAGGGGGAGGCATTTCCCACCAGAATGTTCTGGACAAAGCCAACCAGATCCCTGGGGCCTGGGGCAGCAGGGTGGGGCAGCTGGACAATGAATGAGTGGAATGTGGGTCCCCTCCCTGGGACTGACACTTGACATCCAAAGACAATGACTTTCAAGAGGTTTGGTTTTTTCCTCTGGTTTTTTTTTTTTTTTTTCATCTTCTCAAACAATTGTTTCTGAGGCTGGTGGGTAAATGGTGCCCCCCTGGGCTGGCAAAGAACTGTTGTTCCCAAAGTCAGGAAACAATACACAAAAGTGAGAGAAGGCAAAAATAGAGACACTCAGGGGACAGCCTGGGGAGGGGGGACAGCCTAGGGAGGGGGGACAGCGAGGAGGTTTCCTTAGGTTCCTTCTTCCCAGAACTGCTGGGGGAGGGAAACAATGTGGAGGGCTGGGGGAGACGAGCCGGGCCAGCCAGGAACGCAGACAGACAGTGGCTGCTGCCTGCAGCCTGGGATCCCGGGCAGTGAGTAGAGCCAGCCACAGTGCCCCTTCCTCCACATGGTCGCTCACATTTCACAGGAGAGGAGGCAGGACCCCAGAGCTCTGTTCTCCGTTCCTCCTGCTGCACGGCCGGTCAAGCACGGGTTGGATTGGAACATCCGCAAGGGTCCCCAGCACTGGGCAGGGGTCGGACCCACCTATACCACCCACCCTCCAGCTAAAGCAGCAGCAACCAGCTCAGGACAAGTTGCCAGGGATCACACCAAGGAAAACCTCCTTTCCTGGGGGGACCTGACCTTGAGCCAAGGAGAAGCACAGAGAAACACTCAGCTGAGGTACAGAGCAGACAGTTCTTCCCAGGCAACTTTGCCCACAACTGTGCTGTCTCAACTATTCCAGCTATGCTGGCTGGGTTCCCCTCAGGACTTTTGCACATGTAATGGCACTGGCAGTCACCACTCCACTCAGCTCTCACCTCCCCAGATCGTGTCTCAAGTGACACAAGGAGCCCTAGGGACAGAAAATGTTCTGGGCCTTCACCTAGTGCTGTTGCCTGCCGTGGACCAGACCTGTATCTGCAGGCCATTCTGGTTTTCAGCAAGGTGATCAAGAACGGATGGTTCCCATCCACCTAGGCTTGCCACCTGTACACGTGCGCGTCACTCCCATCTTGGGTCCTCCCAGCCAGTATATCCCTCCAGCCTCAGGCAGACCCAGGGTCCCTGGCCTCTGCAGGGTCAGTCATCAATGCCAACCCCTTCACCCCTTACCCTGCACACATCCCTGTCAGCGGGCACGCGGGGCAGGAGCTTGGCATCTGCTTCTGAACTCTGAAGCAAAAAGGGTTGGGGACAGGGGATAGGGGACAGGACCTTACATACTGAAGGAAACCTTTTCAGGGCATATGTCCATGGTCTCCACCCACCAGGGGAAAAGCTCAGGGTATGGGTGGGCATGCCCAGGGGCCTTGCAGGGTGAGGCTGGGGCCTGCCCAGTACATCAGAGACCACTGTGTGCTGCAGCCCTGCTTCAATCCCAGTCCATGGCTGCTGGCTGGTGTGATGAAACCCATGTATTACCACAGCCTGGCCTCCTACACCCTCAGGCCCTGGGATGGACCAGGCTCCTGTCCCCAGGGCCTTTGCACTGGCTGCCTTCTGGGTCTGGAACTCCAACCCCCAGAAAGCCATGCAACTCCTTTCCTTCCGTTATTCAGTCAAAGGTCACCTTTTCCACGCAGCCCACACACCCATTCCACTTAAAACCGCATCTTCCCAGCACTCCTCCCCCTTATCTTACTTCCTCTTTCCCTCTTACCCGGCACCTGATGCCACCACACGCTGCCCTTGCTGAGTGTCCTGGTGAGGGAGAAGCTTCTGTCTCTTAGACTCATCAGGTGCTCAGCCAATGACCTGCAAGCCCAGGTGTCAAGCTCAAAGTGTCTCACAGAACTTACAGCCTTAGAAGTGTCTGCTCATTACATTCTAGAAGCACAGTCAACAAATCTGGTTTCCAAGCCAAGTCTGACGCACCCTCAGGGGCTAACCTAAAAATTATCCATGCAGCTCTGCAAATCAACCCACTGACTCGAAGGGTCAAGGGGAAGGCTCAGGGATCTGCTGCTTCATAAGCTCCCAGCGAACCCTAAAGAGCTCAAGGGACCAAAAGAACCTGGGATGGGCAGGTGGTCAGGGAGGACTGCACAGAAGAGGCAGCCAGGAAGAATCCTGGGCACAGACCTAGCAGAAACAATGAGGAGCTGATTTGCAAACTTCAGAGTTGAAGGCAGGCTTCAGATTGCCTAATCCATGACCTATGGGGCTACAGCAGGTATCAGCATCACCTGGGGCCCTCAGGAAAAGGCTGATTCCTGGGTGCCCACCTCTAGGGCGACGGAGGTGCCTGGACACCTACACTTTAGAACAGGCTTTCTGAGATGGGTACCAGACTTTGTTCTGGTTGTCTCTGAAACAACTGGAGCACGCTCATAAAATCACATCAAGAACCCTGGAGGCTGCATCCACCAACACCCAGTGTGACACCTGGCTGTCCCATACAGGTTGTAGGCATGGCCCTTGTCACAGAGGCTCTCCACAGTCTGGCAGGTCACCTGGCCACTGGCCACAGTGGCTGAAGAAATGGGTGTGGGCCTACATGTTTAACCATCCTCATGTGTCCTGTGTAGAAACAGGGCCTCACCGGGAGGCCAGGGGAATGCTGTCTGCCAGCTGCTTTGCTAAGGACCTTGCAGCAGCTCACCACCCTGAGATATCATCAAACCAAAAAGCTCCAGCCCATGGCCATCATCAGCACCATCAGAGGCCCCAGAGGCCCAGGGAGTAGCGCCACACGTGGCTAATACTGCCTGGGAATTCCTCGCTGTGGGACCCTGCTTCCAGCACTTCACCCACATGAGCTCATGAACTCCTCCCACCAACACCATAGTCATCACCATTATCTTCATCACTTGCACTCAATCTTCCTGCAAAATGACCCACCCAGCCATATCGCTGAGCAACACGGGACCCTGTGGGAGGTTCATGCACCCAAAGGGGACCTAGCAGGCTCGTCTCGTCACCCACACTCCACGATAAAGCTGCTCCTGGCAGTAGGCCAGCCTCACCCCCATGTGACACTGGGTGACATAGCTCGGTGCCCGTGGCTGGTCCCTGCCCACCAAAATCAAGCCCAGCCGTCTGTCCCCCAGGGCCGAGGGCCAAGGTTCAGCAGAAATGGGAAAACCCAAGGCAGGAATGAGCCCAGGGGCACATCAGCCAGCAGGGCGGAAAGACAATGCAGCCGCTCCCCCTCCCAGTGAGGCTCCATGAAGGAGGCCCAGAGTCCTGCTCTGGGCCAGGAACAAAGCTCGCTTCCCTCTTCCTCTCTGGAACTTCCTGCCACATCAAGCTGAGAAGGAAGTCAGCAGCCCCAGCGAGTGAGGGTGACAGCCACAAAAAATCACGGCGTATTTACGAGGGAAGAGGAAGAGGCAGCCCGAGCTTGGCTGGGGCTGGGGCTGGGCCAGGACTTGTCAGGAAGGGCCACAAGGCAGTTTTGGCACAGCCATGGCCTCGGGGGACTCCCTGGGAGATCCACCTCAAAGGCTGCTATGTGAAGCACTTACCAGCACATGGTCCAGCAGCTCAATAAATTCCCCCAACCAGCAAGTTCAAGTTTTTGCCACCTCTGGCCAGATGCTGGCCCTACCTACTGGCCTCCTGCTGTCCTGCGTGGACCCTTCTGCTGACTGTCACTCCCTCTCAGCTCCCCATACGCCAGCAAAGCACTCACCACAGACATGGGAGCGACTTTCTTGGGAAACCAACTTTGTGCATTCACTTCTTCATTCATTCAACAAGTGTTTACTGAGGAGGTGACACTTGACTGGTTCCTAAATGTAGGATTTGGGGGGCGGGGAAATGCAAGCCACATGGCCCCCAGTGGAGGCTTCCAGACAGAGGGATCAGCATGAGCAAAGGGACCAGGGCAGGGGTGAGCCGGATGGCGCTCAGAAACCAGAAGCAGGGGCGGGGAGGGGGGGGCCCGCTGTGGGCTCTGAGGCTTCCCTCTGAGGATGGGGGATAGGCATGAGGGGTCTGTGCTGGGCAGGCACAGGGTCTGACTCAGGTAAGGCCCACATGGGTCAAGGGCCACATGGCCACGCTCACTGTGCACTTGTTTAACAAGCAGGCCCCTGCAATGGGCCAGGCAGACAGGAGCTAGGCTGGGAGTCCCAGCAAAGCCAAGTACTGAGAAGCGCTTGGATTCTCACGGTGTACTGAAGGCAGAGTCCCTGGGTTCACTGACAGATGGGGTGTGGGGGAAGAGAGAGATGTCAAGGCATCCCCCCCACACACACACTCCTTCTGGCCTGCACCTGGGCAGAATAGAGGTCGCTTTTACTAGGACAGGGTTTCGGAGGCAGGGACCAAAGGGCAAGGCATTGTTGTGGGGGACACAGGTCATCTCACAGCAGACCTCACCCAAGCTGGGCTCAACACTGGGAAATTTACCTGGGCCAGGTGACCCAGCAGGAGCCTAGAGCAGGCGCAGGAGCACAGAGGTCAACAGACAGAGCAGGGAAGAAGGTAAAACCTGCTCCCCTCTGCAGGTCCTGCACTCACCTCATCCCTACACCCCCAGATTCCCACCTAGGGAGACAGAGACCAACAACAAAGGCCTCTGGGACTCACAGCTGGAGCGGGGTGGCGGGGGAGTCCAACGGAGCTGGATGTAAACTGCAGACTGAGCCGGTTCTTGCTGTGTGGCCTTGGGCCGGGGACTCCGTTTCCCCATGCTAAAAGGGGGTAACTATGCCAACTTGTTGGGGGGCAGGTACCTAGCTCTGAAAAAGCCTGGTGATGCCTGCCCTTCCCCCTCCCCCACGGCACCCTGAGAAGCTGCTTTGTCCAGGAAGCTGAGAGGAGAGGGAGCAGGGAACAGCGGCCCCGGCCCCCGTGGGGCTCAAACCGCAGGCTGGGGCCGCTGCTCCCAGACAGAGCGTGTACCTCCCAGGCCTGGCCAGACATACAGCAGCCCAACAGCCCAGCAGGGATTTTCCATGGATTCAAAGTGGGAAGTCCGGGATGGGCAATGGCCCCTGGCCAGTGTTTTCCTGCAGTTGGGCAGAGGCAGCAGGGGTCATGACCCTGTGACAGAGAACTGGGACCTTAGTCACAGGTGGTCACAGGCAGCAGCAGCCCCTCAAGCCCCACGCCATGGCCATACTCCCCAGAACCTGGAGCTCTCTGCTCCAGGGGGCTCTGGTGGAGCTACAAGTTCCTTTGCTCACTCACTTGGCACCCACTAAGTGCCATAATGCTCACCCAGAGTGGACATGCCCTATGAGGCAGCACCTGGCAGGAGCTGGCTGGGGGTGCCCAGGAGAGGTCTCTGTGGTCAGGGGGCTGTGCAGCTGAGATCCGGAAAATGTGGGCCAGCGGGGGTGCAGATCACGCAAGACACCTTCCTACCATGGCACAGTGAAAACGCAAAGGCCCTGGGGCAGGACCTACAGGGCATGTCCAGGGGCACCGTGGCCAGAGCACGACAGGCAAGTGGAAGGTCTGGATTGGGTCACCCAGGGAGTAGAACAGGGATGTCTTAGATCACTGATGGCCCCTTCCCCCTGGGCAGTGCAGCCAGGACCCCCTTACCCCCTCATCTTCCTTGCAGCCTTTCTCGGTCCCAACTACAAAACAGAGACTCTTGTCCAACCCAGCCTCCTCCTAAAGATGCAAAGAGGAGAGAGGCAGCCAGGGAAGCAGGAGGCCGGGCCAAGCCAGACCGCCACCTCGGGTTGCTCAGACCAAGCCATTCATTCCACTGTCACACAACAGCCTGACCCAAGGAACCCAAGCCCCTCAAGCTGCAAGCCCAGGAGTCTGGGGAGGCAGTGTCTGGCAATCAGATGCCTGCCTGGCAACCATGGGTGCGGGGAGCAGCAGCAGGACTCCCTGGGGATCACAGCTACTAGGCTGGCCCTGACAACAACAGGACTCAGTTCCCAGGGTCCCTAGGGGACTTCACTTCCTCCCCGCGGCTGCTCAGTACCAGACCCTAAGGGGGCCACTTGACTCTCCTGCTCGTCATCTCTGGAATGGATGCAGACTACCATATGGGTTGGGAGGAAGAAGGGGATCTGTATGAGAGGTTGGCGGAAACCCCTAAACCAGGGACAGGGCAGCAGATGTTAGACCACACAGGGAGCTCACCTGATACTCCAACAACTCCTGGTGTCAGTGCAACTACTGCTGACCCTACTTTACAGGTGGGGAAACGAGGCACACACTGAGAGCCAGGGGTGGAGCCTGAGAGCCAGGGCTGCACAGGCCAACACCCTGCCCCGGGGGCTTCTCCCACCACATGATGCAGTCAAAGGCCAGGCACTGTCAGAAGCATTGTCTCAATCCTCCAACCCCAGAAGCTAGCCACTGGGAAGAGCCCATTTCACCAAGAAGCAAACTGAGGCACTAGGAAGGGATGGAGCTGCCCTTTAAGAAGGCACACTAGAGGGATGGGCGCCACTGCGTGTTGGGTGAAGCTGCTGCTTCCGGCGCCAGCATAACAGATAAAGGTTAGTGTATGTCCCGGCTGCTCCACTTCCCATCCTGCTCCCTGCTGAGGCGCCAGAGAAAAGCAGCTGACAATGACCCAAGTGCTTGGGTCCCTGTCATCCATGAGGGAGACCCAGTGGTTCCTGTGACCAGCTTAAATGCAGCCTCCTTGACACCCAAATCAGCACACAGGCCAACCAGGGAAAGGCCTCTGACCCCCAATTCTGCCTCGAGTGGGAGGGGCCCCTGGTGCACATCCTACCTTGTGGGTGTGCTGTCATTGCTGGCGCCTCCTCTCCCCAGCCACGACCCCCCCCCCCAGCCGCTCAGAGAAATCCCCAGGAGCTGACCACCAGGAGGGATGCTGCAACCCACTCCTGCCTCCCAGACAGGTCCTACGGGGGAGGGGGGGGAAGCAATGGCTCCTTAGGGTTGCATCATAAATATCTAAGGATAAAATCTGAGCCAGGGAGGGGAGCACCCGAGGTACCACCTGCTCTTAGGAAGGGGAACAATCCCAAACACCAGAAATCCACACACTGGACCATGGTCTCAGCACAGCCACACTGCATAGCCTAAAGTCTATTCAACGTAAAGTCTAATATCTCTCTGACAGTCAGCTTCCACATCTGTGAAATGGGTTAGATGGCAGTAGTACCCTGCAGTGATGAAGAACTACAGAGAAATCATACCCTCGAGGCTGAGAATGATGCCCAAAACTTAACTCTGGCTGCAGCTGTGGTTGTTCTCAGTATGTCGCATCCCACAGCCAGAGGTGCCCGAGAAATCTACACCAAGACTGGCAAAGACCAACGCACCAGAAGCGACGCAGGAAAGAGCAGTGAGTGAAGCTGGCCAGGTACAGGTTGAGAGAGCAGGGTGGGGACTGTGGCGAAGCGGAGAGCAGACATTCACCTCAATCAGCAACTGCCATCATGCTGCACGGGGCTGCCAGCTCTCTGCCTATAGGGGCTGGAAAGCCACATTTTTTTTACACCAATTTTCCAGCCCTTTAAAATCTTGTGCTAGTTAATTCTATAGTATTCATGCAAAGCCAAAGGTGCTGTGAGAGCAAAAATTACATGGAAGAAAAAGCAATGCTGGAGGATCCACACTACCCACTCTCACTTTTTATGTGAAAGGCAGAGTTACAGAGAGAGAAGGAGGCCAAAGAGAGGTCCTGCATGCTCTGGTTCACTTTCCAAATGGCCTAAATGACCCAAACAGGCGGGACTGGGCCGACCCCAAGCCAGGAGGCAGCAACTTCCTCCGGGTCTCCCACACGGATACAGGGGCCCAAGTACTTTCTCAGATGCACTCGCTGAAAAGGAAATGGAGAAGCCAGAACTCATATGGACGCCAGCGCTGCAGGTAACAGCTCAACCCACTATGCCACTGCTCACTTTTAAAAAATCAACATAAAGTCACAATAATTACAATTACCTGATCTTGGTAAATGAGCAGACAGACACACAGACAGACAGGTTAGAAAGTCCAACAGTACTCCACAACTGCTAACAAAGGCAGGAAAAAAGTCCACAACGAGGAGAGACTTCCAAGAACCAGTGCAAATGAACAACCTGAAACCTGAACCACACACTTTCTACAGAACTTATCCCCAAGTGGATCATACATCTAACAGCAACACACGAGACTAAAGGCTTTCAGAGGCAAACGTAAAACACTGAGGTTAAGCAAAGAATCCTTAGTGTGGCTTTAAAAGGCAAGATCTATAAGTGACAAACTGGAAAAAAATTAAAACTTTTGCTATACAGAAGATATTGCTAAGAGAATAAAAAGATACAAGCTAGATACTATATTCAAAGAACTTATAGCCACAATGTAACACAAAATTTAATAATGAGAACAAACATGTTAAAAGTGGGTTAAGGGCCTGGCACAGTAGCCTAACGGCTCAAGTCCTCGCCTTACACATGCCAGGATCCCATATGGGCACCGGTTATAATCCCGGCGGGCCTGCTTCCCATCCAGCTCCCTGCTTGTGGTCTGGGAAAGCAGGAGAGGACGGCCCAAAGTTTTGAGACCCTGTACCCATTTGGGACACCTGGAAGAGGCTCCGGGATCCTGGCTTCAGATTGGCTCAGCTCCAGCTGCTGCAGCCACTTGGAGAGTGAATCAACATACGGAAGATCTTCTTCTCTGTCTTTCCTCCTCTCTGTATATCTGACTTTCCAATAAAAATAAATATATAAATCTCTTTTTTTAAAAGTGGGTTTAAAAAAAAAACGGCCTGGCACAGTAGCCTAGCAGCTAAAGTCCTCGTCTTACATGTGCCAGAAACCCATATGGGTTCCCCAGGTTTGTGTCCCAGCTGCTCCACTGCCCATACAGCTCCCTGCTTGTGGCCTGGGAAAGCAGCTGAGCACAGCCCAAACTCTTGGGACCCTGTACCCACATGGACCCAGAACAAGCTCCTGGCTCCTGGTTTCAGACCAGCTCAGCTCTGGCCACTGTGGTTGCTTGGAAAGTGAATTAATAGACGGAAGATCTTCTTCTCTGTCTCTCCTCTCTGTATATCTGACTTTCCAATAAGAATAAAAATAAAGTAAATCTTTTTTTAAAAAAACTAAGCACACGGGGTGAGCACCGTGAGATGACACACTAAGTCACCACTTGTGACGCCAACATCCCAATCTGGAGTGCCAGCTCAGCTCCTGGATGCTGCGCTTCTGCTCCATCCTCCCTGCTAACGCACATCCCGGGAGGCAGCGGACGACGGTCCAAACGCCGCAGTTGCTGCCACTCACACAGTGGGGCCCAAAAGCTCCTGGCTTCCACCTGGCCAGACCCCAGCTCGGAGGGTGGGACATTTGAAAAGTGAACCAACAGATGGAAGATCTCTCTAGAGGGAACATTCTCTCTCTAGTTCTGCCATCACCAAATTAAATAAATAAATAAGCATCCACCTTATGAAAGAAGACACAGAGATGGTAAGTGTGCACATGCAACCCGTTCAACGCCATTAGCCCTGAGGAACGTGGAGATGAAAATCAGAGAGACACCAATTCCATTAGAATGGCTTAGATAAAAGCGACAAGCCTGAGGGCTGATGAAGTGGAACACCAGGTGCCCTCCTGCACTGCGGGTGGGAAAGTGGAGTAGCCAGCTCCTAAGACTCACCACACCCCCTGGGCCCTTTGCCTTAGAGAAATGAGGAGCCACATGTACTCGGCTGGTGATCATGTACAGTAGCTCTGTTAGAACCACCCAGAACTGGAGACCATCGCTGCATGCTTGGGCTGAAGGAGTACTACTCAGCCCTGGAAAGGGGGAAGCTGCTGACACATACTACAACACAGATGAACTCTCAAAGGTGTTGAGCTGCAAGGAAGACACTGGGCTCAGATGCTTGCAAACCCTGCATTTATGTATGGTGTATGCGCTCTAGCAAGGTGGGACTGTAAGGATGGCACACAGATTAAGGGAGGGTGTGACCACAGGAGGCAGCATGAGAGAGCCTGGGGGTGGGGAGGGGAAGAGAACGAAACCACTCCACATCCAGACTACAGTGCAAGCCTTCGGAGCGGACCTGCACACCACACCTCCTAACACTCTAACCCTGCAAACCACTCACACAGTAAAGTCATTTTCACTCTTTGCAAACTGTCAAACTTAACCTGGATCTTTTGAAGCTCTCACTCTGGCTAACAATAAGGACCGTGGGTTTGACCAACAGATACGGATAGAAAGATCAAGAAACCCAGTCATGTGGGTGTGTCTGGGTGACATCTACTTCCAGGCGTTAGGTAGCCAAGAGCACGTCTGGCATCCAGATCTTGGTTTCTAAATACCATCCTCAGATAACAAAAACTGAGGCGGGAGGCAAGGCTGGTTGTTTGCAGGGTCAGGGAAGGGAAAATAGGACATGAACTTAGACCATTCTGTGGTACCAGCAAGTAAAGAAACGCTGGGGGTGAGGGGAGGGAGGACTGGCTGGCATTGTGGTATAACAGGTAAAGCTGCTCCCTGTGACACTAACATCCCAAGTGGGTACCAGTTCAAGGTCCAGCTGTTCCACTTATCCAGCTCCCCGCTAATGGCTTACGAAAGCAGCAGAGGATGGTCTGAGTCCTTGGGCCCCCTGCACCCACATGGGAGACCTGGACGAAGCTCCTGGCTCCTCTTGCAGTCTGGCACAGCCCTGCCCAGTGCAGCCATCTAAGCAGTGAACCAGTAGATGGAAGATACCCTCTCTCTCTCTGCCTTTCAAAATAATTAAAATACATCTTTAAAAAAAAAAAAGAAATTTGAAGGAGAGACAGAGGGAGGGTAGGAGGAAAGAAGGAAGTTGAAAGAGTTCAGGGCACAAGGATTGACCAGCAAGGACTGGTGGTGACCAAGGCTGAGTCAATGGGGCTGGGGGCAGGAGAGAACTGATCATGCCATGCCCCTGACAAGCCTATAAGAAGAGGACAGGAAGCAGCCCAGGCCTAGGGCGTGAACATAGGCACGCTGTGTGGGCACACAGAAAGCCCTGTAGCTGGCTAACTAAGAAGGAGGGCCAGTGGTGGGAACTGGGCATTCAGAAGGGCACAATGGAGTGGTTGCCAGGGGGACAGAGAGAGAAGAGCAAGCAGGACCTGCAGGCCTGGAACTGAGCAAGTGTGGGACCCAAGCTGCCCCACGTCGACCAGGGAAAGCCAGGAAGGAGCAGTGGCTTTCAGGGGGCAGAAGAGGAACTGGGCTTGGCCCCTGTCTTCTCTGAGGTGTGGTCAGGTAGCTGAGCAGTAATAGCTAGGCATGAATGGAGGGATACAGGGAAGATAAGAGGGTGCTGGGCCAGGCACACCAAAAACCAGAGGCTAGGACATGGCAAGAGAAAATCAGGGCCCTATGTGCTGGCACCACAGCTGACAGGCACCTGCTCCTATCAGGGGTGACACCGGTGTACCTGCTTCTCTGAAACTTCCTCTTACACAGACACTTCCCCACACACCCCTGCAGTGACCACACCTCCACAACCATCGTCCAAAATGCCACTGTCATCAGAACCTCGACACACACATGCTGCCCACTTCTGGAGTCCCACCACCACCACTTACATAGTCCCCCATTTAAGACCCTCCCATAGCACCCATCTCACTCATAAGGACACAATCCTTTAAAAAAAATTGAAAGGCAGAGTTACACAAAGAGAGAGAATCTTCCACCAGCTGGCTCACTCCCTAAACGGCTACAATGGCCGGGCCAGGACCTCCATCCACGTCTCCCTTGCGGGTGAAGGGGCCCAAGCACCTGAGCTATCTTCTGCTGCATTCCCAGATGCATTAGCAGGGAGCTGGATTGGAACTGGAGCTGCCAGAATGTAAACTAGAACTCCTATGGAATGCTGGCATCACAGGCTGTGCCTCAACCCACTATGCCACAGCAGGGGCCCTTCCATGAAAGCTCTAGAGGTCCCTCATGGTAAGAGAGTGAGGAGAAGCCACACTCTGGGCATGGGATTAGTTAGCTGGGACATAGGCTAACTGCCCAAATATTCCATCACAGATGGTTCTTGCTCCTGCCCATGTAGGGTCAGGTTTGCCTTCAAAGTAGCCCTGTCGGACACAATCGTAAGACCTGGACCAGCCCAGTGTTCTTCTGAATCAGTGTCACAGGACACGTGAAGGTGACCGGCTGCTGGAGGAAGCTGGTTTCACAGAAGCAGCCTTCTTGCATTTCATCACCAAGTCCCATATGGAGACACCAGCACTTTGCTCTGGGTGGGGCTGGCACCTTCGACATCGCTGTGGCAACTTTATACACTGCAGATCCTGGCTGGACCCAAGCAGTCCAGGATGCATCCGTAGAGCTATATGCTAATGACCAGAAGAGCAAAGCACCTTGCAAACGCTCATGTGAGGATGTGGCGGATGTGGCAGGACACAGAGGGGTTTTCAGTTGAGTCCCCAGACCTCAGCAACAGATATGGAGCCAGGTGTGATGGAGGCTTCTGGAAGCGCATGTTAAGGCATCACCAATCAAGTCAGTTTCCTCCATTAGGCTCAGTGCTTTGGCCAGAGATTCCGCAGGGTGGATGGCAGCCACTTGGTGTGCATGGCAGATCATTCAGGTTTTCCAGGAAGCATCCACACTTCTCCTGTGTGAGACCATTGGCCTTGGATCCCCCTTTGTAGACTCACAGGACCCTATTGCCCTCTAAACAGGGTGACACAAGCCACATTCAGGGCTCTGCGCTATTTTTTTTTCAGGAAGCAGCCTCAGCCAGTCCCATCCTACAGCCCAGGGTTGCCCTGGAAGGGCCCATTCTCCCGGCAGTGACGCTGCAGGGCTTCCTGCGACATCAGTGGCCCGACACTGATCTGTACCACAGGGACTGGGAGTCCACCAAAGGAAAGAGCTACTGGGACAGGTGGGCAAGAAACCCCAGGGGAGGAGGTGGCCACCGTCCTCTTCTGACCTCACCTGGCCCCATGGCTGCCCCTTTCCCAGTCCACTGGGCAGGTGCAGGCAGCCATCAGCTCCCCACCTAAGGCCCCAGTTTTGATGCAGAACATGTGCTCAGAATAAGGGCATGCCATTACACGTCAATGACATCTCCATAGAAACTGAGACTTTTTTTTTCTTCTGAAAAGTGTCATCTGTTCATCGGCCTAGTCTCTGGCTGGAGCCTCCTTTCTCCTCTGACAGCCCACCTGGGAGCCAGAGTGGGGTGGGGGGTGAGGGTTTGTACCAGAAGTGTCATCAGGCTAACTCCCACTCCACACTTATGACAAGTGACCAGGCCAGAAACAGTCCAACAGTGACTCATTCCTACAAAAAAAATAGCACAGGATACTGGGTGACCCTGATACCCCCCATCGCTGTCCACTGTGCCCAGGAGAGTGGCTTGGAGGCTCCTCCTGACGGTGGCCAAGTTTGGGTGCAGCCACTGTACCCACCCAGCATCCCCTCAAATCCTCCCCTGGGACCCAGTCTTACACTCAGGTGTTCTGCTCACACTCTGGGACACCTCCTGTCACTTAGTAGAAGCAGCATCGTCCCCAAGCAACCATAACTAGTCATCCCATCTGGCAGCCCTCTGGGTGTCACTTCCAAATTGTGCTGCACCCAGCAGTGGTCCCCCTCCTTCCTCACACGGAGCCAGTGCCCCTCACCCAGAGCATCACCAGGAAAAGAAGCCACGTGCACTCTGCTCCCCAAATTCATGCCCCAAGTACCATGAGCTCCCGTCACCCTCCAGGAACAAGAGGAAGAACAGGGCTTCCTCCTAGGACAGAGACACAGAGCCGGAGGCCTGGGGAAGAGGTGCGGTGTCCCATCCAAGGCTCAGGGAAGTGCTGAGGGGGAGGACACGGGCTATTGGATCTGCAGGGGGGAGAGCAGGGTGGGGCCAGAGGGAGGAAGGGGTCTCCGTAGGCCCCTGAATTCAGGGGAGAATCTAGGGGACAGACCAGCGAGGACTGTCCAGCTTCAAACCCACCTGCCCTGCAGGAAGCAGAGCAAACTCCTGGATCCATTCCACAGAGACCTCAGCTCTGGGGCACCCCAAGGGGACACAGCAAGGCAGCTGGGAAAAGAAGAAAAGGAAGGAGGGAAGACCAGTGAGAGGAAGAGGAGTAGAAGGACAAGAGACCACTGGGACACAGTATCTCTAACTGATGACCCCTGACCCCTCAGGCCCCTCCCCACAACACATTCCAAAGGCCTCTCTGAGCACAAGATCGTGAGGCCCCTCTCCTGGCTTCCAGGAAGCCAGGGGGTGGCCACTGGGCCCTCCTCCCAGCACCATGGTGACAGTGATAGGGCCCCGCCCCGCATCCCAGCTCCCCACTCCACACTCCCCATTCCCCCCACCCCATCGCCCTGTCCCCAACCCCAGAACATGGCTGGGGGAATTCTTTCTTTTCACCTTGGCAACAGTGCCTGACACTGCTGCTCCTGCCAGCTTCCCAAACCCCGGGGGACTACATATCACTTGGTGACTGTGTCACTCCGGAGATAACGTCTAAGTGTAGGTCTTAATGTCCAGTACCTTCTGTTCAGAGGTCTCAGAAAACGGGGGCTGATTCTAAAACAGCACATGCAAGTGAGGAGGGCCCAGCGATGGTCCTCTCCAGCCAGCCAATGCCCACTGGAGCGCAGGAGCTCCTGGCCCGGGGCCTGGCTTTGCCCCCAGCACATCAGGAGTTTCCAGTGGGGAAAAGCATCCTCTTGCAAGAAAGCAACAAAATTTCATAAGCATTTTATAATCAGACCTGGGAGATAGCAGCAGTTCTAGGGAAACTCCTTGAGACATCTGGTTTTCTTTTTACTTAAGGAAAAAAAAAAAAAACAGCTTTTTAGGTATAGGAATCCGTAACAGTACATTTTCAAAGTCTGAAGTGAAAAATGATCACCACGCTCTTTCTCTCCACCCAAGCATGACAGTTTCCAAGTGGCCACCAGATGCTGGGGTCAGGAAATATGGCTGCAGTTCATTTTCTTTTCCTTGTTTTGAAGAAACCCAGAAGTGAGCAAAGTCCCAGATGCCCAGGAAAAGACCCAGTGGGCAGAAGAGACGGCCCAGGGAGGCTGCAAGGAAAATGAACACGCCAGGAGCCAAACACGTGACACGGGTCTGGGCACTGTGGGAGAACAAACGTGTGACTCGCTGGCGGAGCTGAGAAGGTCCGAGGGAAGCCTTGCAAACATACCCTGGGAGCCAGTCACCCAGAACAGGTGGCTGGTGTCCGAGGGCCCAGCCAGAGGGCAGTCACTGGAGACCTGATGCAACCTGGGCCATGTGACTTCACCCTGGTGCTGGTCAGAAGGCACCCTACAGAAACTTCAGCTGCCTGCCCACCCCAGACGGGCCTTGCACACGTGGTGAAGCACCCAAGGTTCAGCTGGAGGGATACTGTCTGCTCCAGGGAACCACACCTTAGCTTTTACCACACCTGGAGTCCAAACGCCATGTTCTTCACTAAAGTCTGTTGAGCTGGCGTTGTAGTTATATGCACAGAGAGCCTGCCATTCAAGGAATTGATACAACCCTGACTTGAAGAACTCAGAAGTGGGGGCAGCATTGTAGCATGCACGTAAAGCTTCTGCCTAGTATACTGACATCCCATATGGGTGCCGGTTCACATCCCGGTTGCTGCACTTTCAATCCTGCTCCCTGCTTGTGGACTGGGAAGGCAGTCGGAAAATGGCCCAAGTGTCCAGGCCCTTGCACCACTTGCTGCAGTCAGCTCCCGGCTTCAGCCTGACGCCCAGTCCCCAACCCAGGACCTGGGCCTGTGCTGTGCCTGCTGCGTGGCATGTTTTTCTCCTCGGCTGCCAGCCATGAACACTGCAGAGATCTCTGCTGTTCAGCCTTCCAAGAGCCACTCACCACATCCTGTCTCACTTTCCTTTCCTCCTCTCCTTTACCACCAGCTGGTATTTGACACATTTCCTTGCAGGTCCCACCCAGAAGTGCTTGACATGGGTGGGAAGGAGATGAGGTCACTTCCAACAGCACCCAGGGCTGTGGTCCCAGGAGAGCAGTGGGGTGTGGTTGATGGCTTCTCATGGGGCTGGATGGACCGTGACAGGCAGGGAGTTCAGAAAAGACCTTGCGCCTGCCTGGCATCAGGTGTCAGCAAGGCATCCCTTGCTGAAGGGGAGTGGGCACGAGGAGCTAACAGTGCTTGATGAGTAGTTCCTGCTTTGACATTCATAGCCATGACTACTGTACCAACCCCATGATGTCACCAGCACTGCGTCTCACATGGAGACTGAAGTTTAAATATGGGGAGAGGTTCAGTGTCGGTAAAAATCTCACATAAACAACACTGCAGGTGGCATTCGACTTTGACAAAAAATGAGCTCATTGGGCCCAGCGGCGTGGCCTAGCGGCTAAAGTCCTCACCTTGAACGCACCGGGATCCCATATGGGCACAGGTTCTAATCTCAGCAGCTCCACTTCCCATCCAGCTCCCTGCTTGTGGCCTGGGAAAGCAGTCGAGGACGGCCCAATGCATTGGGACCCTGCACCTACGTGGGAGACCTGGAAGGTTCCTGGCTCCCGGCATCGGATCGGCGTGCACCGGCCCGTTGCAGCTCACTTGGGGAGTGAATCATCGGACGGAAGATCTTCCTCTCTGTCTCTCCTCCTCTCTCTGTATATCTGACTTTGTAATAAAAAAAATAAATAAAATCTTTAAAAAAAAATGAGCTCATTGCAGGAAACAATCATTTCCTGGCTGGGAGGATGGAAGAGAGGAAAGGGAAGTGGGGAGGAAGGGTGAAGGAAGGAAGGTTAGTGTCGTGCCTGCAGTGCCAGCATCACATATCTAGGCAGCAGTCCAAGTCTCCACTACTCCACTTCTGACCCAGCTCCCTGCTAATGAAGCTGGGAAAGCAGCTGAAGATGGCCCAGTTGTCTGAGCCCCTGCACCTATGTGGGAGACCTAGATGGAGGCCCAGTTCCTGCACAGCTCTAGCAGTACAACCATTTGGGGAGTGGACCAGCAGACAGAAGATCTCTAAGTCTCTCTTTCTAGCGCGCTGTCATTTTGCCTTTCAAATAAATAAATCTTTAAACATGAGACAGAAGAGGAGGAGTAAGGAGGAAAGTGAGCCTTGCACATAGTAGGTGCTCAACAAATGAGTGACCCCACCAGCAAGGTGCAGGATACTACTGTGGTCAAGAGTACCAGTCCCAGGCCCGGCACAGTGGCCTAGCGGCTAAAGTCCTCACGTTGAATGTGCCAGGATCCCATATGGGCGCTGATTCTAATCCCGGCAGCTCCACTTCCCATCCAGCTCCCTGCTTGTGGCCTGGGAAAGCAGTCGAGGACGGCCCAAAGCCTTGGGACCCTGTACCCGCGTGGGAGACCTGGAGGAAGTTCCTGGCTCCTGGCCTTTGGATCGGCACAGCACGGCCATTGCGCTCTCTTGGGGGGTGAATCATCAGACAGAAGATCTTCCTCTCTGTCTCTCCTCCTCTCTGTATATCTGACTTTGTAAAAAAATAAATAAATCTTTAAAAAGAAAAAAAAGAGTAACAGTCCCATGGGCAGTCGCACAGCAGGTTAGGCCATCACCTGCAATGCTTGCATCACTTCGAGCAGTAGCTGTTCCTCTTCTAATCTAGCTTCCTGCTAATGACCCTGGGAAAGCAGAGGTGAGGGCAGGCAAGGGACGGGGGTAGGGAGCAAGCCCAAATGCTTGGAATCCTGCCAAGGATGTGAGAGACCCAGACAGAGTTCCTGGCTCCTGGCTCCTGGCTTCAGCCTGATCCAGTCCTAACCACTGGTCACTGGAGGAATGAACCAGCAGAGAGTGTGTGCGCTCTCTCTCTCACTCAGCTGTCTCAGTAAATAAATAAAAAAAGCACAGGCCCTAGAACCAGATCACTGGTTCAAACTGTGGCTCCACCTTTCCTCAAGACCATGGGATAAAATCTCTCTGTGCCTCTACACCTCTAAGTCTGTATAACGGGGCAGAAAGAGTAGACCCGCCCAGTGTGTGGGACGGAACAGGTGAATTAACAGAGGTGGAGTGTTCAGGACCCAGCTCGGTGCATGGGACGTGCTCAGTCCACATCCGCTGACGGCCTGGTGAGCTGTGGAGTGCACCCAGGTCCAGGACGAGAGAAGTGACCACAGTCATCACCCCTGCCTTTCAGAAGCAGCCTGGACTCCACCCCCCTCCACCACTGGCCTCTCCAGGAGGTTCCACTATTTGGAACAGCAGAGGCTAACAAGGGGCTCTGCCCGCCTAGCAGGTGGATAGGAAGGCAGGGTGGACTACAAGGCAAGCAGCTCAACAAGTCCAACACAGGGTAAGGTGGGGGCAAGGACGTGGGTGTTCCATCCTGCGGAGCCAGTGTTGATAATTATACCAGCTCTATATCATCTTAAATTCCAAGGAGTTTTTGCCTACACAAGGATCGGCAATACGTGAGGACAAGAGAGAGCAGGTGAAAACAGCCAGAAGGCATAGGGCTTGCCAGGAGGACCCCACAGTGAGCTGGGGCTGATGCAACCAGCCCCACACACACCAACCCCCAGCCCCACTGTGCAGGCAACCCTCTCCCTGCCTTATCCCCTATGACCCTACAGCAACCTCCTGATGCCTCCACCCTCACCTCCCCAGCCCCAGCAGCCCCTGGCCTCTCCACTCACTTGCTTTTCGTCCTGGTGAACTCTGAGATCTAGCCATGCATGCGCACAAACAATGCAGCCACCCAGTTAGGGCAGAGAGCAGTGCATGGCCAAAACGGGAGATGACGCCACACGCACTCAGAGACGTCTCTTCCTGAGCGGCCCAGAGAGAGACAGAAAACGCATGTAGGAAGAAAGCTTGGGCTAGCCAGCTGGCAGAGGCCTGGCAGCTGCCACATGTGAATCCCTTGTGAACATGCCGAAGGGCCATGTCAGTGAGTGGACTCTAACGGTGAATTTTATAGGGGTAAAAATTATACCTGATGGTGGGGAGGGGAGGAAGAAAAGCAAACACACCTAAGCAACAAGTGTTGCCTGCTCTGCCCATTTCACAGATGAGAAAACTAAGGCCCAGGGAGAGTTAAGGGTATACAACTGCTTCTCAATGCCCAGGCTGTTGTGCAAAGGAGAGCGGCGAGGACATATGGTGCGCACTGTGTGATTTACGTGACGTCGGGTGATTCATTTCCTCTCCCTGAGCCGAGGTCAAAGGTCAGCCTGAGAGGACCCCCTCCTCTTGACCCCTCTGCTGTCCCCTAGGACGCATTCCTCATGCATATCTCTAAGCACAGCTGGAGCCATTAATAAATGATGGCTGTTATGACCCAGGCCTCCCCCCACCAGGGTGGTTGGGAAATCACTGTGGGTTCCCCAAGCCTGAGCCACTCACATGGCTGGCTCAGGAGTCTGAGAGGCTCAGCAGCCACTTCCTCCCAAGAGGATCTGGGTAGGTGACCTGTCAGGCACAAGGACCCCTTTCTCACTAAAAGGGTCCCACAGGACAAGAGGGCCCCGGCCATTCAGAAGTGGAGACCCCTGCACAAATAATCCCCTTGGGAGGTGGTTGGATGGCCCTGAGCTGATTGGAGGCAGCCAACAGATCCCCTGAGGCAAGGCCCTGATTCTAAGCACAAATGGGACCCCTAAGGGCAGCCCACAGTCAGACTCCAACCTGGCCATGCTCAGACACAGGACCCAGCATGCAGAAGTCAGACGGCAAGGCGGAGGTTGGGGAACAGAAGGAGAACCAAAGAGGACAGACACAGGACAGCAGAAGGGACATGCACCAGGTGGACAGAGAACTAGAGGCAGAAGCAGGAGATGAGGCAAGCTGGCCAGCAGGGAAGAGGCCAGCAAGCAGAGAGGAGACCGGGCAGGAGCCTTTCCTCCAGCTCCTTCCCACGCTGCAGGGAGGCCAAGGCCCTGCCCAGTAGCCCCCATCATGGGGACAGGAAAGGGGGGCAGCTTCCCCAGCCTGGCCGGAGCCGCTGGGACAGGCGGAGGAAGCAGCAGTGAGGGAGTGAGGATGGGGGCTGGGCCTGCAGTGCCAAGCATCCAGCCAGGTTGCCATGGCCACAGGCACAAAGAATAGGGCGCAGTAGAGGCCCCAGGAACAGGGTCCCCCGAGAGAGGCCCCAGCTGCCGATGGTCCCCTGGGAAACCCACATCTTCCTAAGGACCTACTTAATAAGCTGGACTCTAGGCTGTTACCTCCCCTGGGAGGGCTGTGGGTCAGGGCCCACTCAGCCTCCTGGGCATGAGAGGGCAGTGAAAACTGACCCCAGGAACCAGTCAGTGAGGACAATGCACCAAGGGATTTGCAACCTTCTTGGCCAAGCTGAAGTTGCTGGCCAGCCTGGGTCTCCATTTCTGCAGCCATTAGGCCGGGAGAAGACCCCTCCACTTGTGCTTGCTCCAGAAGTCAAGGCGCTTCCATGGAGAAGGATACCTCAAGCAAGGCTGAGGAGGAAGAGCTCAGGCCGTAGGACGCTCCGCCGGCCTGGAGCTGCTCCCAGCACCTGCCTCCCTTCCCATGGTTCCCTCCACCTAAGTGCTGGGAAGGATCTCTAGTTTCCATAATTTCCCTGCATTTGTCAAGTGTGATACAAAAACAATCAATGCCTGGGCCCAGCATTTTAGCCTTGCAGCTAAAGTCCTCGCCTTACTCGTGCCAGGATCCCATATGGGCACTGGTTCTAATCCCGGCCGCTCCACTTCACATCCAGCTCTCTGTTTGTGGCCTGGGAAAGCAGTCGAGGACGGCCCAAAGCCTTGGAACCCTGCACCTGCACGGGAGACCCAGAAGAAGCTCCTGGCTCCTGGTTTCAGATAGGCTGAGCTCTGGCCGTTGCAGCCACTTGGAAAGTGAATCAACAGACAGAAGATCTTCCTCTCTGTCTCTCCTCCTCTCTGTACATATCTGACTTTCCAATAAAAATAAATATATCTTTTTTTTAAATCAATGGCCAGGAAAACAAAATCAGAAGGCAGACATGGAAAGATATCACCTGTGACACAGGCATCCCATAGGGGCATCAGTTTATGTCTTGGCTGCTCCACTTCCAATCCAGCTCAATGTGCCTGAGAAAACAGGGAAAGACCAAGTGCTTGGGCCCCTGACACCCCGGTGGGGGTCCTGGAAGAGAAATCCTGGCTCCTAGCTTCAGCCTGGCCCAGCACTGGCTATTGCAGTCACTTGGAAAGTGAAACAGCTGGTCTCTTGGTTTGGATCTCTCTCCAATTCTGCCTTTCAGATGAATAAATACAGTATTTATCGATTTTACAAAAACTGCTCTGTAACTGCTATCAAAGTTGAAAAGCCCCAGTGTCCACCTGTACAGGTTGGAAGTGCATACCCCAGGTTGTGCTACCATACTGTCCAGTGCCGCCCAGCTTCCTGACCAGCTCTGCTGCTGGTGGTGGCAATGAATGTCACCACATCACCACTTCCCCACCTGGCAATGCCACGATCAAGTGAGGAGCCAGGTACCTCCCGGGGCAGTGGGGCAGGTGCTCTGGGACTCACTGATGTGAGACCCTCACGTGTCAGGACTGCTCTGTCAGGTCACAGCATGTCAGGGTGCTTCTCCTCTCCCCTGACCCTCCCCCACACTGACCATCACCCAGTGAGTCGGAGGTGCATTTGCTAACTGGCTCTGTCACCAGAACACTTATGCCTGTGAAGGCAGAAGCTGGGCTCTGTTTCATCACCCACTAGACACCCGGCTCAGCCTCACTCCCTGCCTGGCACTTAGCGTGAGGAAGTATGCGCTGGGACCCTGGTTCTCCCACATAGTTGCTGTGTGAACTAAGCAAGGGTTCCACGTTCCAGAACTACGATGACGACGACTGGCCCAGGTGCACAGGTGACTGGGCCCAGGTGACGACTGGCCCAGGTGCACAGAGAAGCTGAGAGAGGCATGCTCCCCACAGCACCGCTGGAACGCACCAGCTGTCTTCCGCCAGGACTGATTGGTCCCAGCCCTGCACAGGGAACCTTTGGCTCCATCTGAAGATGCTTTTGGCTATTGTCAATTGGGGAGGCAGTGCTACTGGCACATGGACAGGAGCCAACGATGGGATGCTGCTGACCGTCAACACAACACCCTGGACTGTTTCCCAAATGTCAGTAGTGCCGTGGTTGAGAAATCCTAGCAGAGGATGGGAAAAGCTGGGAGCCACTGGGATGAATCTGTAGGCACCAGTGTGAGGACAGAAGCCAGAGAGAATGCGCAGGAACTGCACATGACAGTGTGGGAGGCCCCATACACACACACACACACACACACACACACACACTCACTCATGAACAAAGCCAGCTGCCAGTGGCTGCTGGCCTGGATGCAAACCTGGCTCCAGGGCCTGCACCAAGCACTACGCAGCCTTAGCTCAGCATCTCTCACCACAGCAAACACACCTGTTCAAAAGCAACCCATATCATGGCTCCGGGTTCACTCTGGCATATGTCAGTGCTGTGGACACACGGGATGTGGGGGTACACTCCTTTGCCTGAGCCCTAAGAGTGGCAGCACATTGCGTGTGTGTGCTTACACACCTTACATGTACAGCACTCTAGACAACCATCACATAGCTCAGGATCTTGACATGCTAACACACAATGCATATCTCCATGTGGATAACAATAGCATCTTTCGTTTCATTTAAAAGATACCAAGGGGGCCCGGCAGCGGGGTCTAGTGGCTAAAATCCTCGTCTTGAACGGCCGGGATCCCATATGGGCGCTGGTTCTAATCCCGGCAGCTCTACTGCCCATCCAGCTCCCTGCTTGTAACCTGGGAAAGCAGTCGAGGACGGCCCAAAGCTTTGGGACCCTGCACCCGCATGGGAGACCTGGAAAGAAGTTCCTGATCCCCGGCTTCAGATCGGCACAGCACCGGCCGTTGCGGTCACTTGGGGAGTGAATCATCGGACGGAAGCTCTTCCTCTCTGTCTCTCCTCCTCTCTGCATATCTGACTTTGTAATAAGAATAAAATAAATCTTTAAAAAAAAAAAAGATACCAAAGATCTCATGTTTTGTGGTTTCATTTCACCCAAAGTTCAGAAAGAGCTGACATGAACCCTGGATGGTGGAAATCAGAGCAGTGACCCTCTTGGGGATGCCCGCTGGGAGGGAATACTCTTTAGGGTAGGGGCCCCATGTATGTGTGGTTAGGTGATGAATTCACCACGCCTCACACTGAACTCCACGCCTTTCGCATGCCAGCTATAACTCAACGAGCTGAAATTAAAACTCTTTAGAAGAAAAAAAAAAAAGAATATGGATGGGGTGCATTTCCAGAGAACCTCCCCAAATATTCTCATCCTCTCATTCCCAGAGGGGGCCAAGCTGGGTTCCAGTACCCCTAACCGTCCCCTCCCAGCTTCTCCCCGAGAAAGAAGCTGACCAGGAATGAAACTGGCCTTTGTGGCTGGGGCTAGCAGAACAGGACAAAGAGCAGAAAGATGGCCCCCAGCACCCTCCCCAGCCCCCTGGACACTGCGGCCCATTCACGCTGGAGCCTGGCCATTTCCCTGGGGCTCCAGCCGCCCTCCTCTCTGGAGCTGGAAACAATATCCCCTTTTACCAGCACCCCCCTTGTCTCCCACTTCCGCCTTTAATTGCAAGTTCATGGGTATTAAGTGGCCCGTACAGCTGACCTAGCTCCCTCTCCTCCATCCCATCCCCCCCCCAAAAGAGAGGCCCACAGCAGGGTCTCTGTTCCCTGCCCACTGCCGCTCTTTCTCAATGAGCTCTACCCCCAGAGAGGAAGGAGAAGGGCCCCCTCCTCCAGCCCCCTCGGCGCCTTCCTCCAACAACTCTCTTCTCACCCAGAACGCGCGGCCTCCTAAGCCAAGTTGCTCTTGGCCCTGGCACAGGGGCACCACGCCCACAAGGGCAGCCTCTGTCTCTACTGGCCAGGCGGCCACCCGCCCTCAGTGCCCCTCCTGACACCCAACCTGACACCTGCAGACTGAGAGGCAGTGGAGGACCCATTGCCACAGTCGGCCAGGGCCAGAGCCAGGAGGCTGGGCCTATATTCCGGGCCCTGGCCACACACAGCAGCATGCTTGCTGCCGATCCAAGGGGAAGCCCAAAGCTTTGCTTTTGACCCTTAAATTTCTTCTCTGGCTTCATTAGCTCTGAGCTCCTTGGTAACCTTTAAGGGCTGGAACAAAGGTCAAGTAATCCCCCCACCCCACGCTTCATAGAAACTATCTTTTGATCTCGTGCACCAGGTTGCTGCCTCCGGAATATCCCCAAGCCTGAAAAGTCCCCGCCTCCTCCAAGAAGACTTCAAGGTTAGAGGAGTCAAGGACTGACTTCTGCACCCCAAGAGCCTCACCACCCTCATTCCTCCACAGCCGGTTCCAGTCTGATCCAGCCATGGCTCAGGCAGCCTATTGCTGTCCTGCCCTTACATGCCAGCTCCACACCGCATTGTAGGGCTCCCGAACACAAGGCCACCCCTCCGCCCTGCTTCACGCCCTTGCGCACCTCACACACCAACAGGAAGTCCCTGTCCCTCACCTCGTCCAGCCACCCCACGGGCTTCCTTGCTGCCCACTCTCCCTGTTCACTCGGACTCTGCCAGGTTCCTCCCCATCTCCTGGGAGCATGGAAGCATGCCTGTGAGACGCCTGGGCTTGGAGACAAAAGCAGACTCTGGGTGAGGAGAGGAGCAGGCACCCCGGTGGGTGTCACCAATCCCTGGGGACCGGTGGAGCATGGCAAGGACCTAAAGGACTTCGGCACGTAGCAGGTGCTTCATCAAATGGATTTCCTATTTATTATCATCTGAGAAAATCAGATTACAGGAAACTGTATATGATCCTCCGACAGGGATTAGATGGGAATCTCCTCCAACTGCGCAAGTCTCTGACTTAAATCTGTAAACATAAATAAGTAAAAGCTTAATTTAAAAAGAGAGAGAGCAGCCACTGTCTCATGTGCCTCCAGCTTTGCTCCCGCTTCCTTCTTGAGGCTCCCTGCCACTGGGGAACAATGCCCTGGGGCCACCAGAACCCCCAGATCAGGCTGGGGGAAGAAGATATCCAGATGTGGCCCTCTGGCTGCCCCCACCCCATCAGTAAACCCTGCACCCCAATCTTGAACAGCACAGCCACGCCCCAGCTTATATTGAAAACATCAGCTGAATCCAAGGAAAAAAAAAAATTTCAAATGCCGCCATCTGGGGAGCTGCCCTTGAGCTGGGGGCCCCTGGCCTCCGGTGTGCCCTATGGGTGAGGAGAGAAGAAAAGAGTCAATGAGGCTGCTCCCTGGGCAAGCAGGGGGCCAGTTGGGAGGGGTGCACCAGGCAGAATCCAAGAACATCAGGCACTCCAGCTGCGCGGGGAGCCAGCTCGGCTTATCAGACACAGCCCACACCAGCTCCTCCCCTGCTGGGCACCTCCACCATCCTGATAACATCACACTCTCATCTGCCCATGCGCCATAAAGGGGGCCTCTAGGGGCTTTGATGTGGAAGAGCACGGAGCCAGCCAGCTATACAGGCTGGGGGTGAGGAGGAGGACCTGAGGAGTCCCAGCCTCCAAGCCACCAGACCTTCTGCTCCACTGGGGCCCCTGGACAACTGGAATAAGTCAACTGCACCCAAGTCGTCTTCCCCACCGTCTCAGACACTGACCTCAAGCAGCACTTGTGGCACGCGCTGTCCCCATTCCACATTTAACAGGTAGGGATACAAAGGCGCATGCGGCACCTAGGTGACCGGCTCAGGGCCGCACAGCAGGAAGTGGCAACCCCAGATTCAATTCCAAGCTTGGCAGACACCAAGGCCTGAGCTTTGGCAGAAGTTCCTTACCACCCGGCATTCTGGCTGGCCCAGGACGAAAGGGCTTCCGGGGGTATGGGGCTCTTGGTTTTGAGACCTCGACTGTGGATCACTCTATTTCCCACTGAACCCGTTCAACAGAAGCAGTAACACCAGGGGCAGGCGTTGTGGCATAGCAGGGAAAGCCATTGCCCTGGATACAGCAATCCTACGTCGGAGGGCCTGGGATGGAGTTCAAGCTCTGCTTTTGATTCCGTTTCCTGCTGGCACACGTCATGAGAGGCAGCAGGTAGCAGCTCAATGATTCAGGTCCTTGCTACCCACATGGGAGGCCCAGACAGAGTTCCTGGCTCCTGACTTGGGCATCGTCCAGCTCTGGCAGGTGCCGAGCATGTGGCAAGCGGAACAGCAGAGAGAAGCTCCTCAACCTGGCCAAGCTCATCCCTGCCTCACCGACTTTGCTGGAGCTCCCGTCTGTGCCTAGAACATAGCCCCCCCCCCCCCCCCGCCCGCCATTCTCCCCACAGCTGATTTCTCAGCCCTCAGCTCCAAGCCGCCTCTCATCAGCAAACCCGAAACAGCCTCCGCACGCGCCTGCTCAGATGCTCTTCTCTGTGTTACTGTCTATCTTCCCTGCACCTGGAATTGTCAAAATGTTTCTGGCTAATTTCCCATTGCCCAACCAGCCCCCTCCCCCGCCCTCATCCCAACTAAAATGTCAGCTCTGTGACAGCAGAGATCTTGCCAGTTTTCCAAGTGCCTGGCACACAGCAGCATCTCGGTCAGCATGTGCAGGCAGGACCAAGGCGGCAGAAAAGAAACCCTTGCAGCAGTGACCGCGTACAACCTCTGGGCGAAGGCAGGGGGCTCTGAGGGAAGCATGGGCCGAGGACCGCTTTCTCCGAGTGCACCCCATGTTCCCTTCCAGGGAGCCTGTGAGGCTGGGAGCCTGCCTCAAACCCCAATTTTATTATCATCTGAGCAAAGTGCAAGGCTGAAGGCCAACCTCCAAGCTGTGTCACACTTGGCTTCCCAGTGCCACCGGCCAGCAGGAGCAGGCAGGCCCTCTCGGGGACCCCCTACATCTTCCCTCCCTTGCGGCTGAAATAGGATCCAGGAAGCCCAGAACCGGCATATGCAGGTGGGGGATGGGGAAGGGGACATGAGCCTGACAGATTTGCGTGGCAGACTCCATGGGAGCCGCGCCATCTGGGGTCCCTCTGCAAGCCAGGCAGGGGAGGACAGGGAATGCTGGGAGTATTTACAAGATGCAGAAAAGTTGGGGAGGGGGAGGCAGGAGTTTCTGCAGCACTGCCCTCCACTACCTCCCAGGACCCTGTGTCCACATGTCAGCCCTGCCCCTGTGGCTTCTGGAGATCTGATCTCCTGCAAGCCAGGCCCTTGGCCCTGCTCAGAAATATGTAGTTGCAAAGGAACTGACGCCTCCTCCTTTCCCCACGCTCAGCCTGACCAGCAAGGGCCCCAGGCATCCCAGGCAAGCCATTCTTGGTTCAGGATGGGCACACAGCATAAAGATCAGGCTGAGAACAGCTAGATCCACCCATACCTGAAGCCATCACTCCTAAGGGATCCCATAAAGCCCGGGGTTGCTGGGGGTTAGTTGTGTTGTGCTGCTCCTGCATTCAGAAGACCAACAGAGCAGCCAGACACTTCTGCCAAGGCTCTCCCCGCCCAGGAGGGCCACTGCTGTGCGTGAGGCAGAGGAGGACGGCACAGGGCCACAGCCTGGCTACCTGTGGAAGACAAGAGCCCACGAAGTTATCCAGAGGCTGTGGCCAGGACGCAAGAGTACAAAGGGTGGAGGCAGCTCAAGGATGTGCCCAGGCAGGCAGGGCTGTGCGGCCTTAACTGAGACGGGAAAGGACCATCGTGGTGGGAGGGGACATGGTGCTGGGGAAGAGGTGAGCTGCAGACACCTGCCGGACAGTTGGACAGACCCAGCCAGCTGCCATGGAAACGGACACCAGAAGGGAGCAGGGAAATACTGAACACCAAGGGAGCTCAGCCACAGGAAGGGTACAAAATGACAGAGGAGGCAGTGGAGGGACCGTGCTACCTCCCGGTCACCCAGCTCTCAACACCCTCCAGCCCCAGGGAAACTGACCCAAGTCTCTCTGCTCAGAGGTAAACTGAGGCTGATGAAGGTCAGGCCAAAGCAAGGTGACGCAAAGGCTACAGCCATGACACACTCTCTGGTGAGCAGGAAGCAAAGCCTCCCTAGAGCCCTGCCCATCATTACCCACACCCCATACCGCACCTGCCACGGCTGCCAAAGACCTGACACATGAGCGTGGGGCCGAGAACGCGTCTTGGCCCATGGTGCAGCCGTGACTAGCAGATGACAAGCGTTGGCACGAGCCGGAAACCAGCACAGAAGGCAGGCCGGGGGCTTCCCAGTCGGCTCCACCTCAGGGTCGTCCTCCTCCTGGGCTTTCATTCAGGCAGGCCCAGGACGCCAACTCCCTGCTCTGTGCTCTCCACAGCAGCCTGCTCTCCAATGCCAGGCTTGGGTGGGACATCCCATTCCCACGTTGGCCACAGGTAAGTTCAAGTCCCACCCCTGCCCTGACTGACAGGTTTTGCGCAGGTTATAACCCCTCTCCAAGCCTCACTTTCTCCCATTTTTTAAATTAATTAATTAATTTATTTATTTATTTATTTATTTATTTATTTATTTGAAAGAGGAGGAGACAGAGAGGAAGATCTTCTGTCCGATGATTCACTCCCCAAGTGAGCTGCAACGGCCGGTGCTGTGCCAATCCGAAGCCGGGAATCAGGGTCCCAATGCATTGGGCCGTCCTCGACTGCTTTCCCAGGCCACAGGCAGGGAGCTGGATGGGAAGTGGAGCTGCTGAGATTAGAACCGGCGCCCATATGGGATCCCGCCGCATTCAAGGCGAGGACTTTAGCTGCTAGGCCATGCCGCTGGGCCCAACTTTCTCCCCTTTTAGGTGGATGGCAAACACAGAAATGCATTGCTGTCACCCTGGCAGCTAATATCCACTGAGTGGCCTTGACTTGAGTCCTGTCCCCAAAGGGGATGCTGGCACTGCACATGGTCACTGTGCCATAACACCAGCCCCTAAACTTATCTTCTAGTTCTCTTTTCCAGGAGCCAAAGCACTTGGGCCACTCTCCACCTACTGTCTCCCAGGTGCGTGAGCAGGGGTGCCAGATCAGGAGCAGAGCAGCCAGGTCTCCACCGGGCACTCCTGGAGGATGCCAGCATTGCAGGTGGCAGCTTAACCTGCAGTGCCATAGGGTTGCCTCTCCACAAGTTCTCTGAGGTGCCCTCCTATCAAGATCTCACAAACTTTGGGCCTAATAGACTAGAAGTTCTAACAAAACAGCCTCTGTGTTACTGCTTTCTTCAGAACTTGGGTCCTGTCCTACCCTGCCTCAGCGGCTAAGAAGTCCTGGCAGACAGGCCAGCACACACAGCCCTCCTCCCACTCCCAACGTGCTCTATAAAAGAGCATGCATGTGAACTTGCAGTTCCCAAGTGGATGCTTTTTCCCTTATCAACAAAACTGGAAAGGACATCCTCGCAACTTAGATCTCCACCTGCCCTTTTCTTCTCGCTTCTGCAGGGGAGATTCCCAGAGGAACAGAATCCAAGGGTTCCGTGACCTTCTGCTTTTAAACACATCGCCCAACAACTCTTTCAGAAGACAGTGGTTGTCAGCGCTGTCACCACAACACAGACCCTTGTGCACGTGACAGTGGGAAGGAACGGGACAGCCACAGCTGCTTGTAGACACGGGTTCCCCACAGAAAGTGGTTCCATGTTGTGCTCACTCAAAACACCACCTTCTCAAGAACAGCCAGACCCCAAGAAGGACAGGGGGCTGGGAGGAGCGCAGCTGGCCCCCTAGGGTACCAGGCAGGACCCGGCACCTTCATCATCAGCTGACTCCTGGGCCGGCGCCACCCACATGTCTCAAGGCCGTTTCACAGACACGGTGCCTCTGCCACCAGGGCAGGGGGAGCAACTGTTGCCAGAATGTTCATTCACAACCCCTGTGTGAGAAAGGGAAGGGCAAAGTGGGAAGGAGAGCTGGCCTTAGCAGGAGACCCCACAGGGCAGCCCCAAACACCCTTCCCCCAAGGGTTCAATCTCCAAGTCACTCCACCAACACAAGCTGAGAGCGGATGGGGAGGGTGTTGGGCACCCTGGGAAGTGATGTTCATGTTTAGCATTTCGCAGCCTCAGCCAAAGTACAGCTTCTTTAGTCTCATTTCACAGAAACTGAGCCTGGAGCACGTGAAGTCGGGACCCCAGGCCACGCAGTCAGTAAGTGAGGCGGAAGCACCCAGGCAGGAACAGCTGCCCAATTTCCCATCAGCTACAGGGAGCACCCCAGGCTCCCACCACTTCCCCACCCCGTGCAGTCCTCCACTGCAGTTGGGGAAACTAAGTCAGCTTTCTCCACCAGTTGCAACCTCCCCCCCTGCTTGCCACTCCTTCCCTGACATCGCATCCCCCCCGACCACCAGACCCTAGCTCATTCCTTTGCGGCCACTGTGAGGTCACTCTGGGCCTTGCCTGAAACATGCACCTGCTTTGGGGACTGCGCACTTGCTGTTCCCTGGACCTGGAATATTCCAGATGCACATGGAAGGCACAGAGCTTGAACTCAAACCTGGGAGCCTGCAACAAAAGAGGATGCTGTGCGACTCTGGGCAGGCAAGTGAACCCCACTGAGCCTTTATGTCCAGAAAATGGGCAGTGTGAACATGCCTTCCCCCACCAGGGGGCTGTAAGGCCACAACCTGTGGAACCCAACACTCACCCACCCACACAGCCACCTGTGCCATTAGCAGAACACGGAATGACCCCACCCAATCACAAGAGGCCTCCCAGGTGGCACGAGATATGGAAAAGCCAAGAGGCACTGCCCCGTGGACAGGTGACAACAGGGTTCACCAGGGCAGACAAAGACTTCCCACCCGAAGCCTGAAGAGACACCACCACTTGGCTGCCCCTCCTTCTCTGGTTCCAAGGCTCCAGTTGTGGGGACAGTCTCCTTCTGCAGCCATGCCCAACCCCTAGGGCCACACAACCTGGCAGGTCCCTCGCTCACCCAGAGGAGGCCTGAGGTTCAGCCACTTGCTCAAAGATGGGCCGCTTAAGGCCAACCAGGGACAGTGGCTGGACACGCAGGGACACAAGCCCTACACCTCGCCATCTCTGAAGGCAGGGACAGAGGGGGCTTTTATTGCTTGTAACCAAAGAGTTCTGAGAGCTGCTGACTGCAGCTGCGTGAACGATGCCTGCCTGCCGCTTGACGCCTACACCTGCCCAAGACGGTCCCAGGACACCAAGCCTGCCCAAGACGGTCCCAGGACCCTGCTGGGCCAGAGGAGGTCCCCAGATGGCACCAGCAGAGACCTGAACTCCCCTGGAGGGGGATCGGCAGGCAAGGACTTGAGGACAGGAAGCAGGGGCAGGGGGCATACCAATGTGGGAACTTCCTGTTTAACAGCTGATGTTGCAAAAAAGAAGAGAGAATGATTGCCCACAGGCCACAGGAAGTAGAAGCTGGGGCAACAGCACCCCTCAAAGAGGAACTATCTTCGCTTCCCCCCTCTGCCTCCAGACACTCAGACAGGATCCCCCACTACCCCCCACCCCGGGAGCAGGTGTCCCACATGCACACCTCCACAGACCTGGCAGGTGACATGGGAGTCTGCATGGAGATCCCTGATGCAGCAAGCGGTGCAGCCTCGGAAGAGAAGGGGCTGCCCGGACCCACTACCCTTCCAAAGAGGAACCTGCCATCTCCTGCTTGTCTTCAAACACATGACCCTTTCACTCCAACTTCTGTTTCCAAGCGGACAGAAAAGGGGGGCGGGGATTGTTCTGTGGGAAGCATCCCTCTGTCCCCTGAACTCCGCAAGTGCAAACGAACACCAGCAGGGATGAGCGCATCTGAGCTCAGTGCCGGGACCATGTTAGGGTCAGCCTGGGACTGCCCGGGGCCTGCAAGTCCCGTGCTGTGAGTAGGAGCAGCCGCTGTGCAGCTCCAGCCAGCACCTCCTACACAGAAGGTGAGCCTGGTGTGGACACACCTGCTGACTGCTTAGGGTATCAGAAATACGGGAATCTTACAGGAGAACTGACCTTCCATTGCTGACAAGTCATTTACCAATTTTCTTTTTTTTTTAAAAGATTTATTCAGTTTATTACAAAGTCAGATATACAGAGAGAAGGAGAGACAGAGAGGAAGATCTTCCGTCCGATGATTCACTCCCCAAGTGAGCTGCAATGGCCGGTGCATGCCAATCCGAAGCCGGGAATCAGGAACCTCTTCCGGGTCTCCCACATGGGTGCAGGGTCCCAATGCATTGGGCCGTCCTCGACTGCTTTCCCAGGCCACAAGCAGGGAGCTGGATGGGAAGTGGAGCTGCTGGGATAAGAACTGGCGCCCATATGGGATCCCGGTGCGTTCAAGGCGAGGACTTTAGCTGCTAGGCCACACCGCCGGGCCCCCAATTTTCAAAAATAGTACAAGGCCCCTCCAGTTTGGAACTCATGGTTCTGACAGGAAGTGAATCACAATAGGGGCTCTAGCTTTTTGAAATGTATTTATTTGAAAGGCAGAGTGGTAGAAAGAAAGAGATCATACAGGAACTGGGTGCACTCCCCAAAGAGCCACATCAGCCCAGACTATCCAGGTCAAAGCCAGGCGCAGGAATTCCATTTTGTCTCCCACACAATAAGCAGGGCCGCAGCACTGGGGCCATCTTCGGCTGCTTTCCCAGGCACATCAGCAGGAAGCTGTAATGGGACAGGAACAGCAGAGACTTGAACCAGGGCTCCCAAATGGGATGCCTGCATCCCCACGGCTTAATCTGCCGCATCAGAACATGGGCCCCTTGACTTGCTCTTTTTGCAGAAACATATCTAAGCAGAAACCTTGTATCACAGCCCTCAGAGTAACATTACAATCACTTGCTACAATAGAAGACTGCAACTATTAAAGAGAAAAACGTGTTAAAAATCTATGCAACTAACAATCCAACTTATCTTCCATGTCAGAATGGATGGGCATGGTGGTTGAGAAAATACACATTAGGCATATACAGCAATACTAAGGATGAGATCTTTTCACTCATCTTTATTTTGCTAATGTTCAACGGCAAACTTGGCTGATGAGTGAAGGGCACCACAGTCAGCCAGTGCCATGTCCAGCACTCGCTGACTTCCATCGTGACCACTGCGAGCCAGGGTCTTCTGGCCATACACGCTGCTGTGGGCCTGTATCTAATGGCACTGGGAACCCAGCAGGCACTCAGAAACCCAGGGGCCTACCCGGAGGGCAGGAAGAAATTCACTGACTTCCAGGTTAGGCAACTGAGGCCCCAGTGCCAAGACCAAGACCAGCACCAATAAAGCCACATTCTCACAGAGAGCATCCACCGAAGACCAGCAAGAGTGGGTAATGGCAAAACACACGACCCAGGACTGGAGCCTGCCTGAGGCTGGCCACGGGAAGGGACACCGGGTGGACAGGATGTGAAGGGGGGGCTGGGGGAATCTACACGGAGATGGAGTGACATCACCCAGTTCCTGACTGCGCTCACTGCCGGGAGGTTACTTAAGAGAAGATCCACAACAACAATAATGTCGTGCATGCGCAGCAGGGAGAAGGGGAAGCAGGACAAGCCACCAGGAAGTCAGCTCTGAGATAAATTTGCCCAGCAATGCAGCCAATTCGGTTTTGTGCGCAGACTCCGGCAGGTATGCAGATGTGTGTGAAACATGCAGTCAGCTATCTACGCGAAATCTCTCCATGCTTGGTGCCCACGAGGGAGCGTGACACACCAGGGACACCAGACAAGGTGCCCTTGACACACTCAGCACTGCTGTATTTAGCACCTTTGGGACCAAGGTGAGATCAACTTCCAAAATCGCCCAAAGGGTGGGTGGTTGGGACCACATAGGGTTCTGTAAGCTGGCAAAACATTCCGATCCCTGCCTTCCTGGTATAGTAAGGGCAGGAAGCCCACCAGCCAAGTCCACATCAACCTCCCCTACCCCATGCTGGGGCTAGGCTCCCCAAAGTCACGGCCCCATCCAATCCCTCTGGCTCACACGGTCCTTCCATCCTGCCATGAACACTACCAGAGGGCCACTGTGTGCCAGGCACTAGGGACATGCCATATCATGTGGCACAGAACTCAGCAGAAGGACCAGAACCTCCTACAACTCATGTTCCAACAGAAGAGACAGAGCAAGTCAAGATTGGGTAACTTTGGGCAGTGACACGAGCAAAGGGACTGGAAGGCTCTCAGGTGGTGGCACGCGAGCTGGTAGCTAAAAGACAGGGAGGGGCCTCTGATACAAACTGGGGTTCCAAGTGTTCCCTGAAGAGGGGCAGTGGATGAAAGGGTCAGAGAGTTCAAACACAGCGAGAAAGTTGGGGGGACCTAGGCCAAAGGAACAAGGAGTCAAGATGAGTTAGCACTGTGGGCAGGGGCCAGATCAACTAAAACCTGCTAAGATTTGGGGGCATCAACTCACTTCCACCTCCGGCAGAGCAGGGACAGGCAAAAGAGGGGACTCCTTATAAAGGCCTTGCCCGTGCCCCCTCCCCAGCTCACAAAGCAGAGTGAAATGGCAAGGGGTGAGACCTAAACCCAACCTTGTCAACAATGACAACAAACATATGTAAGCTAAACCGTCTAATTAAAAGGCAAAGACTGGGCCCAGTGGCGTGGCCCAGCGGTGTGGCCTAGCAGCTAAAGTCCTTGCCTTGAACGCACCGGGATCCCATATGGGCGCCGGTTCTAATCTCAGCAGCTCCACTTCCCATCCAGCTCCCTGCTTGTGGCCTGGGAAAGCAGTCGAGGACGGCCCAATGCATTGGGACCCTGAACCCGCGTGGGAGACCCGGAAGAGGTTCCAGGTTCCCGGCTTCGGATCGGCGCGCACCGGCCATTGCGGCTCACTTGGGGAGTGAATCATCGGACGGAAGATCTTCCTCTCTGTCTCTCCTCCTCTCTGTATATCCGCCTTTCCAATAAAAATGAATAAATCTTTAAAAAAAAAAAGGCAAAGACTGTCAGAACAGATTTTTCTTTTTCTTTTTTTTGCACTTTTCTTTTTCCATTTTTTTATTACATTTTTTACAATCTTTACATAGTTAATTACAGTAAAAAGGTTCAAGGGCTACAGGAAAATGGGTAAGACTATTATTTCCATATTATTTCCTTCATATATCTGAGGTAAAGGGGGATTTTAAGGGAGAAACCCCACCCAGTCTCCCACCCACCCCAGGTCCCGGATGTGGGGCATGCTCCAAGGGTCTTGCTCAAGTGGTTTTGGTAGTTCAACAGTTATGAATTGCTGCCAATCTCTCCACTCCAAGCACGATGAGGTCGTTGAAGAAACCACTGATTGACATAGTCCTTCGTAGAGTCTCCGTTTGCCCCGCTATTCGCTGCCAACATATAGCTGAGGTAGTTGATTGATTGGTTCTGTCCTCTGTCTTTTCTTGGCTAGGGTTCTGAGTCCCGCAGCAGAACAGATTTTCCAAAGCTAGACTCAACTACAGGATGTCTGTAAGAGATACGGCTGAAATATGAAGCTAACAGAAAGGGCCAGTGTCGTGGCACAGCGGACACTCACTGTGGGATGTGAACACCCATTCAAGTCCCAGCTGCTCCACTTTGCAGTGCTCCCTGTTTCCTGCTAATGCACCTGGGAAAACAGGTGAAGATGGCGCAAGTACCTTAACCCCTGCACCTACATGGGAGATCAGAAAGGAGTCCCAAGCTCCTGGCTTCAGCCTGGCTTAGTCCTTGTCATTGCAACAATTTGAGGAGTCAATCAGCAGATGGAAGATCATGCCCTCTCTCTGTGCCTCTGCCTTTCAAATATATATATATATATATATGTATGTATTCTAAAGACACACAATAAAAGACACAGAGAGACAGAAAGGAAGCAGACAGAAAGCAAAAAGCACATGGCACGGCTGCAGTCACATCAGAATAATAATAATAATAATAATAATAATAATAATAATAATAATAATAATATCAGGCTCACGAGGAACGTTATCAGAGATAAGGAATGGTATTGGTACCTGTGTCTGTCCTGGTGGCTAAGACACCAGGTAAGATGTCTACCTCCCATATTGCAGCAGCTGGATTCAATCCCAGCTGCCTGTTAACATGCACCCAGGGAGGCAGGAAGTGGGTCCCTGCCATCTACATGGGAAACCCAGATTCAACTCCCAGCACCCAGCCTTGGCCTGGCCAGTCCTGGTTGCTGCCGGCAAATCATGTAAGGAGCAAAATAGCAGACACAAGAGTTCTCTCTCCTAGATGTATTTGTTAATTTGAAA
The DNA here is from genome assembly GCF_030435755.1 of Ochotona princeps. Taxonomy (NCBI): domain Eukaryota; kingdom Metazoa; phylum Chordata; class Mammalia; order Lagomorpha; family Ochotonidae; genus Ochotona; species Ochotona princeps. The sequence continues at coordinate 8,383,397 of NC_080853.1, read as the reverse complement.
GATAGGCTGATAAAGAAGGAGAGGGGCAGAGAACAGAAAATGAGAGACAGAGAAATCTTCCATCTGCTGGTTCACTCCCCAGCCACACAAGAACCAGGGCTGGACCAGGCTGATGGCAGGGTCTTGGAATTCCACCCAGGGGCCCAACAATCTGGACCATCTGCTGCTTTCCCAGGCACCTTATCAGAGAGCTGGTTCGGAAGCTGAGCAGCCGGGACTCGAACCAGTGCTCTGATAGGATATACTGAAGTCATAAGCAGCATGAATGAATGAATGAATCTAGTTGCTTCCTTATGATCCCAGGAAGGATCAGAAAGAGTGCTCAGGATGAGCTGTCCTCACTGGCCTTCTGCAAACAGTAGGGAGACACTAAAAGTCTCAAGGATGCTAAAAAGAACCAGTACCAGGGCCAGCAGTATAGTCAGTTAAGCTTGGATCTGTAATGCCGGTATCCCAAAGGAGCAACAGTTCAATTCCTGGCTGCTCCACTTCTGATCCAGCTCTCTGCTAATGTGCCTAGCAAAGCAGTAGAGGATAGCTAAAGTCCTTGGGATCCTGCACCCATGTAAGAGATCCAGAAAAGGCTCCTGGCTCCTGGATTCCACCTTGCCCACACCAATTTTTGTTACCATTTGAGAAGTCAATCAGTGGATGGAAGATCTCTCTCTCATTCTCAGTCTCTCCCTCTCTCTCCCCTCCCCACCTCCACTTTTCAATCAATAAATCACTTGATTTTTTTTCTTGTTAAATGTTTATTTATTTATTTTTATTGGAAAGTCAGATATAAAGGAAGGAGGAGAGACAGAGAGAAAGATTCTCCCTCTGCTGGTTCACTCCCCAAGTGGCCACAACAGGCAGAGCTGAGCCGATCCAAAGCCATGACCCAGGAACCAGGAGCTTCTTCTGGGTCTCCCACATGGGTGCAGGGTTCCAAGGCTTTGGGCTGTCCTCAACTGCTTTGCCAGGACACAAGCAGGGAGCCAGAAAGGTAAGTGGAACAGCCAGGATACAAACCGGCACCCATATGCAATCCCAGCGGATGCAAGGGCGAGGATTTAGCCACTAGGCTATCACACCGGGTCCAAATCACTTGATTTTTTAAAGGGGATGGCAGCGGCCACAGAGGCTCTGAGTTTCCCCAAAGCCCTGACCTTCACCGCGAGGGAGAAGCAGCACTTCTGGTTCCGGCTGGGTCCTCAGCCTGCACAAGGAGGACAAAATGTGGGAGGCCAGGAGATAGTGAGGTACCTGCGGTGCTCCCAGGGTCACTTCCTCTCTCTGCACCTCCGCCTTCCCCACCTGCAAGGGTGGCCTGAACCCTCACTTGTCCCCAGCAAGTGCAGCTACCCACCACCGCGAGGGCTGCTGGGATGGCTGTGCGGGAGGGTGGAGTCCCAGGTCCTACCAGTTTGTAACCATGCAAAGTAGCTTCCTGAACACAAAACCAACAGCACCTCCCAGCATCACAGGAAGCCAGGCCCATCTCACACCATCACAGCCACACCCTGGGCAGACACAAGGATTCGTGTACCTCTCAGGGTGTGGTCAGTTCCGCTGGCCTCCTCCAGCAGTCTGGCCTAGTCGCACAGTCATACAGCAGTGCTCATCTCAGGGGAAAAAGAAGGGCCAAAATGGTCGAGGCACAGAGCAGCCTGGAGGCGGGCAGGTGGATCAGCCTCGGGTACTCCATGCTGGAGGCTGGAGGCAGCTGCTGAGACCTCAGAGTAACCCCTGGACAGTGGAGTGGGCCATTCCAGCGCTGACAGTCCACAGGTGCTTCTCACATCATCAGAAGGGAAATCCACACCCCTCACCCTCAGCGCATGAGGCCAGTACAGCCTCACCCCTACCAACCAAGCCCAACTCAGCTCCCCTACGAGTGTCCACCACCCACAGCCTGCTCCCACAGCAATTCTCGCTCCTCACAGTAGACACTCACTCTCGCCAGAAACAGACAGGTACAAGACCACAGTTTCTGGTGGCTGGCGGTCCCCGCCTCCCCCAGTTTGCAGCAGTGGCTCTGTCCTTGGCAGCCCAGAATCCCCAGGCCTCCTTTAGGATAGTCTATGCATCCCACCCAGGGGGAGGAGACAGGCAGGTAAACAGAGATTCAATGTCTAACCACAAAACAGGGAGTGGGCAGGCTTCCATCTGGTCCTGCAGGGGCTACAACAACCTGGAAACACACGCAGGTCTGCCGGGTCCTGGTTGCTCCTGCCACAGACCATTGCCCTTGCTCCAAGAGGCCAAGGACACGATAAAGGTCATACAAGTGCAGAGGTGGGTCTCCACTCAGGCACTGGGGTCAAGTGTGTGTGTGTGAGAGAGAGAGAGAGAGAAAGAGAGAAAGAGAGAGAGAGAGAGAGAGAGAGAGAGAGAGAGAGAGAGAGAGAGGATTCCACCCGGATTCCACATGTTGCTTGCCCATGTGCTTGCCCTTCAGGCTTGGGCAGCAGAACTGGTGGCCAGTAAATAGCCCAGTGGTTCTCTGCTGGAGGCTAGCTTGCCTGCCCCTCCAGGTGACACTAGCAACCTGTGAATGTTTTGCTTTTTTTTCTTGTACCAGGGGTGTGGCCCAACATCTTACAACACCCAGGACAGCCCCATGACAGAGACCAACCCCCAGACACATCAACAGACCTGAGGGTTCAGACTGGGATGGTGATCTTCATTGTGTCAGCTGCTAGTGCCCAAAACATCTATGGCGGCGGCGGCGGAGGGGACGGGGGGTGGTGGGGGGGCGGATCTCAATCCTGGCTAAGACACAGGTCCCTAAGACTCTCTCCTTGGCTCTGGGGTATCTGCAATCTGGCTCATCTGCAATCCAAGGCCACTAGGACCCAAGGACTCCCCTGACATGCCTACACCCTATGCAAAATGGGCTCTGACTTCACCTTGCCCTTGGGGAAGGTGGGAGTGACCCAGGACCTGGCACCTTGGCTCCAGGGTCAGCCTGTTCTGGAAGAAAGCACAGAATTGACAAAGATCTAATTGGCCAGGTCCAGCTGGGCAGGCCCTGATTCAAAGACATGTCTTTTGCAAAACCTTCCATGGTGAGAAGCAAAAAGGATGTGGGTTTCCTTATCTGAGGGAGTGGGCCCTCAGCTCCCAGGTCTGCTGCTCCCAGCCTTGGGGTTGGGGACACTCTCCATAACAAGGATGCCCTGAATGTCTGCAAAAGCTAGGTTCTTTGCTTTCTTACCAAGGAGAGACAGAGAGAAAGATCTTCGGCCTCCGTGCAGCTCTTCTGAAAGCAGCAGATAAACGGCTCCCAGGGCAAAACCCAGAACAGCAAAGGAGCTCCCAGCATGCTCTCGGCAAGAACCACTCATTTAGATGTACAGAGCCCATGCCTCTTCTGAGGATATGGAGGTCCCCCAAAAGCTACCTGGAACATACAGCAGGTGCTCTGCCTGCATCCAGAGCTGTCTTAACGCACGCAGCAGGACCCACATCAGCCGGCTGCCACTCAGGTTTCCATCCTCAGTAGCCCTTCGCCAGATTCCTGGGAATTCTCAACCAGACAATCTGGCCTGTCCCAGGCCCCGGCCCAGCTCCCTGCAGCCTCAAGGTCCTGCAGTCCTCCCTCCGGACCGGCTGGCTTCATTCTCAGCTTCCCAGGCATCACAAAGGCAGGTGGCTGCCTCCTCTGGCACACAGCACTGTACGGAAGCAGCTTGGGTGTAGTAAAGAATGTGGGTCATGCAGCCCCACTCCCTGAGTTCTGGGGCTGTCAGGCTGTGTGGTCTGAAGACCAGGCTCTGCTTTTTCTGAGTCTTTCACTTGGGAAGTAGCAGGAACCAGTGCACCTGCAACTTTTGAGACTATCCAGAGAAGGTTTCATATCAGGCCTGCAAATGTGTGTCAGCAAACGGTGACAACTATTACATTTATCCAACAGCTGTGCTGAAAAAAAAAAGATTCAGTTCTTAAGGATCTTCATAGTAGCATAGTGGCTAAAGTCCTCACCTTGCACCCACCAGGATCCCATATGGGCACCAGTTTGTATCCTGGCTGCTACACTTCCTATCCAGCTCCCTGCTTGTGGCCTCGGATGGCAGTGGAGGATGGCCCAAAGCCTTGCAACCCTGCACCCATGTGGAAGACCTGGAAGAAGCTCCTGGCTCCGGGCTTCGGATCAGCTCAGCTCCAGCCACTGCACCACTTGGATGGAAGATCTTTCTCTCTGTCTCTCCTTTTCTGTAAATCTAATTTTCCAATAAAAAATAAAAATAAATCTTAAAAAAATAGAATTTAGTTCTTCCTGTCAGTGTTTTTTTTTTTTTTGCTTTTGTTTTTGCTTTGTTTTTTGTTTTTTGTTTTAAGACTGACTGATGGATTGATTCAAAGGTCAGAAAGAGAAAGACAGAGTGAAAGAGAGCTTCCATCTTCTAGGTCACTCCACAAATGCCCTCCACAGCCGGATCTGGGCCAGAGACCTGGAACACTATTTAATCTCCCCCATGAGTGGCAGGGACCCAACTACCTGGGTCCATTTCCTGCTGCCTTCCCTCCTGGGAGCACCAGCATGGAGCTTCGTCAGAAGCGGAGCAGCCAGGACTCAAAGCAGTTCTTGGATTCAGGATGCTGGCATCACCAAAGGGCAGATTAACCCACAGTGCCACAACACTGGCATTATCTGTCCACATGTTGGCACACATGCATACTTTTCTGCAGCAAAGGTGTTATGAGCAGCACTCTTGCCAGCGACACACCTGGCAGGCTGCTTCACACAGCGACCCTGTCATCACCGCTCATTTTCCAAAAGTTTCCGAACGTGCCACTTCACCAAACCATTCAGTCTCACTGACTCCGGATTCTAAAACGCAGCCCCTGATCCCCAGTGTCCCAACATTCCTCTCTAGTACAAGGCTAGAAGTCTTGAATCTCTTTAAAAAAAAAAAAAAAATGATGGCACAAAACCACAGTTTCTTGGTTTAGCAGCAGAGCTCCAAGAGAGAAGAGAAACTTGGGTCTTCAGCCCCCGAAAAGCAGAAGCAGAGATAGTCTATGGGGGCTTTCTACCCACAATCCCATTCCTCAAGGACCCCAGCCCGCTCAGTTGAGGCAGACCTCTCCAGGCGCCTGGGAGTCCCACGTCTCTGTCCTTAGCCTCAGGGGGAGACTGATGGACTGCCGCACAAGCATGTCTTTGCCCATCCAGCAGGGTCCCTCTGTGCACCACTGCCAGGCTAGCACACCCAGCACGGGGGTCACAGGCACCTACCCTATGGTCTTCCCACTGCAGTCAGGGGTTCTGATCCAGAAAAACCACCGCGGCACTCTGAGCACCCCCAATGGGCCTGGCACCGTCTTGAGAACTGCAGCTCCAGGCTCCTTCTTGGATTATACCCATTGTACAGATGGGGAAGAGCAGGTTGGGGACCTGTCCAGGATCACCTACTGTCACCAGGGAGCAAGGCCAGGATGGGAACATCCATCCACACAGCTCCTGAGCCCCTCTTGGCCCAAGCTCCATGAACAGACACAGAGTTTGAAGGAAGAACCAGGCAGCCTGACCACAGCCCTGCCCACCCTGGGCAAGGGGAAGAGCAGCAGGCCCAGAGGGGAAGTAAGAGGAGGAAGCGCAGGTGCAGCTCAAGGGTCATAGAGATGGGGTTCACGGCCCGGCTCTGTTGCTTTAATCAAACCCTATGCCATGGGCCTGGCCTGTGAGGTATGGGTTCCGGAGTCAGGCAGCCTGGGATCCAGCCCAGTCCTGGGCTCCATGTGACGAAGGGCAGCCCACTGACTCCTGCTATTCCTCAGTTCCCTCACCACCTGAGGGTGTAACAGGGAGATGGTGGGAGTGGACATTCAAGTGTTCGGGTAGTAAAAAGAGAGCAGGGGCCAGCACCGTGGCTCCATTGGCTAATCCTCCATGAGCTGACGCCCCATACAGGCACTGGTTCATGTCCTGGCTGCTTCACTTCACATCCAGCTCCCTGCCGGTGGCCTGGGGAAGCCGCAGATGGCCCAAAGCCCTGGGACCCTGCATCCACGTTGAGAGACCCAGATAAATTGCTCCTGGCTCCTGGCTTCAGATGAGCTCAGCTCCCACCATAACAGTCATGTGGCACCTGATAAACACATAAATCTTAAAAGAGGAAAAAAAAAAAAAAAAGGAGCACAAACACCTGCTCATTTGTGGTGGTGACGGTCACTGTCATCATCCTCACCAGCCCTGTGCAGAGCTCACAGCAGCCAACCCTCTCCATGCCACAGCGCCCAAACGTGGCTGCCCCAGGCACAGAAGCAGCCCTGGTCACCATGGGCCGTACCCTCCATGCCACTGCTCAAGGCAGAGAGACCCGTCGCCACACACAAACCACCCCTCACAGAACCCCTGGGGACTAAGGAGGGGTGCGGTCCAGTTTCAAGGTGGAGAAAGATGACAAGAAAGATGACAATACCACCAGTTCCTGTGGCCGGAGTTGACCGAGTCAAAAGGAAACTTGCTCAGAAGCACTGTCCTTTTTTTCAGCCCTCACTTCACCTAGGCAGCCCTCCCTAACTGCCCTGCCTTGTGGACGCTGAAGCCCTATTCTCCAACCACCATGTACCAGAGGCATTTCTGCAGCCCACTGCTTGCCAGGCGCTGCTCCCGAATGTTTCCTATGAATGTTAAGAATTCACCTGCCTCTTTAAGAACTCTAAAATTTGGGACCTTCCCCCACTTTACAGATAAGGAAAGGTAAGGCTCAGAAAGGTTAAGCCCCTGGGCCCCAAGAGGGTGGCTCCAGCGCCAGGCCTGTACTTAGGGGTTTGTTCTCAACACCACTTGCCACCTCCATCAGACCCCAGCCCTGGTACTGGGCACCTCTCACAGCCTGCCAGAGTCTTCCAGCTTCCACCAGCAGTCAGGCTGTCACTCCAACATCCCAGTCTCCATGTGTCCCTTGGAGTTAACAGGCAGGGAGGAATGGAGGAATACCGGCATTCTTCCAGCTGGGAGGCTGGGGGAAAATCCTTTAGGCAGTACAATGACTGGGGAGAGAGGGTGAGGACTCAGAGGAGAATCAGCCTGCAGGCAGAGCGGAGCAGCTCCCCCAACAGCTTGTTCCCCCTAGCAGTCCCCACTCCCAAAAATGCCCTGTGAGGGGGTTGGGGGCAAGAGGCACAGCTGGCTCAGGTCCCTCTCAGGCACCAGACTGGGGACACATCCAAGGACGTGGCAGACAGGAAACCTGGCCCCCCTCTCCTCTACATCCTCCCACCCCTTCCCACGCCATCCCTGGTTTACAGGTGCAGAAGCTGGGGTCAGCACAGATGCCCTGGGTCATCAGAGAGGAGCCGGACCCCAAGCTGCCCTGCCGCCTGCACCCACATCCTTGGACTGAAAGCACTCTAGGACACCATGCAATTAGAGCCACCATTCCTTTAGTAAGGACTCCCTCATTCTTTAGTAAGAATGGTTGATGCCAATCTGTGTCCATTATCCCTGCCCACTCCGGCCGGGGCCCAGAGGTGTGGGGGAGCCAGGGCTGCTTCTTTCTCCCATTAATAAAAATTGGTCAGCTTCCTGTTGTTCCATGGCACTGAGGAGGCGCAGGAGGGAGTGGCTGGGGCTCTCCGCGAGACCGCGGACTTGTCTGTGCCCAAACAGCAGACTGTTCCTGAAACTGTGAGAGAGGAAGAGCTGAGGCGAGCCAGCTAAACCCGCCTGATTCTCACTGGCCAAATGGTTTTCAAAGCCTGGGCACACGACCCTCCCCCTGCACACACACACACACACACATCCCTTTCACTGGGTTGGGGTCTGGAGTTGGAACTCGGACCTCACACAGCCTTAGCTTGCACCCCCCACCCTAAATCCCCCACAAGCCAAGGAGAACACTCAGGGGATCCCAGAAAGTCCCTCTCCCCAGTCGGAGCTGTGAACTCCAGGGTCTTCCCAAACAGCCCTGGCTCTCACACCAGCCCTTCCAGAACCAGGATTAAGACTTGCCCAGAACCAAGAAGGGAAGTAAATGAGGACCCAGCAGGAGGCCCCGAGATGAAAGCGGCTGTAGTCTCTAACTTCCACTCCAGGTCCAGCCCCCACTCCACCCCCTCTCTCCCCACCCCCTCCACTGCCACTTTTCGCACTTCCTAGGACAGCAGGGAAGTGGCCCCCTTCCTCCGTCTCACAGAGTGAAAAGGAAAACAAAAAAAAGAAAAAGAAAAGAAAAGAAACAGTTTCCAACAAGCACTGGTGGGGGCTGCTGGGCTACCAGGGGTTCAAAACCTAATGTGAACACTCGGTCTGCTGGGTGAACCCGCACAAGTTCCTCCACCTCTCTGACGCTAAGCTCGTCCCCTGTGCAAAACAACCAGAAAACAGCTCCGCTCCACGGGTTGATCACCCAGGCTCTAGCCGCTCAAGACGCGAGGCGCTCCACACACAGAGTGATTTCACAAGCCTGAGGCTGTGGTTTTGCAGCGTGGAGATGGAGAGGGTGACCGGGGGGGGGGCAGTCTAGACGGTCCCCGTCTGGATTAGAAACCCACTCTGCCACGGGCACTCGGGCACGAGGGCGTGCAAGGTGCGCCGGTGAATGCAGAGAAGGAAGGGGTTCCCCATGCTGGGGGGAATCTGTGCATCCCGGACACCGGCTCGAGACCTCGGATCTGACCCTACTCTGCTGAGCGTGCAGAGGGCGCAGGGAGCTGAGGTGTCTAGGGTCTGCCCCCCTCCCCCAGCAGCAGTCCACTGCGACCCCCAGCAGACAAGCTGCTCTCACGGAGGGGAATAAAATCAGACGCTGCAGCGAAAACTCCCGGTGCCTGGGTCCCAGAGTCCCTGCTTCACGGATGTAACTAATTTTAAAACTATTCGAAAGAGGGAGAGGAGAAGAAAAAGACAAAAGGGCAGCACGGGGGTGGGGGGGCAAAGGAGGGGGAGACGGAGCGCGCGAAACCCACGGCCAGGGAGACGACAGCGCAACTCAAGAGGAGCCCGGATCTTCTCCCGGCTTCCCAGCACAGCCCCCCGAGATCCCGGGGCGGGGGGGGGGGAACACTGGCCACAGGTTGTGGGGAGCTGGCCCGCGCTCGGCTGCAGGGCGAGCGGCCGGAGCGGAGTTGCTCTGCTCTCGCCGGCAACAACTCACCGACTGCAAGAAGCGCAAGGTGCCCACGTAGTCCCTCTCAGTGCCCAAGATCTCGTTGAGGACGCAGAGGCGGAGGCGCAGCTGGCGCTCCGACTCCCGGGCGGCCGCGCACGGGCCGGAGCCTGTACCAGAGCTGGACTCTGAGGAACCCGGGGCACAGGGGTCCGAGTGGGCACCCTCCCCGGCTCCATCGCCGCTGGGTTCGCTGCCGCCGCCGCCGCTATCGCTGGGCGCCTCCATGCTAAGCGCGCGGCCGCAGGGCGCCGGCTCCTTCCCCGCCTCCCCGCCTGCACCGCGCGGAGGTCGTGCCGAACAGCGGCGACTCAGGCGTCCAGGCGCCCCATCCCGGACGGGGCGCGCCGGCGGCCGGGCGCAGCAGCTGGCCCGGCGCTTGGAGCGGCGGGTGGGACCGGGGGCGGGCACCCCCGGCAGGGCTGGGGGCGGAGGCCGGGCGAGGGGCGGAGGGGGCCGGCCCTCGGGGCTCCCAGACGGCGGCCACCACCACCACCACCACCACCCCCCGCCCCGGCTGCCGCCAAGGGAGCGTCTGCCAAGTGCCACGCCGCGCTCGGCCGCAGAGGCGCTCGGCGCGCGCCCGGGGGCCCCGAGAGGAAGCGCGGCGGCGGTCGGCGCCTACGTCGGAAGCTCTGCGCGCTGGCGCAGGGGACCGGCTGTGGGGCGCTCGGGCCAGGCCCCCTCCCGGAAGGGCCCAGGGGAGGTAGCGCGCGCACGCCTAGGCCAGCGTGCCCAGTCGGCGCCTGGACGCGTGGCGAGCCTCTGCGACCGCTACCACCGCCACCCCCAGCCGCCGCTAGCTATGCCACTCCCACCCGGCACACGCGACACCACCCGCGGCGCGCAGCCACACGCACGCAGGTCGGCCGCCGCCGGGGTGGGAAAGCTCGCCGCAAGCGCGCCCCCAGTGCTCCCCACCTCATCCCATCAGCACCCCCGGGAAGGAAGAGAGGAGGCGGTGGCCTGCGCGTGCGGTGACGCTGCCACGGGACACTCGAGCTCAGGGGTGCCCTCAGACCATGCCACGACCTTGGAGAGGATCCCGCGTGGCTGGCGCAGGCCCTGTCTTCGTTTTTCTGCTCTCTATTTGAGAACTTCCTTGCCCTTTGACCCTGACCTCTGCACCATTCCCAGGACAAAGCGAGACCGGCTTCGGAGCTGTTAAGTCAGTGGTCGGTGCCTGTCCTTCCCTCCTGCCCCAACCACCCAGGCCAGGCCTCGCGTCTGGCTGCTCCAGGTGACCCTGGATCCTGGAATCTCTAGACCAATATCCTCACCTGCCTTCGAGCACAGGATTGCGAGGTGAGACTCTAGGGTAGAGAGGCTGCTGCTCTAGTTCAAGCCCAGCTCCTTGCTTGCTCCCCTTAGTGACCCGGGCTGCTTGCCAGCGCTCCGGACCCTCAGTGCGTATGCGGATGCAGTGGGGCTAACCACTCCGTGGAAAGTACTTGGAGCAGCGCCCAGACCCTGGCCAGCTCTCTGCAAATGTTTGTTCTTCGTTATTGTTGTCGCATGCGTGAATTGCCCTCGTGGTCTGGCCCCTGCCTGAACTGCCCTCACCCACCTGCTTGCTGGCCAGGGGTCACATTGTGTAATGGATTCCCTGACTCACAGGGGATCCCCTGTGGGGCAGGAGTCTTACTGCTTTGCTGTCTCTGTCCCAAATATCCAGGCTTGTCTTCCCAGTGACCTCGGGGTAAATACTGCAGGTGCCTCCTAGCACCGCCTAGATTCTACTCAAGGTGAGGTTGGACCTGGGCCCCAAGGGGATCTTCTGGGCAGGGTGCAAGATGTAAACCTGTGAGGCTGACAGTGAAAGCAGTTGCAGGCATAAATGACTGGCCTTTGGGGAGAGTCTCCAGTGTCTTCTGTGCTGTGTAAACCCGGGGCTGCTCACGGTCACTCTCTGAACCTCAGCTGCTTATCTTTAAGTTGATCCATTTAGCACAGGAGTTAAGTCACCACTTGGGACATCTACATCTCCCGAAAGAATGCCTGGTTCCAGTCCCAGCCACTGCACTTGCAATCCAGCTTCCTGCTGATGCCCCTGGGACAGAGCAGCTGGCACTTCCTGTCCTGGAGTCTGTGTCACCTCCACGAGAGGCCCACCCACACTGAACTCTAGCCGCAGCTGTTGGAGGGCTTTACCTGTCTCTCTACCTTGCAAGTAAAGTTAAAATAATTGAATGAATATGTTTTGCTTAAAAAAAAAAAAAAAGAAACATAATCCTGGTACCACAAGAATTCAGTATAGTGGAAGCATCGTAAACTGTGGAAGGAAGCAGGCTTAGGTGTGGGTTCCAGCCCCAAGTCTGTCTCGGCGACTTTGGCTAAATCACTTTACTTCTCTGAGCCTCGGTTGTCTCATCTGTAAACATAGCAGTATTTGCAAAACATATGTGCACATGGAGGTCAGCTCACTCTTGGGGGGGGTGCATTCTGTGGACCGTAGGGCATGGAGCAAGCAGCATCCTGCACCCAGTAAATGCCATTAGCACCCCCTCCCCAACTGCCAGGAACATCCCTAGACATTGCTGACTGTCCCCCAAGAGCAAGACAGATGGGACTGCCCTATGATGAGAGCGGCTGGTGGATACACAGTGCCTGGCAGCTGGCAGCCGGTGGGTGCTCAGCAAACACTGTTGGAGCAGGAATCCCAGCCAGTGCACACACGGATCCCACACGTCCCCTAAGAATGGACAGGCGAAGCCAGATTGTCCAGTGACCCATGGTGCACTGAAACACAGGCCGTCAGCACCCATTGGCTCAGTTCCTGTCTGGACAACTGAATCCACTGGTGTGCATGCGACTGCAGGAAGGTGCCTCAGAACGTGAGGACAGAGTTTGTGTGGCAGGAGGTCCAGGCAGTTCAAGGATCAAAGCACCACTGCCTTCCTCATCATGGTAGTTCTTTCTCTGAAGGTTTGGGGCCTCATTGTCACAAGGTGGCTGCCAAGGCAACATCATTTCACACAGCAACTCCAAAGCAGCAAACCAAAGGACAGAGGAGACCCCTCTTGTGTCCTCATTTAGAATGTCAGTGCCACTCATGCCACAGTGGTCACATGGCCACTCGTGAATGGGCCACCACCATTAGCTTTGAGGAGACCTGCTTCATTCCCCCGGAGACACAGCTGTCCCACAACTTGGGGCTCTGATACTGAGCAAGAAGAAAAACCTGGTATCTCCCTCAGATGTCTCCAAGCACCTAGTATGCACTCGCAGGCATTGGGACACACACTGGGCATTTGGGCTGTGCCAAGACCCGGAAAGAAAACAAAGCAACAAAGTTATAGGTGCTCCTGCAGCCAGCACCATCTCCACAGCAGACAGATGCCGAGGAGTCACTCAGTGAGCTGCTCGCATCGTCCACCCAAGGAGTATGAGTTGAGGACCTATACTCTGCAACCCTGGGACAGCAGAAAGGGAGGGAAGCCGCCCCTCACCCCCAAACCAACCTGTGCCTGGAATCGTCATGGCTTATCCCGGGTCCCGTGACTCAAGACAGGGCTGCCCAGCTCTGGCAGTGTCACCAGGGACTCCCTGGGTTGAGGGCCTGCCTGGCTGCCTCCCAGCTGAGCCTGGCAAAGCACAGCTGACCGAAGCAAAATGACTAAGCAGGCACAAGCTGAGGGTGTCCTCCTATTCCCATTTCAACCCTTATCTCTCACCTCCCTCTTTGCCCGGCACCACACTGCTCCCTCCAGACTGGGGAGCTCTCGGGTCCCATGAATACCAGGGCAGGATCTCCAGAGTCTGTAGCTGGGAGACATTCCCCAAAAGAACAGGGCAGAAGGAAAAAACAACAGCCAACCTTTCAACTCCTGGTGGGGGAGGGGAGAAAAGCAATGCTGATAAGAGCCGTTGGGGAGATTGTCCTCAGTGGGGAGCAGCCTCCACAGATCCTGGCAAGTCCATTTCCCTTGGGTTGCAAACATTTCGCACTTGGCTGGGGAGAGGAATAGTCCCAGGCGCCCTGATGAGAACTTATCAGGCTCTGCCAGCCCAGGGCCTGGGGGCCCTGCCCCCACAGTGCTGTTTGAAGGAGGAGGGTACTCTGCCTGGTGCTTAAGACACCCACACCCCAAGTCCTAGTGTCTGGGTTTCTGACTCCAGTGCCTGACCCCGGCTTCCCACTAGCGATGGCTCAAGCAACTTGGGTTCCCGTCACCCACGAGAGAGACCCGGATTGAGTTCTGGGCTCCCAGCTTTGACCTGGCTGAACCCTGGCCCATTTGAGGGTGTTTGGGAAGCAGCAAGCAGGTGGCAGCTCTTCCTATCTCTCCCCTTATCTCTCTGCCTCTTAAATAAATCAATGATTTTTAAGTGGAAAAAAATCAATTAAGGCAAAGTAGGGGAAAAAAAGGGGATGATTTTTTAAAAATCTTTATCTGAAAGAGTTACAGAGAAAGGAAGAGACAGAGAGGAAGATCTTCCTTTGTCCTGGTCTGAAGCCAGGAGCTTCACCTGGGTCTCCCAAGTGGATGCAGGGATCCAAGCACTTGGTCCACTACTTTTCCCAGGCCCACTAGAAGGGACCTGGATTAGAAGTGGAGCAGGTGGAACATGAACCAGCCCCAATATGGGTTGTCAGTATTTCAGGTAGTGGCTTTACCTACTAGGCTACAGCACTGCCCTGGAATGACTTTTTTCCCACTCAACGTTGAATGAGCCAGGTGAGAGTTGAATTATCATCTGCCCAAGAGGGCCAGTCATTTCCCAAATGCAAATGAAGTCAGGCCGACTGCTCAGATACATAAAGGAGATGAGATGCATTCAGGGCTGTCTGGTTCTGCCAACCATTTTCCAGCCACAATGCCTTGGAAGAAGTAGAAGGGGACCCTTGGTGAGCCCCACCCTACCAGCAACACCCCTGCCTGCCTTCCCAGCCTTCAGATACCATGCAAGCTTCAGAGACCCGCTGTCCTGCTTCAGCTCTCGCCTCTTCCCAACTGTGACTTTTGAGCAAATGATTTAACACCTTGGCGCTTCGCTGCCCCCATTTGTAAAAATAAGGCCAGTAAGAGCAGTACCCTTCCAGAATTTCTGTGCAAATCAAAATGCTTGACAGAAGAGGTACAGAGTGTGGCTCAATGGCTAAATCCTCATCTTACAAGTGCTGAGGTCCCACGGGGCACTAATTCACCTCCATTTCCCTACCAGCATCCTGCTTGTGGCCTGGGAAAGCAGCAGAGGACAGCCCAAAGCCTTGGGACCCTGCACCTGCATAGGAGACTCAGAAGCTTCTGGCTCCATATTGGCTCACCTCCAGTCATTACAGCCATCGGGGAGTGAACCAGCAGATAGAGCATCTTCCTCCCTGTCTCTGCTTCTCTCTGAAAGTCTACCTTTCCAATAAAACTAAATAAATTTTTTAAGAAAGAACACAATTACAATAATAAAAAAACACTTAGTAGGTAGCTCTCGAGGGCTTAGAATATGGCCTAACCCTCACTTGAGTGTTAGCTGGACTAACTGCATAAGATCATGATGTCTGGCTGTCGGCAACTAATCTGAGGCCATGAGGGAGCACAGTGCTGACCAACTGATTTTGCAAAGTGACACATGCAAAGAATCTATGTGTGTAATATCACTAAGCTCTTGAGTTAACCAACTGTGAAACCAGCCTCTGGATCAACTGTACTATAACATAAAGCTGCTCTTTTTTTGTTTGGCAGTTTCAGACCAAACACACAGATTTTCCGTGCACTTGTTTACTCCCCAGCTGACTACAACAGGACAGGGCTGGGCCAGACCAAAGCCAGGAGCTTCTTCCAGGCTTTTCCATGTGGGTAGCAGGGACTCAAGTACTTGGACCATCTTCTCGCTCCCTTTCCTAGGCCATTAGCAGGGAGCTGAATTGGAAGTAGAGCAGCCAGGTTCAATCCAGCACGCATATGGGATACCTGCCTTGCAGGTAGTGGCTTTATCCACCAAGCCGCAGTGTCAGCACCGGCAATAAAGTTTGCTGTCTTCCCTGGCACAGTGGCCTAGTGGCTAAAGTCCTCGCCTTGCACACGCCAGGATCCCATATGGGCACCAGTTCATGTCCCAGCAGCCCCGCTTCCCATCCAGCTCCCTGCTTGTGGCCTGGGAGAGCAGTCGAGGAAGGCCCAAAGCCTTGGGACCCTGCACTCATGGAAGAAGACCCTGTCTTCAGATCAGTTCACCTCCAGCTGTTGCGTCCACTTGGGCAGTGAACCAGTGGATGGAAGATCTTTCTGTCTCTCCTTCACTCTATAAATCTTTT
Source organism: Ochotona princeps (assembly GCF_030435755.1). Lineage (NCBI taxonomy): Eukaryota > Metazoa > Chordata > Mammalia > Lagomorpha > Ochotonidae > Ochotona > Ochotona princeps. The sequence continues at coordinate 8,368,040 of NC_080853.1, read as the reverse complement.
GTTGTTGTTAAAGAAATTTTCTGTATAATTTAAGCCAATGAGCAAGAGTTTTCCTGATTTACAGCAAAACTCCTTACTGTTGGGCCTGTTTCCCCACTTAGTTGGGCAGATTCCTCGACTGGTCAGACAACCTGAGACCTCAGCTTGCCTGGAATCTTCCCAGGTCATTCTTGCCTCTCAGTGCAAGTTTGAATGCCATCCCAATTTGTAGGCCCTTTTCTAAATAAGTATTTCCCTATTATATATATATATATTAAAATGTACAAACTCAGAGGCAAGGTGAACTCTTCCTCATCATTTCCCACAGGGACAAAGCCCTAAAATTTCTAACAGGAAGGCTGGGTTGGCAGTGGATGTAAGAAAGACTGAGAAAGCTGTTGGTGCAGTGAGAGTCAATTCTGCAATCGAGGCCACAGATCAGGCAGGACAGTACATCAGAATTTGCAGTTAGGAATGCCAGATTGTTTCAGCAGACACCCTGGACACATAGTTAGATGTCTGGATTTTTTTTTCCCCCTCCAGTTTGTTTCCTGGACTAAAAGCTCAAAAATAAAGCTGCCCAGACACCTGGCAATGCCAGTGGTAACTTTAACTGAAAGCTGACGGTTTCCTCCTTAGCCAGCACAAACCCAAACAGCCACACCCTCTCCAAGTGCCTGTTAGCCTGCAGACTGCCTTCCCAATTCCAAAGGTAGAATCCACCCCTGGAGCCGCTGGGCAAGTCCTCACCCAGTGGCTGCTATGGACTGAGTGTTCACTATGTACCAGGCACAACAGAGGCCTGACATCACACCCTCCCAGCTGTCCTTCCTGCCCATCACCATCGTCCTGCCGCTTTCCAGAGAAGACAGGTTGAAAGGGGAGCCCAGTCGGCACACTAAGTTAATTAGGATGCAGTTCAGCTGGTCAAGGCTGCCCGCTTCTGATCCAGTTCTGCTGATGAGCCTGGGAAAGCAGCAGAATGTGGCCCGAGTAGTTGGGGCCCCTGCCATCCACATAGAATGGAGTTCTTGGCTGCTGGCTTCAGTCTAGTCCAACCCTTTTGATGCTGCTTAGGGACTGAACCAGAACATGGAGGATTTCTCTTTCTCGGCTTCTCTCTGTTTCTCTTTCAAATATGTAAATGCAATTATTCTTCTTTAAAAAAAAAAATGGGCCTGAGAGCTTCAAGGTATGAGATCCCAGCCCTTTCCACCATCCTCCCCTCCATCACTAAAATGGAACCTCAATGCAACCTCCAGAAATAAAAGAGGGAAATGGGAAGAAAGCCTGGGTCATCAGGGGCTGTAGCAGGAACTTCACCCATCATTTCTCTTCCCACCCTAGGCATGTATGATCCTGAAGGCACACAAGCCCTCTCCCAAACTTTGCCAGGATGCCACGGGAATCTTGTTTCCCTCACAGCACATGATGCCAAGTGCATAGGTATGACTGGGTGAGTTAACAAGTCCAGCACTTGCTGTAGTTTCCAGGCTGACAGCAGCTCCCCTGCGAGTGGCTGGTCATGTTCTAGGCACTGAGACTAAAACAGAAGGCAAAGCAAATGGAAATCCTTGCACTCCGTAGCTGACCTTGCCGCATATGCTGTGACAGTGAAGACAGCAGCAGAGCCTGATGAGGCTGGACGTCCCCTGGGAAATGAACACAAGCCTTGCAGGAAAGGGGGCATCTTAGTTAAAACAACAACAACAACAACAACTGAAAGAAGGCATAGCAAAATCTGCCTGCCTGTGACCTTTACAGCAAAAGCAGCAAGTGCAAGTGCTTGGTAGCCAAAGGGCACCTGCTGCTGGTTCACAGAGCAGTCAAGGGAAACAGTAGCAGAAGTTGCAGTAGAGGTGAGAGGAAGCCAGTGTGTGGGCTGTGGAGGTGACTACAAAGGACTTGGACTCTTTCCCTGCCAAAGGTGAGAGTTATGGAAAGCTGTAAACAAGGAGAGAGATGATCTGACTTGGACTCGAACAACTGTGAAAATCAGACCCTGGGCAGACTTGTAAGGATACTGGGAGAGTTCAGGCAGGTGAAAAGGCTGGCTTGAACTGGGCTAGAGCAGAGGAGATGGGCAGAGACTGTCGCTTTCTGGCTTGCTCTCAAGATGGAGCCAGCAGAGCTTGCTGAAGACCTAGGGTAAAATAGTTGGCAATCTGTGGTGACTCCAAGGTTTGGGGCTCCAAACAACTGGAGGACTGGCACTGGCATGCCCAAAACAAGGGAGGACTGTGGGAGGGACTTCCAAGGAGGTAAGTAAAAGGGGTAGCCTTGGCCACATTAAGTGCTGGGTATACTACCCTAGTGGACATGAGCTGAGTGAATAGTAGGGTACACAGTCCAGGGGCCCTAGGGAGGGATCAGACCCCAGATAGAAACGTAGATACTACCAAGATGTAAGTGATGGCTAAAGCCACAGGGGGCCAGACTACCCAGGGGTGGGCATGTGGAAGAGAAGGAAGGAGGGATGGAGCTCGGATGTTAACGAGAGCACACTTCCAACTTTTCCTTGAGCTTCAGTCTCTTTCAAGAGGACTGAACATGGCGATGGACCTTGTTGTGGCCACGTTTCCCTTTGTGAAACAGGTAGAAGCCAAGCTCCCAGTCCCGGGTCCTTGGCTGCCTCAGTCTCCTCAGGTGTTAAACAGGGACGCGAAGAGCCCTGCTCTGCCAGTTCTTCAAGGGAACAAGCGATCACAGGGCGATCTTACAGATGCGAAATATCTTGGAAAACTCAAAGATCTTTCTCCCCCACCATCCCATTCTAGGTCCTCAGTAACATGAAACCAAAGCAGAGGGAGAAACTTGAGCAGAGTCAGAGAAAAGGAGAGAATCATGTGCAACTCCACACAACAATCTGGATGCACTTAAAAAACAGTGCTAGGGCCCATGTGGTGGCATAGCACAAAGTCAACACAGCATCTGTGTAGACACTGGTCTGTGTCCCAGCTGCTCCACTTCCTATCCCAGCTCCCTGCTAGTGGCCTGGAAAAAGCAGCAGAAGACAGTGCAAGTGCTTGGGTCCCTGCCAATCACGTGAGAGTCCCATATGGAGTTCCCAGCATAGCCCAGCCCATGTCATGGTGGCCATTTGGAGAGTGAACCAGTGGATAGAAGATTCTCTCTCTCGTGCACACATCTCGCTCTCTCAAGTGCACATGTTGTCACTCTTCCAACAAATAAATAAATCTTAGAAACAAACTCAGACACACACACACACAGAGCATGTTGAGCTAATGAAGCCAATTCTAAAAGCCATCATGCAAATTTCGTTATGCAGAGAGCAAGAGTGAAAGCATGAAACGACAGTGCTGAGGGACAATCTCACCCTGCCAGTCCTAGCTGGGCTCCCTCTCTGGTTGGGGCAGCGGGACCTGGAACAGAGATGAACCTCGCAGGGACTACAGGATGCCTGCATGCACTGCTCCTTCGCCGAGCCCACAGGGCAAATTCCTAAGGATTCATGCTACAATAAGCCGTTACATTCTACACGTCGTCTTAGGCATTTTCCTCTGATTTCTCTGCCTTCTAATCTAAGGCATCAAAAGCCTGAGAAGAAATAAATGTACACCTACATTCAAATCCCTTGACCAATTATGTCCTTATTAAGATCTACACTGTGGAGAGAACCACAAACGGGGAGATATTCAAGGTGCTATTCCTGATAATAGCCCCAGATTTGAAAGAACCCAGATGCTCACCAATAGGCTGAATTCACCACATAGCCATTGGCAAATCTGCTTCCAAGGGGCAGTGAATGGAACAGAGAAAATCCTTATGATGAGTGGATCAACAAAGGGAAAGAGAACTTTCAGTTGTGTATACTCATTATGAAATATACCTCCAATAAATAAATGAATGACATGTCATTGGTGATCCCAATATTGTTAATACATATTATACAACCAAAACTAAACCAGCAAGGAAATAAATAAAAGTAACAAGAGGAACAGCATTTAGCCTAGCGATTAAGGAGTCTTCATCCCACACCAAAATACCTGGGCTCAGTACACCGCTCCAGCCCGGGGACACCTGCTTGCTGCCAGTGCAGACCTCAGGAGGAAGGGGTGATGCCTCAGGTAGCTGGGTCCCTGCCACCCACAGGGGAGGGCTGGGTTGGGTCTCTGGCTCCTGGATTCAGCCCAGCCCACTCTTCTGCTAACACACAGGCTGAGAGGCAAGAGCTGATGGCCCCGGTACTTTGGTGCTTGGCACCCACGTGACAGACACAGTCTGAGTTCTGGGCTTCAAGCTTGGCCCTAGTTGCAGGTATTTGAGAATGAACCTACAGATGACCATTTCTCTCTCTCTCTCAAATAAATAAATGGAAAAAATTAATGAGTGGTTACATCTGGGAGTGGAATGTGGAAGTGTTTATTTTCTTTATATTTTTGACACTTCACAAACCTTCTGCAGCAAGCAATTGCTGCATGAATTTGATCCTTCGGAGTGTCACTTATTCCCTTTCTTTTAATTTAAACTTCAGACACCCAGGATAGTGGTGGCCATAGTCCTCGGGACCTGACACCCCATCAGCCATCAGCTACATGGCACAATGGCCTCCATCTAGTTTTATTTTTGCTTCTTATTTTTGCCTTTATCACCCATCTCCAACTCCTCCGATTTCCCTCTCCCCCAGACACCCACTCGAGTATATTTAAAGCATGTTCTTTCTCTCCATCTGCCACAGGCTTGTGTAGATACATGTATCCAAGTAGGCATGGTAAGGAATACAGCAGGAGACAAAGCCACAGGTTGCTTCCTCGTGTTTAACAGTGTTACAGTTGGGCATCCTGTGCTACCTAGCTGCCTTCACTCAGCATTATGTTTCGTGGCTCATTCCTGGTTGCTGTTTGTAGACACCGCAAATGCACATAGCACCCAGAAAGATGGACAATTTTTCCCCAGGCTAAGACTCACCAAAAGACTACATTTGCCAGTGTCCCCTGCAGGTGGGTGGAGCCACATAGTGGGATTTTAACTAGTGGTGGCTGCAAGCAGATGAAATATGCATCATCTCTAGTCTGGCCCACGCCTGTGCCTCCCCCTCCCTGCTCGTTTCCTTTCCTTCTAGCTGATTGGGATGATGACTTCCATCGTGACCTTGGGAACCATGATCATCAACCATCAAGTGAGTTGGGAATGCCTGCGAGAAAGCCTAACAGCAGACAACACCACTCACCTTGGTTTATTACATGAACAATGGATAATCTTACAGTGGATACTTCACTACAGGGCTTATTTATTTGCAAAGAGAAAAGGAGGCACAGACAGATCTTCCAGCTACTCGTCCACTTCCCTTGTGACTGCAATGGCCAGAGATAAGCTAATACATATCTGGCAGCCAGGAGCTTCTTTCAGGTTTCCAATGTGAGTAAAGGGGCCCAAAGACTTGGGGTATTCTTTGCTGCATTCCTAGGCACATTAGCAAGTAAGCTGCATCGAAGGTAGAATAGCCAGGACAAGAACCGGTGCATCACAGAGCTGGCCTGCAGGCTTTATTTCTTTTTCTTTCTTTCTTTTTTTTTAAATATTTATTTGTTTTTATTAGAAAGTTAGATTTCTAGAAAGAAGGAGACACAGAGAAAGATCTTGCATCTGCTGGGTCATTCCCCGAGTGGCTATAGTGACCAGATTTGAGCTGATCCAAAGCCAGGGGCTTCCTCCAGGTCTCCCACATGGGTGCAGAGTCCCATCCTCAACTGCTTTCCCAGACCACAAGCAGGGAGCTGGATGGGAAGTGGGGCTGCCAGGATTAGATCCTGGCGTGTGCAAGGCAAGGACTTTAGCCACTTAGGCTACCACGCCAGGCCCAATAGCATGGTCTTTAAGATTGATTTCCTGGGCATCCTTGAAATTCTGTGAGCTTGTCATAACCATGAGGAGCTGGCCTTGTAGTGCAGCAAGTTGAATCATTGTTTGTGAAGCCAGCATGCCACATCCAAGTGTGATACAAGTCCCAGCTGCTCCACTTCCATCCATATCCCGCTAAAGGGGCAGTAGGTAACCCTAGTGTCTGGGCCCCTGGATCCGTGTGGAAGACCTGGATGAACTTTCTAACTTGAGCCTGGCCCAGTCCCAGCCATTGCGGCCACCTGTGGAGTGAACCAGTGGATGGAAACATACTCTCAGTCTCTTCCTCCCTCTCTTGCTGTAAGTCTGCCTTTTAAAGTAAATAAATATATTTTCTTAAAATTTTGTTAGAGAAATAAAGCAAACAGTGCTTTTTGTATATTTATGTATCAATAACACATCATTCATGTTCCAATAAAACTTTATTCATAAAACCAATGGCCAATCCCTGAACCCAGGGAGCGAAAAGACATTGCCTTTCTCGAAATACCTTTTGCAGATATTTACTTACACCATGCTTTTGGTTCTTAGCTCCTTAATAAGCTCTTTTTACCATCCATACAGTGAAATCCCCCATATAGCCCAGCCTATCACTTTGCCTAAAACAGAGTGCTAGAGTGAATGAATGAATGACTTTACTGAACAGCCCTTGCAGAGCACGATCAGAGCAGGTGCCATCTGTGGACCCTGAGCCACAGGTTTACACGCTCTCGACAGAGTGCCAGTGTGCAGCCCCAGGAGACCATCTTAAACCACTCCCCACCATCTCTGCTGAACACCTGTTTGAGGGTACAGAGCTGTTGGTTCCTAAATTTCAGAAGCTAATGAGGAGGAGGAAGGCAACCATAGAGGGCTCAGTGCTTAAAAGAACACTGTTCCAGTGACTAATCCATCTTTCACCGCCAGTATTTTTATTTGTCCCTGCAGCAATGTGCATGACTCACAGCTCCTGCAGGAGAATGTTTTAAATGCAGCGTTGTGTGGACATCTCTCCAGCCTGCAGACCTGCCAGGTCTGGGTGCTATCAGCAGGGGTCTAACGATTCCAGGAGGGCTACAAAAGCTGTCAAGTCACGCTTCCCCACAGCCACCAGGCACCAACAAATAAAAGGAGAAAATAAAGTGCTGCTTGGGGATGTGGCACACATTATGTTCAGATCTGGGCAACATTATGTTCAGGTCCTCCCACCTACACCTTCGCCTTCTCTCCAGACACTCCGCCTCCCAAAACAAACAAACAAAAAACCTCTCTGACTAATCTGATCTCACAGATCAGCTCCCAAACCGCTATGATTTGCCAGTCCACTGCCACCCTCTTCAGATCACCATTATATTTTGCCTTGGAATAGAAAATTTCTATTCCATTCCTTTCAGCCAGTGTGTAGCTTCCTTTCTGGAGGGTAACGTCACTTTGACGTGCATGTGCTCTTTCCGGTCCTGTGCGGGAGATTCAACTGACATGTACGTGACTCAGTAGTACATGTACATGACTTCAGGTATGAAGTCACACCTCCAGCTGGACCCGCATAGGCTATGAGGCTTCACCTCTCGGAGCCTCTCAGTACCTATAAAGGGGGGGAGGTGACAATTACCATCATCATTATAACAGAATAGATGTAGATTGTATTTCCTGTGTTCTGCATGCTCAAGATGGGCCAGGGGGTTCATTTCTTTTGCTGCTTTCTCCTTAGAATCTAGAAGAGATCCTGGCATCATGCAGACGCTTGCTCTGGTCTGATTGTGTCTCCCTCCCCCACCCCCGCTCCCTGCCACCAAGTCCATGTGTTAGAAACTTAATCCCTGATGCAACAGCATCAGGAGGTGGAGCATGGTGGAAGGTGAGCAGATCTGAAATTGCTCTGGCGAGAGCAGATGCGTTAAGACAACAAGGTCAGCCAGTCCTTGACCGGCTCTCTGCTTTGCCCTATGGGATGATAGAGCCCCAAGGAAGGCCTTCACCAGCCTCCAAGCACCTTGACTTTGCAGCTACAGAGCTGTGAGCCCAGGACTCCTGTTTACAAATGACTCAGCCTCTCGTGTGGTTAGAGTAGCAGAAAAGGATTTAGACTGGAGGCAACCAAGACTGGCTAGAATTGAAGAGCCGGCACATTGCTTCCTGTCCTCATCCGCCCTAGGAAGCTCAACCATCCTCCAAGGAAGAGACCTCCCAGATCAGTCCCTTCTCCTGCCCCTCAATCCTCAGACCATTTAGCTGCCACATTATTCAGAGATCCTGAAGGTGCATGAAGCACTAGTCCAACTCAAGCTGGAAACCACGCTGGGTCGTTGAAGTAAGAAGTCTAACTTCAAGTTCAGCTAGATGGAGACTTGGCAGGAATCTGTCTCGGATGGCCACCTCTGACGGTCACGTGTCCAGACCTGGGCCACGGGTCTCCCACCAGAGAACAGTAGAGGCTGGGTCCCACCTGGGTCCGTAGGAGTGGAGTGAAGTAGAGTGCTCCCCCAAAGTCCCTGCAGCAGAAGCAGGGATACAGAGACTGGAGAGAACTTAAGGAGGCTCCTTGTGGCCCCACAAGCTTTCACAGCATCCCACGCCCTCTCCCAGGTTAACCACAATAACAGGCAGGCAGGATCCTAGCATTCCCTTCCCCAAGCACTCCCAGGGCCTCCCTGCTACCCACCAGAGTGGTCACAATTTGTCCAATCTGACATGGGAAATGCTGTGCATCTGATACCAGTCTTCCCCCATCTGAGTCATACGTGAACAAGCTACCCACCCATGGTGGGCTTGAGGTGGGCAGCAAGAGCCTGGATGCTGATGTGCGTTCCAGAAAAAAGCTACCATGTAATGGAAACCACTCTGGTCAGGCCCAACCGTTCAGGCCTCTAAGTCTAGACATGGCAGCCACTTTCCCGTCTTTCCTCTGCCTAGACCATTCAGGAGCAGTCAGCATACAGCCGCCCCCTTGCTCCCTTAAAGCAGGTTTTGTGTTGTAAATGCTGGGGCTGCGAGGGCGGCGCAAATCTGGAAAGTTCTAAGACCAAAAGGTCAGTGAGGTGGGAACCATCATGAGTGACAAGAGGGGCGATGGGAGATAACTCAGCAAGGTCATGTGAGGCCTAGGGCTTGTGCTAACTGCGGTGGGCAGGTGGGGAGGAAGGTACACAAGGTTGTGATGTGGTCTAAACTGTGTCTCAAGGTATTGGGGTGGAGGATGGCGCACAGGAAACAGGAGCCACTTTCTCTGTCACTAACTCCTCACGACTGGCAACGTCCTCACTCCCAATTTTACCAATGAAGAGACAGAGCCCAGACAGGTGGCGGGGTTGGGGGGGGGGGGCTGCCCTTCCACGCCTTCCCCGCGGGAGGACCGCAGCAGCGCCTCCCTCTCGCTGGGCGAGCACTTTGGAGACGCTCCCTGAAGCGCCGCCAAACTTCTATTGTGAGAACCGAGACCCAGGCACTGTGGCTGAGGGGCTGAGGGGCTGAAGGAGAAGAGGAGGTGAGGGGTTGAGGGGATGAGGGGCTGAGAGGCTGAGGAGATGAGAGGCTGAGGAGATGAGGGACTGAGAGGAAGAGATGAGGGGCTGAGGGGAAGAGGAGATGAGGGACTGAGGGACTGAGGGGCTGAGGGGCTGAGGGGCTGAGGGGAAGAGGAGATGAGGGACTGAGGGGCTGAGGGGCTGAGGGGCTGAGGGGAAGAGGAGCTGAGGGGCTGAGGGGGAGAGGAGCTGAGGGGATGAGGGGCTGAGGGGCTGAGGGGAAGAGGAGATGAGGGACTGAGGGGCTGAGGGGCTGAGGGGAAGAGGAGATGAGGGACTGAGGGGCTGAGGGGCTGAGGGGAAGAGGAGCTGAGGGGCTGAGGGGGAGAGGAGCTGAGGGGATGAGGGGCTGAGGGGATGAGGAGAAGAGGGACTGAGATCGCCCAGCCAGCCGGCAGTGACTGCCAGCCCACCCGCGCTGAGGGTCGGGGACTGCAGCAGGTGCGCCACGCGGGAGAAGTCGGGGCAGAGCCGGCCGCTTGACCTTTTTCGAAGGGAGGCTGGAGTTTCTCCAAAGCCCCCCGGGGGGATCCCCAGAGGTGCTGTTCCTTCTCAGTTCCTCCTCAGCTCAGGACCTCCTCAGCTCAGCGGTGGGTGGTTGCGTGGAAAGCAGGGACTGCCCACGCCTGGGACCTGCTGTGGGACTTTCTTGAAAAGCCAAGTGCAGCCCCTCATTCCTCCCCAACAGAACCGGTGTTGGGCTCTCAGACGTGAGGAAAGCACCAGCACCACCCCCGCCCTGGCGGGGCAGAGGCAGAATTTTGAGGGCGGAGAAATCAAGGAAGGCTTCGTAGCCGAGGGGACCTTTTCCAGGGATCTGAAAGAGAGAGGATTTATTTTCTTGGCTGTCCTCCCTTCCAAAAAAAAAAAAAAAAAAAAAAACCCTGCCCAAATGGTTTCAACAAAAAGCCAAAGAAATGTGTGTCCCTTTCCAGGAAATACATAGGCCACGTCATTTAAAACTTTGCCCCCCCCCCCCAAGGAATCCGTGCTCCTGGGGGGAATCTTGGGAAACCCAGAGGAGTGAGTGTGGAGAAGAAAAGGCAATTTCTTCCGTTCAGGTATTCCTCCCCAGGTACTCCTCCCCAGGCGTGGGGGTTATTTATTCGGATTATTAAACTAAAACTGACTTCCGGTGAAATGCACACATTCGATGTGTGTGAATGCACGGATGCTGACAGTTGTCTACACCCACATGCCCATTCCGCACCCCTCCCCCAAGATTCTAGAACAGTTCCCTGGCTCCACACATCTCCCTCAGGCCCCCCACCCCCGCCTTCCAGTCAGTCCCAGGCCCCACCAGCGACCCTCCCTCGGATTCCTATCACTGTAAATTAGTTCTGCCCAGTCAGGTAATTGGATGCACATGGTACTCTGTGTGCTCTGGGGGTCTGGCTTCCCTGCCTCAGCATCCTGGCGGACCCCTCCAGGCGCAGATCCTCTGCAGGCACACATCCTCCCAATCGACTTCTGGTTTCGAGTGATGGCTCAGTAGCGCCCCTCCACGGGCGGGCCTTCACCCAGGTGGCACCCTTGTAGGGGGTCTGGCGGGAGTAAAGCCAGGAGCATGGGTGCTCCTGTGTGTGTGTGTGTGTGTGTGTGTGTGTGTGTGTGTGTGTGTGTGTATGTCGTTGTTGGTTTCTCTTGAGCAAATACTTGGGATTGTTGGGCCAGAAATTGACAATGTGTATCCCAAATGGTTGTGCAATTTTCTATTTCTGCTGGAGAGTTCCAGATATCTACTATTGTTAATGCCTTTTTTTTTCCAAGACTTATTTATTTGAAAGTGGAGTGAGAGGTAGGGAGTGGGAGAGAGAGGCCAGTCTTCCATTTGAGGGTTCACACCGCCCAAATGGTCACAACAACTAGGCAAGTGTCAGGAGCACTTGGGCCATCTTCCACCAGTTTTGCAGGTGCATTAGCAGGGAACTGGATTGTAAGCAGAGCTCCCGGAACTCAAACCAGTGATCCAATGTGGAAAGCCAGCATGACAGATAGTGGCTTAGCCTCCTGTGTCACAATGCTGGTCCCTATTGCTAATTTTTAATTACCCAAGTAACCTGTGACTATCGGGCTAGGGAATCATGGGCACCCTCCAGGCCCGGCACAGTGGCCTAGTGGCTAAATTCATTGCCTTGAACGCACTGGGATCCCATATTGTGGTGCCTGTTCTAACCCTGGCAGCCCTGCTTCCCATCTAGCTCCCTGCTTGTGGCCTGGAAAGGCAGTCAAGGACAGCCCAAAGCCTTGGGACCCTGCACCCACGTGGGAGATGCACCAAGACGTTCCTGGCTCTTGGCTTTGGATTGGCGCAGCTCCAGCCATTGCGGTCACTTGGGGAGTGAATTATTGGACGGAAGATCTTCCTCTCTGTCTCTCCTCCTCTCTGCATATACCTGACTTTGCAATTTAAAAAATGTAAAAAAAGAAAGACAAGAATCATGGGCACTGTCCACTACGAGTTCTTTGAGGCATTTTCCAAGTACAACCATGTATACTTGGGTGTATAAATAAATACTCCTTGAAAGCACAAAGGGTTTTTTGTTTTAAAAATTTATTTTATCTTAATTAGAAAGTCAGCTATACAGAGAGAAGCAGAGACAAAGATCCTCCGTCCTCTGGTCCATTCCTTAACTGGCTGCAAAGGCCAGAGCTGAGCGGATCTAGCCAGGAGCTTCTTCCAGGCCTCCCACATGAGTGCAGGATGCCAAGGCCTTGAGCCGTTCTCTACAGGACACAGGGAGGGAGCTGGAAGAGAAGTAGGGCAGCCGGGACATGAACCAGTGCCCATATGAGATCCTGGCAGATGCAAAGGACGTTAGCTACTAGGCTACCGCACCAGGCCCAGCACAGGTTCTTTAACAGCGATGCTGTGTGTCTCCTGTCTGACCAGCCCAACATGCTGTTTCGTCCCTGGGGGGAGGCGGGCACAGCTAAAGCAGGGAGTCAGTCTGTTTCACTTTATTCCCTGCTGCACTGCCAGGGGTCGCTCCCTGAAGGCGCCTGCAGAGAGCACTGCGCCTGTGTCCTCCTGCACCTGCTTTCATCTCCTTCCCATGTAGAATTCCTAGTTTTCCTCCTCAGCCCCGATGGCACCACTTCCTTCTGTGACCTGCTGCATAGCCGCCACAGCCTGTGACCCGGATGTGTGACGTTTCTTTTCACTCCTCCTCTCTCCGTGGAAGCTCATTTTTCCTTCTGGGCACTGCTGCTGTCCTTCCTGTGTTGTCCTCCTTGGGCACAGCGATTTGGTAACCCAGGAGGAAATGGTTGGATCAGAGACCAGCAACTTCAGCAAACTGGGAAAGTAGTCATGGTTAAAATGAGTAGAGTGTGATTGGCTGAAACGGGCATGGAATTAGATGCCCTGGGTTCCAATCAGGACTGCCCCAGTCAAACTGTGTGACCTCACCTGAGTTATATGACATCTCTGTGCCTCAGTTCTGCACCAGAAAAAAAAGCAGAATACTAACAGCAATAACCTGCAAGCGTTGGCAGGAGGATTAGCGAGTAGGAAGTGTCAGAGCAGTTGTTGGTATTCAACAACCAGTATGTTCTGGCTGAAAGTCACACTGAGCTCACTTCTGGGGTTTCCTTTAGCTCATGGCTCTGGAAACCTTGACGTTTTCACCCTCTGACCAGGGACACTTCTGGTGAAGGAGAGAGGGAAGCCCCAGGCGAACCTGAGGGGAGCTTAGTGGCAGAAGCCACCTTTGCAGAAACCGCATGAGAATGGACTTTGCAGAAGCCAGAGCTAGGCAGGCACTACAAAAGCCCCAAGCTTGTCACTGGCGGCCAGTGAGGACCTGGGAGCTCCTGCTGCAGCTCGGCCATGCAGGAGGCACCATGGCTCTAGGATCGACTCAGGGCAGAACCCAGCTGTGGATGGACAGAGACAGGACCCAGGCCTGGATTCAGGAGGTGGCAAGAGCCACAACTGCTCTTTGGAGAAACCTGCTTAGTGTGGGCTATCCTGAAGGGACAGAAATGAGTTTGGTCCAGTTGCAAAGGATGAAAAGCTCTAGCAGGTTGGAGAGGTATGGGGGTAGGGGTGGACCAGGGAGGCCAGCCAACTCCCAGTGCTGTGACTGTGGCGGCATGGGGCTGGGCCAGGATGGAAGCCATGAGCCTCCCAGCTTTTTAATGACATATTTTCTTCCCTGCCACCTTGCCACTCTGCACCTACCACCCTTCCCCACCAGGAACAGCCCTCCCTGTCTGCCTGGCAGCCTCCTCTCTGTGTAAATGAGGGGTCAGCAGACTCTAGCCACAGCCAAGTCTGGCCCTGCTGCCTGTTTCTGTACAGCTTGTGAGCTAAGAATGGGTTTCACATTTGTAAATGGCTGGGGGGAGATCCAAAGAAACCAGTTTCTGGGACACATGGACATTATATATACATGTAATTCAAATTTCAGAGTCTGTAAATAAAGTTTTAGTGGCACGTGGCCATACCCTCCATCTACCTATTAGCCGTAGTGTTGCAGCTGCAGAGCTAAGCAATTCCAGCAGAGACCATGGGCCTGCAGTCTTGGAAAGATACACTGTTTGGCCCTCCACTAAAAACGCCTGCTGTCCCTGGCCTAAATGCTTGGAGATGAACAAAAATCAAAACCCAAACCCCATGATACCTTTCTCCTCCTGACAGCCATGGTGCTGTGAATGTTTCAGCACTGGAAGACAGCACCTAACACTCCCAGAAAATGGAATTACAAGATAAGTCAGTGTGGGGCTGACACTGCAGGTTAAACCACTACTTGCAGCACTAGCTTCTCGTGTGGGTGCCTCAGTTCGAGTCCTAGCTGCCTGATGTGTTTCAACCTCCCTACAAATGCACCTGGAAAGGACACAGAAGATGACCGACATGCTTGGGCCTCTGTCATCCACATGGGAGACCCAGATGAAACCCCTGGCTCCTGACTTCAGGCTGAGCCAGCCCCTGCCACTGAAGCCTTTTGGATAATGTACCAGTGGGTGGAAGATCTCTCGGTTCTTCTCTCTCTACCTCTCTCTCTAACTTTTTCAAATGCATGAATTTTTTTAAAAGATAAGTTTCTTTTAATGCAAAATTATTGAAATCCAGGTAGATTTCTTTCCCAATGTGCATCGTCCTGAGGCTGCTGACGAGCCCTGTGTGATAATGTGGGACACTCTGGCTGGCCAGCCTTTGTCTGTTATCATTTGTCCTGCCTTCTTCAAGGACCCCGGTCTGGACCTCGCATTGAGTCTCTCAGCACTGACTTAGCATTGTGAACACCAAGGCTGCCCATTCTCTGCTCTGAGCACAGTGGAAGCCCTGACCCCTGAGCTCTGTCACACTTGAGGAGGAGGCTAACCAAGGCCTCACTGGGCAATGTGGGCTTATTTGCCAAAATTTAGGAAATGGCATTTTAGTAGTCTGCCCTCTGGCCTAGTGGTTACAGTGCTGGTTATGATGTGTGCGTCACCTGGACTCCATACCCAGTTCTGGTTCCTTTCTCCAGCTTCCTGTTAGCACAGGCCCTTGCAGGCAGCACCAATGGCTCAAGGGGTTGGAATCCTGCCACTTACCTAAGAGACGTGGATTACATGCCTGGATCCAGGCTTTGGCTCCAACCCAACTCTAAATGTTGGGGGTACTAGGAAGTGAGCCCCTGGATGGGAGCACTTCTCTCTCTCTCAAACAAATAAGTTAAAATTTTTGGAGGGCATTTTGAGAGCACAGTAAGTTCAACAATACATGGACTATGGACCTGTTTTGTTTTGTTTTGTTTTTTTTAAAAAGTTATCCATCAATATAAACCTCACCCAGCCCGCATGGGGCACAAGTACTATCCCTCTGGCCCTTACGGCCTTTGTAGTTTGCCATGTAGGGTGGAAAGTTATCAATGGTCATCACCAAGCCCTGGAGTTAAAGGCCAAAGACCAGAACCCACTGAGTCACCCAGGCTCTGTGTGTGTGTGTGTGTGTGTGTGTGTGTGTGTGTGTGTGGTGTGTGTGTTTAAAAGAAAGATTCCTAAACCCACCCAGACCCTGACTCCTACTCCCCATAGGGTACAGATCTGAATATGGATTTGCTTTTTCAAGTTTCTTCCGAATACTTCCGCATGGCAGGTGACAGAATGCGTTAACTCAAGCTCCATAAATGTCAGCTTGGCTGCACCTGTCATGGCCACAGATGTGCCTGTCACGTGACCCAGTGATCCTACTTCTAGGTCAGTGCTTTTCAACTTTAGTGTGTGCACAGATCCCTTAGCCAAAGGCAGATCCCAGTGCAGTCTGTGATCTGTGTGTGACCTCCTTTCCCACCTGATGCCCCAAAGCTGGTCCTGGGGACATTACCTGATGCTGTCTGTGTCCGATGGCTCACTGTGCCATTGTCTGCAATTGCAGATATTGGAAATAACCTAAGTGTCCATTAGTAGGGGACTAATGACTTCAATTATGGAGTATTCCTATAAAGGAGTATTACACAGCCTGGCAGTGAATCAGGCTGTTCTTAATGTTTTGATGTAGAATAAGCTCCAGGACATATTTTAAAATTTGTCATTTGTTTCTTTGAAAGGCAGAGAGAAAAACCAATAGAGTTGTCATTTACGATTTATTCCCCCAAATGAGTGCAACAACCAGGACCCGGCCAGACCAAAGCCAGGAGCTGGAAATTCAGTCCTGGTGTCCCACAAGAGTGGCAGGGAGCCCACGACCATTGAGCCATAACTGTTGCCTCCTATGGTGTGCCTTAATAGGAAGTTACAATCAGGAACCAGAGTTGGGACTTGAACCCAGATACTTCAATGTGCAACGTGGGCCCCCCAGGGCATATTACTAACGAATCAAAGTAAAAAAAAAAGAGTGGTGAGTGGAGTGGACAAGCCAGGTATAAATGTGTTGGATTGGAGATGGAAGGGGGGCATTATTTATATTCGTATTGACTTGTAGAAGCACAGAACCACATGGCAGAAGAAGCCAATAACTGGGAGCCGCCAGAGAGGGGACCTGAGATGGATGACAGGGTGAGAGGGAGGGCGACATTTTCCTGTCCCCATCTGAGTTTTGAACTGTGTGAGTCACACATGCACGTGCATGCACACAGCTTCATGGACACTCCAAGCAGTGTGTTGGCAAGCTCGCCGGGGCTTCAGCTCTGCAAACCTCAGCTGCATCCCAGCTCTGTCAGCAGAAGGAACACCGAGGAGGCCCTCAGCCTCAGTATCCCTCGTGTCTTGTAGATGAGTGCCCTAACTGCCCCGCTGACCTCAGGAGGTACATAAAAATCTTCAGACACTGTCAAGGGCACTCGTGAACCTGACTCATGAGCAGGGCATGGGACAGGCCCTGCCTGGTGTCTCTAGACTTCTGTGCCCACCTCCCAGGACAAGGGTGCAGGGTGGAAAGCCAACACCTTGACCTTTGTGGTCAGGCTGCTGGCTGCTCCGAGAGCCCCTGGCAGAGCGAATCTCCCCCTCTCCTCCCACCATCTGGTCCAGCTGCCAGGCTGAATCACAGGCACATGACCTGCATGTGAGGCTGGAGCGAGCACGGCTGGCGGGGGGAGGGTGGTGAAGGCCACAGAGGCTGCCACTGACCCCTGCGTGGGGAACTTCCTGCTGGAGGAGACCTACAAAGCCACAAATGGTGGCTCCTGGGACTATCTGGCAGAATTCCTCCTCCAGGAAGCCCACTGGGAATGTGTGTGTGTGTGTGTGTGTGTGTGTGAGAGAGAGAGAGAGAGAGAGAGAGAGAGAGAGAGAGAGAGAGAACGGCAGGATTGGACCTAAGCCTGACCCTAAGCCACAAATGGTGACTGTTGGAGGTGTCTGGTAGAATTTCTCCTCCAGGAAGCCCACCAGGAGAGTGAGAGAGAGAGAGTGTGTGTGAAAGCCAGGGTTACACAAAGAGAGATTTTCCATCTGCTGGTTGGCTCTGCAAATGGCTGCAATGCCTAGGGTTTGTCCAGGCAGAAGCCAGGAGCCTGGAGCACCATCCAGGTTTCCCATGTAAGTGGCAGGGGCCCAACATCCACTGCTTTCTCAGGTGTGTTAGCAGGGAGCTGTCCCTCCCTCGTCACTGTAATTCTGACTTTCAAACCAATCGGTCTTCATACTAACAACAGAAAAGTTCTCATAGGACCTTGTTAACATAGTTATCAGAACTGTTGAACAGGGATTTAGAAAAGCGGCTGCCAAAGCTATCATTCTGGGAAACAAGGCATCAGACATCTCGCTTGTAGTGTTTCGTCTGTACAGTTATTCCAAAATCTTGCTAGTTTCCCTGGTTTGGTCAACCCCTCTAAGAAAATGAGGCGAAATGAGGAAACAGAGGCACGTATCTGGGTGGCGATTGAAACTGCTGTTGGCTGGTTTTGGTTTGTAAGAGTCTTGACTTCTGTGGAGAGATTGGCAGAGAAGAGAGATGCATGTGGGTACCAAGTCTGGCCTGGAGGCAGGGGGACAGCTGAGTCCCTCAAGGTCACTTCCTCCTCTGCCTCCGCAGGAGACTAATTGGAGTCAATAGTTATTTAGCTCCTGCATGGGAGTCCAGATATCACCTGGGGACTGAGTAGATAAAAATCCTCCCCACAGAGTGATATTGGTGGGGTGGGGGGAGAGACAGACCCTCAACACATCCCGGGATTGCCAAATGGCAAGTTCAAAGAAATGCAGAGAAGAAGAAGAAAAGGAGCAGTTATTTTAGACGAAGTAATCAGGGCCCGGCACGATAGCATAGTGGTTAAAGTCCTCGCCTTGCACGCCCCGGGATCCCAAATGGGTGCCAGTTCTAACCCCAGCGGCCCTGCTTCCCATCCAGCTCCCTGCTTGTGGCCTGGGAAAGCAGTCGAGGACGGCCAAAAGCTTTGGGACCCTGCACCCACGTGGGAGACCTGGAAGAGCTCCTGGCTCCTGGCTTCAGATCGGCAAGTACCGGCCGTTGCGGTCACTTGGGCAGTGAATCATTGGATGGATGATCTTTCTCTCTCTCCTCTCTGTATACCTAACTTTCCAATAAAAATAAATAAATCTTAAAAAAAAAAAAAAAAAGAACTAATCAGGGCCCCCTGTTGTGGCACAGCAGCATGTCGGCATTCCATATAGATGCTGGTTTGAGTCCCGGCTGGTCCACTTCTGATCCAGCTTCCTACTAATGCACTTGGGAAAGCAGCAGCAGGTGGCCCAACTACTTGGACCCTGCCCTTGCCACTCTGGTGGGAGATCCAGACAACATTTCAGGCTCCTGGCTTCTGCCTGGCTCGACCCTGGCTAATGCAGCCATGTGGAGAGTGAACCAGTACACGAATGATTCCCCGCACCCCTGACTTCTGTCTTTCCTTCTCTTTATATAACTCTGTCCATCAGAGATATAAATCTTGAAAAACAAAGAAATTATGGGATGAGGGGGAGGGGATCTGGGCAAGAGTTCCAGGTTGAAAGAAGGGAGGTCATGTGCAAAGGCCCCAAGGCAGAACCAAGGCAAAGAATAGATAGTGACGAGTTCGGAGCAGTAGGTGAGGGTGAGCGAGGCTTTGCTTCTCTGTCGAGCTGGGGTGAGGCCGGTGCCCTGCTGCCCTGCCTCCCTCCCAGAGATGCAGGGAGCTAATGCATGGGCTAGTGGTTTTGAGAGTCTGAGCGGAGAAGCCAACTGGAGTGTTATTAATGGACTTGCTGGACCAAGCCCATGCCCGGGGCACTTTGGGACAGACCGTGTGGCCTCTCCTCTCTCCTGTGAGTCCACATTCTCCTAAATGCCAATGTTGAGACAGCCCAAGCTTCCTACCCTCTCATTTGAGGGGTGGAAAGAGGAGGGCCCTAGCCAGTTCCTGACAGAGCCCCCATTTCCAGGATCCGAATCCAGACTGCAAGAAGCGCGGGCCATCCAATTCCCAGGTGAGGGGGAGAGCAAGGAAGTTCAACTGAGTCCTTGCTTAAGCAGCTGAGTCCTCCCTCAGGACACTTTGCAAAGAAAATGAGAAGTGCTAACTTGGGAGTCTTTCCAGCCGCTGGTGCTCTCAGCTGGCCACTTCTCAGCCTGTGTAATTTTCAAAACAGCCCCCACCCCACTAATTTCCTTGGGAACCTCATAACCCACAGTGAGTAAGAATCCGAGAAGGTATTTCTTGCCCCCTTTCCACAGATGAGAAAAAGAGAGGCCCAAAGTTGGAAAGCAGCTGTCTGAGGCTTCCGGACTCTGCTTGGCAGAGCTGAATTTTGCTCCAAGGGAGGAGATGATAAGCAAGCTGAAGACAACGTTAAGGAACAAGATCATTTCAGAAGACACCAAGAGCTGTGATGAAATGAAACAGCTGGGTTGGCAGGACTTGCTAGGTGGTAGGCAGAGAAGGACCCCTGGGCCCAAAGCTTGAGAAACAGCCCAGAGCCCAGGAAGGAGAGGGTTAAGGGCTAGCCATGCCAAGGACCTGTGGCTGGCCCAAGTTTAGTGTTGGAGGGACAGATTAGAGGGAGCTGGGATCACAGAGTCAGGGCTAGGGTCTTGGTGGCCACGGAAAGGAATGTGGACTTCAATGCCAAGGGCAGTGCCCGCCACGAGGACTCTCTGGGCTCTGGGTGGTGGCAGAGCTGGGCGTCACTGCCCAACCCGCCTTCCGCAGAAGCCAAAGCTCACTCTTCCCACTCCCTTGTAGCTTCTAGGCACGTGTTTCCCTCCGTCCGCCTGGAAGCTCCTGGTTAGGCTCAGCATGCGGCTCTGTCTTGGCTCCCTCGGGCTCTCGGGTGGCTCCTGCAGCCCTGGTTGCCCATGCGCTGGCTCACTGTGCATAGCTGCAGGAGGTGGGTCTTCAGGTTCACCCTCTGCAGCCCTCTCACCTGCAGAGGAATTTGAATCTGCATCTCCCCGCCTTCTGCTCAGCAGCTGGTCCGGAGAAGGTGGGTTTGGAGGAGAGGGGGACAGACAGACACCCATCAGGCATCTGTCTGCAAACTGGGCAGAGTGATGGGGAGAGAAGATGAAGCAGGCCAGATCTGGGGACAGAACCTCCCCAAGGCCCCACTCCTTGTGGAGGAGGTGGTAGATAGGACCCCTGGGTAAGGCTGTCCCCAAGAGGTCAGCAACAGTCACTGCCCCTGGGGTACTCTTGGGGGCCTTACTCCCCCATACCAAATTGTCATTAGAACCACAGACCCTTTGTGGGTATTGTCTGTCTTTGGTGTCAGCATAATGTTATAATAATGGCTCCCATGTTTTGAGCACTTACTGTGTGCTGTGCACTTGACTAAGTACATGCCAATTTTAACTCAAGCCTATATGTCACATGGGAATAACAAGACGCTTGGGAAACCTGGGGATTTTTATGAATTTGTAATGGGCCAGCTAAGTGCTGACAATGACAGAAACAAAACCAGCAAGCTTGTTCTGACAAGGCTTCAGTATATATCTGGCCCCTCCGGTCCCAGGCCCACACAAGGTTGGGATTACTCTGGGGCTACCCTAGAGGGTGACCTTCTGGACACAAGTCAAGATATCCCTGCACAACTTCATATTCAAAAAGCAGAACATGGGGGTGTGGGCATTGTCACAGCAGGCTAAGCCATTGCCTGCAAAGCCTGCATTCCATATGCACTCTGACTCAAGCCCAGCCTCTCCACTTACCATCCAGGCCTCCTGCAAATCCACTTGGGAAGGCAGCAAGGAGGGCCCAGGCTTGGGTGTGTGCCACCCAGGTGGGAGTCTTGGATGGAGTTCCTGGCTCTTGGCTCCTAGCTTCCACCTGGTCTAGCCCTAATTCTTGTGGGTTTTTAGGAGTGAGCCAGCAGACAGAAGGTATCTTTCACTCAGCCTTTTAAATAAGTTTAAGAGAGAGAGCGTGCGCACAAGTGTTGGTAGTAATATGGAAAAGGTAGCAAACTACTATGGCAGTTCCTTAAAAATTCGGAACTAGAAGTTCCAAAGGATCCAGCCAGGACACTTCAGGGTATATACCCAGAAGATTTGCAAGCAGTCGTCTGAACAGTACTCTGTGCAGGTGGCTGTTGTATTGAATGGAACAAAACCAGGCATGTGGAGTAAATGCTGTAGGATTCCACCTCTACAAGGTACCTCGGGGAGTCAGAGCTGCTGGGATAGGAAGCGCAGTGCTGGGCACCCGAGACTGCAGCAAGTTGAAATGGGGGCCTGGAGCGTCCCAGGCACAGAGTTCTGATTTGGCAGGAAGGACAGTACCGGGGGGATGTTGCGAGATGGCTGGAGGTGATATTTGATCGGTCTGTGGCTGTACTTAAAGCTGCCATACCAGACATCGAAACACACTTAGGACGAAACAGTCTGTGCCCTGTGGCTTTTATCATGATAAAAAAAAAAAAACCTGTTTTTAAACGCAGAAAAAGAAATCAGTCCCGTCTCTTGTGTGGGGTCCACAGAAACCTCATTGCGAAGGGAAGGGCAAGGTTTGATGCCCTGCCATCACACCCAGCTCCCACTGTGTCCTTGCACCCTCTGGAGCTGGCCTGTGACCCCGAGAGAAAGTTGTTAGACTTTGAGAGCTTGCTGTAGCAGAACAGAGCCCCAGGGAAGCAGGGGAGGAGATGGAATTGGGGTGCTAACCTTTACCCTGGGAGAATTGTGTATGACTCACTATGCCTCCTTGGGCCTCAGTTTCCCCATCTTCCCAAGGGAGGCCAAGAAATTGTTTTTGTCCCGAGATGTGCCCTGTTCAGCCCTCATGAAGTTTAAAAATCGGCAGCTGTCCTTTTAGAAGGTGTAGCCCACTGGGCTCTGTGCGCCTCCATGGTCACTGTCACTCCATGGTCGCCCCCCACAGACTCTCCCCACCTGCGTAAACTTCCCCCCCCCGCCCCCGCCCCAGGGTTCTGCGGTGGCTGAGTATGCAGAGCCCAAGCAGACTAGCCCTGAAGGGGCCCCCAACTTCTGCGTGAGGGCTTTGTGGGTGCCGGTTTCTGAAAACCCAGCTCTGGGGTTTTTCGATCATGGGGTGGGCTGTCCTGAGACTGCTCCCCTCCCGCTCGCACCCTCACCCTCGGATAGTGCAGACCAGTCATCCGAATAGAGGGACTCCCTGAGGAGGGTCTGTGGACCCCTACTCTGATTCCATGTTTATGCTCAGCAGGCTGGGCTTGAGTGCACAGGACACCCCTCCTTACCTTGCTTGAGAGGCCTTCACGCAGCAACCTCCCCCCAAAGCCTGTAGGAAAGAAAAAGGCAAAAACAGAACACATCCTCCCTACAGACTCGTGTTCCTCTGACCATAGATGCCCTGGTCCTCCTCTCTCTGTAATTTGCTACGAATGGTGGATAAATTCTATTGAGCATTTACTACACTCCCTACACTACACTCCTGCTCCTAAGTGCTTGGTATACTATTTAATTCTCGCCCCAGTCCAAGGAGGTAACCATCAGGACCACTCCATTTAGTAGCTGAGAAAACTGGGGCCAACCCGTGCAGTGGCAATGAGGAGACCTAGGGTAGACTTCAGTTCTTTCACTCTTATCATTTGACCTTGAGCGAGTCCCTGCCTCTCTCCAGGACTCAATTTTCTAGGAAATCTCCAAATGATATGAGCTGATAGTTGTGATCTAAACAGTTCATTCTTCCTTGAACATATTTCCTAGAAAGCAAAGCAACCATAAAAAGAACAAATTGAAAGATGTGTGTATGTTTCTAAAACCAACTAGAACCTCAGAACCTATGGAACTATATAATAAAACAAAATATGTTAAAATATAAAAAAGCCAACTAGACATTTTTAAAAATATGTTTTGTAAATAGGAAGGCTGAACTGTGAGATGAACAGTCATATCACTGATCTCAAGTCACAGCTTGTAAGGGGAAGAAGTAGGATTTGAACTCAGGCTGTGGTATATCCAAGTCCACACATTAAACCAGCACTCGAACTATACCAGGGGAAGGGCAGGTGTTGTGACACTCTGGGTCACAGTGCCTCTTGGGACATCTCAGAGTATTTGGATTTGACTCCTACCTCTGCCTGTGATCCAGTTTCCTGCTGATGGATGCATCCTGGGAGGCAGCAGGGGCTTGTTAAAATCCTGAGGTCCCTGTCACCCACATGGCAGACTGGGCACTGGCTTCTGCCTGACCCAGCTAGCTGCTGTGGTCATTTGGGGGGTAAACCAGCGGAAGAAAAATCCAAGATTTTCATTTTCTTTTCCTCCTTCTCTCTCTCCCTCTCTTGCCCTCTCCCTCTACTTCCACTTCTTCTCCCCCCTGCTTTGCCTTTCAAATAAACTTAAAAACCAAGGCAGGAGCCAGGGTTGGGGAGCAGAACCTAGCTGACCCTGGTCTTTCATTTCCTCTGTCCTCTGGGTTGGTTAGGCCCTTTGCCTTTGTGGGTGCTGAGAAGCCAAACTTCACTGTGTTTTTGGCTTCTCACAGGCTCTTAGCTGTGGTCCCTGGGGAAATGGGCAGGGCCGGAAGCTCGTGGCTGGCCAGGGCTTGGGGCCTGCAATTGGATCGCCTTTATTTTTAAGCCATGAAATCCCTGATGACGAATGCTGCTCTTTAGAAGAGCAGGCTGACCTGCCCAAGAGGACAGAGGACAGAGCTGCTGGGCACTACAAGCCACCTCCAGCCAGAGCTGAGCTGATTTGAAGCCAGGAGCCAGGAGATTCCACCAGGTCTCCAGTTGTGCTTTTGACGATCAGGCACGGACAACCACTTGCACCTGACTCTAATCCCGTGCAGAGGGTTCCGAATCAGCAGCACAAAAAGCCACGTGTGTCCAACAGAGCCCTGTAATTAGGGCCCTGCGTGGCACTGGCTGCCACAGGGCTTCAGGCAGCAACTGACGTCAACCTCCCAAGTTCCAGGGAAGGCAGCCAGTTCCTGGTGCAGGGCTGAGCCTACGTGTACAAAACAAGGCTGCATATGACAGCCATGTGCAGTGAGCAAAGGGGAATAACCCCTTTCTCCACCTACCATACCGGTCCCTGATTACAGAAATGAGGTCTAAGGGGTGCATGTTGGCGCACAGTGCGTTAAACGGCTGCTTGGGATGCCGGCATCTGTGTCAGAATGTCTGGGTGCAGTTTCAGCTTCCTATTAGTGCATCCCAGGAGATAGCAGATGATGGTGCCTGGACCCCGTCACCCTTCTGGGAGACCTGGATGGAGTGCCTGGCTGCTGGCTTTAGCCTGGTCCAGCCCTGGTGGTTCTAGTCATTTGGGGAGTGAACCAGTGGATCTCTCTTGTTTTCCTTCTCTTCCTCCTCCTCCTCCTTGTTCTCCTCTCTATCTCTGACCTTTCAAATAGATGGAAATAAATTCTTAAAAGGGAAAAAGAAGGTCCATATTTGCGGAAAAATTCTGTGCCATTTCAAAATAAAGGCGGCTCTCTGAGTGCTTTAGTGAGCTTTCTTCAGGATAAATTCTTAAGAAAAAAGGCAAGGTCCAGAACATGATATACTATATGGGCTAGAACCAAAAAAGCAACCGAGGTGGATGAGTTGGCAATGTGGCACAGTGGGTTGGGTCATTGCTTGGGCATGTCCACACCAGCTGCTTTGCTTCAGATCCAACTCCCTGCTAACGCTACCAGGAAGCAGCAAACCATGACCCAAGTATGTGAGCTCCTGCCTCACATGTGAGATTCCTGGCTCCTAGCTTCAGGCCGACTCAGACCTGATGGTGCCTGGTGTATGGGGAGTCCACCAAAAGATGCAGGGTTTCTCTTTGCGTGAAACTCTGCCTTTCAAATGAATAAGTAAATCATTTAAAAATGTGTGCAGAAGCTGTTGAGTCATGAGAGAGGCTAAAATCTCTGGGACCCCGTTTCAGCCCTCCCATGCTGTGTGACAGAACAAAATGCTGAACCTTTGTGTGCTGCAGTTGGCCCCTCTGCAAAATCACACAGTAAAGTCAAGGGCATGAGAAGTTCTACCCAGAATAGAGGGTAGAGGAAATGGTGCAAAATGGACAAGAAGGTACTAGAAAGTGGGAGAACAACACGCCCTTTGTAAAGTGCTCTGTGGTTCCAGAGTATTGTGAGTGTGGGGCCTCAATTGTTGAGCTTCTGAAAATTCTGTTTGTTCTTATCACTCTACTTGGAAGGCAGAAGCAGACACAGATCTTTCATTCTTTGTCACTCCGAGACAACTGGGACTGGACTGGGCCAAAATCAAGCTTCTAGAAAACTCCTTCTGTGTCTCCCGCATGGGTGCAGGGCCCCAGGACTTAAGCCGTCTCCTGCTGTCTCTCGGGGTGCACATGAACAGGAAGCTGGAAACAGAAGCAGAGCAGGGACTCCATCCCAGACACTCAAGCCTGGCACCCAGGCCCCACAAACAGAATCTTAACGGCTAGACCCAAAAGCTTGCCCAAAGTGGTGAACTTTAAAGAAAAAAAGAATACCTTGTGTGCATGTCATGTGTTTAAAGAATATTCTATAACTCAGGGAACAGGGGCAAACGAGAGGTCCTGGTTGTTTTGATGAGCAAGTTAAGCTACCGCCTGCAGCACTGGCATCTCATACGGTTGCCACTGTGAGTCCTAGCTGCTCCACGTCTGATCCAACTCCCTGCTAATGTGCCTGGGAAAGCAGGAGAAGATGGTTCCAGTACTTGGGCCCCTACACCCATATAAGGAACCCAGAAGCTCCTAGCTTCAGGCTGGCCTAGCCCTGGCCATTGTGGCTACATGGGGAGTGAACTGTAGATGGAAAAATCTCTCTCTCTTTCTTCTTGTCTGAAACTCTGCTTTTCAAATATATAAAATATTTTTTAAAAAAGAATATTACTTAGTACAAGGACAGGAAACAAATGAAGGGCACAGATAAGAACTTTTCAGGTGATTTTCCAGCAGGATTTCCTGAGCCACCAGCCATGTGGGCTGCTGATACTCTCTGGCCTCCCCGGGACAGCCCACACCTGCTGCAGTCTGTTCATAGGATGTCCAGGTGAGTCACAGACAGGTGCCAAGGTGAAAGACCCTGGCTTGAGCATGCAGCCCTCCTAACTGGCCAAGGCCAAGTCTGCTTTCCAGCTTGTCCCAGGTCCAACAGGAAATGAATGGGGATGAGCTCTACAGCCTTGTGGTGGGGGCTGGGAGAGAATAGCAAAAAGGAAGAACTGCTCACTTGTTCTCCTTGGGAGGATGTAGCACGTGAGCTCTGGAGCCTGTGGCGTGTAGCAGCTCCCCACTTAGGGTTTAAAATAACTTTCTGGTTAAAAGAAGAAAAGAAATAAGCAAAGTAAGAAATAAAGCCAAGGGAACATCCCACTGCAGCCCACACAGCCCCAGTAAGAAAGGAAGGCCCCTCCCCCCCGCCCCGCAGCCCCCAGCCCACTTCTTCTGTCTTTGGAGACAACCGAAGGAATTGCTCTTGGATAAATGAAGTGGGAGGCTCTGAGAGCTCCAGTGTCTCCCAGAAAACCTGTTCCAAGCTTCTCACCGAACTGATGGGGAAGAGCGTCCCTGAGAGAGGAGATGGGTGTTCCAAGGCCACTCAGCAGGGCAAGTGCAGGTTGGGCATTGCTGAGGCAGGACAGGCCTGGAAGCCACCTGCTGCAGAGTCACAATTCTGATCCTCTAGGAAAAGAAAAGAGGTGGAAGGGCCATCCTGACTGCTCTGGTCTGTAGAGCAGGGCCATATGCCTGGCTAGACTGATGGGAATGTATTCCCACAGAAGAGAAGGCAGAGAGAGAGAGGAGACAGAGATCTTCCTGCTGCTGGTTCACTCTCCAGATGCCCCTCAGCAGGGCTCAGCCAGACCAAAGCCAGAATCCTAGAGTTCAATATGGTCTTAGGGATTCGAGTGCTTGAGCCATCACCTACCACACTTGACGTTAGCCAAAAGGCCGAGAAGCAATTGAGCCATCACCTTCTGTCTGCTCCCCTCCCCGCCAAAGAAAACTGAGTCATAAGCAGAGCTGGGACTTGAACCCAGACCCTCCAGAATGAGATGCAGGTATCCCAATGGCGTCTTAACTGCTGTGCTGAATGCCTGCTCTAACTGAGCACTCTTTTTTTTGTTTGTTTTTTTGTATTTTTTTTAATGTTGGCACTCATAAAATTGTGCTGACATACACATGACCTCAAATTTACCATCTTAACCACCTTTAGGCCTCTGATAATTTTGATGTGAGATGAACAGGCAAGCAGTAAAAGTTTACACACACTGGAACTCTGGTATACCTGAAATGTAATGCTGTCGCTTTAACTGTCAGTTTGATGAGCTCACATTCCCAAAATGTTGCATTTGGGACCCAAACATGTGCTAAATAATTGCTTCATTTGCATATCCATTTGAGGTACCAACCTCCCCTCCTTACAAGAAAAGGGTGGAGGGTGGGAAAGAGGGTTCTGTCTGCCATGGGTTCTCTCACTCAGCACGTGTAGCTCCCATGTCCCTCTTCCCGTTGCAGAGGGCACTGGGGCACCCTGCTCTCTCTCAGACAGAACTTGCCCAGCATCGGTACCATCTTCAAGTTTTCCTATCTCTTGGTTCCAGGCAATTCTTTGGCCACTCATGGTATTTCTCAGTATCAGATGAATGTACATTTATTCCCTCAGTACCAAATCAGCCTGTCCTGTTTGCAGGTGATACCAGTCTCCATCTCGTGTTTCTCTCTCTGCAGGAGATAAGAGCCTAGATGAAAAATTAATATATTCAGTGACCACAACCAGCAGCATTAAGAACACCAACACTATTTTCCCAGAAACACAAGTATAAAGGGCATTTTACCTTAGCCTGGTCTTTCGCAGGGAGCCAAGTGGCAAATGGCAAGGGACATTAGGTCTTGGAATTAGGGGACACCAGAGACTAGCGAGGACTGTGACAAACTGAAAAGCCCAAATTCTCCCATGAGGCGCCTGGGTCGCCTTTTCCCTCACTGCAGAGGTAACCACAGCCATCAGTACAGGGGTTTTATTTAATATCAGGAGATCTTACATGCATTTTCACCTAGTAGTTGCTAAGTACCTAGTCATTTGGTTCTTACATTGATTTGATGATTGGGTTTTTTGGATCTCTGTTCTATAAATGAGTAATCTGGGGTTAAGATGCTTACTTACCCAAGCTGGGACTGGGCCTGGACACTCCCCTGCTGGTGATCATGAGAGCCAGGGCTGGGAGAGGACCAGGTTAGTCAAGCTATAACCACTGGCGTATGTGTGGGCTGGGTCTGAGGGTGGGATGGGCTGAGCTAAGCTAAGCTAAGCTGCAGCACACATGGATGTGCACAAGAGCTGAATGGGATGCGGGCTGGGCTGGGCTTGGCCAGAACACATGTGGGCACACACAAGCACCGAGGCTTGGGGCAGGCCTGGTGGTGGCTATTGGAGACTGCTCTAACTAGTGTGACTAAGGACTAGGCTTATGGCAGGCTGGGCTGAGCAAGACAGCAGCATCTGTCAGTTCACGTGAGAGATGGGGCTGGGGTACAATGGGCCAGGCAGTTGGCTAGTGTGGATGATGCACCGTACCTGTCCCTGAACTAGCTAAAAGCTGACCATGGGGGCAGCAGTTAAGAGACTATCTGGGGCATCCGCATCTAACACTGCAATGCCTAGTTCAAGTTCTGGTCCTGCTTCTAACCCCAACTTCCTGCTAAGCTACACCCTGAGGAGTAGCAGGTGATGGCTCAAGTATTCGGGTTCTTGCCCCTGGGTGAGAGATCCAGATTGAGTTCCTGGCTCCTGTCTTCAACCCTGCCCAGTTCTGACCACTTCAGGCATTTATGGAGTAAACCAATGGAGTAGGAGCGCTCTCTCTCCCTCTCTCTCTCTGCCATTTTGGTATGTAAAAATAATTTTAAAATAATAATAAAAATAAAAGCAATTCCCCAAAGACTGTAGTCAGAGAACACAGAGCTTAGGTATGGGTGGGATTTAGGGAAGGGAGAACGAGGTGGTCAGCTTGATGGGCATCAGAAGGTAGCAGAACACTCTTCTTTCCAGTACTGTGGGCAATGTGTGTGTCTGTGTGTCCAGGGAAGAAAGGCTGGCAGGGGAGCAGCGTGAAAGAAGCTAGAGAGCAGGAAAGAGAGGTGCTGGAGGTTAGGGGAGGAAGGAGTCGGGTGCTGCAGCTGAGCTGCTGTTGGGAGGCCAGGGAAAGGCAGAGAGGTGCAGCGTGGGCACAGTGGGGGCCAGCACACCACAGTGCATCCCGCCCACCTGGGAGGATGGCTTCTGGAGCGTGTAAGAGGTCCCACCAGGGTAGCCCAGGGTTGGTCCCCAGGAAGGGCCTGAGTGGGTCCCGTGTAAACCAGGGCATGATTCTGGATATGATTGCTCAGATCTGCGGGTTTCAAAGCTGCTTCTGAGGAATGAAACCCACTTTCTTTCCATGGGGTTTGAGCAGAGCACAGAAGACAAGCTAGATGAACTTGGGGTGAGGGACGAGGAGGAAATAGGGGAGGGAGTTGCTGAGCAAGGACAGGAGGAGGGACAGGACCTGCGATGGGCATAACCACGGTCCTGGCAGGGCGTTTGGAAAGCGCCCAAGGCCAGGGTGGGGGTTGGAGAGGAAGGCTCCAGGGGAAAGCTGATGGTTCACCTGGGGACAGAGCCTCTGCCTCCAGACACAGGAACTGGGGAGCAGATGGCGGCCTCACCTCCTGTACCCTCTCACCCCAGGGACCAGGACAAGGCATCTGCGCCCTTCCCCCTCTTCCTCCATACAAAGAGACACCTTTTGGGGAGGTCCCAGTGGCAGATGGGGGTGATGGATCCTGTAACCCTATCCCAGCCTCAGAGTCAGGGAGCCTCTTTCCTTAGTGGGCACCAGCCCAGGTCCGCTGTGAACACCAAGGTTGGAAAACTGTTTTCTAGTCCACCTGCTCTCAGGTGGGAGGGAGGGCAGCCAACCGGAGTCCTGTGTGGACGGGGCTGGCTGTGGGATTGGCCCCTTGTAGGGTGTGAATGAAACCCAATGCAGCATCAAAGATGGCAGGAGGCAGCCAAGCCCTTATCTTCCCAGCCAGCTCCTGTGTGGCATCACAGAGAGGGGATCGAGTTTGTTTTGCTTTCTCTCCTTTTACTTCCTGCGTAGTTGCAGGCCACAGCGCTGCCATGGGATGACGAGCCTGGGGAAGCAAGCAGCTTTCCCTGTCACCTAAAGTAAACCATCAAGCACTGTTTAGGGAGCAATCCCCCAACGGCTCCACAAGGGACCTAGAGAGGCTTAATGCTCTTGCTGGGGCCAGGAAACGGAAATGGGCATAGTTGTTATAAAGGAGCCTACAATCTGGTTGGAAGCAGATCTTTCCCTGATGCGTTTCCCGTGTTTTATTTATAGTTTGTTTTGTCCATCTCTTTCACACATCTGGGAGCTTGCTGGGAGCCAGAATCCAAGCAGAGCCATCTCAGTAGCTGTCTCTGGAACCCAGGACCAGACAGGGCTCCATTTGCATGTCACTTCCTGCAGGACTCTCCTGATTTTGATATTAGGAATAAGCCATCTCACAGGGCTTAACTACAAAGTGAAACACGTTGACTCACAGCACTGAGACATGACTTGAGGCACAGCTGGATCCAGGGTCCACCAACATTGTCAGGGTGAGACTTTCCTTTCTTCCCATTCTGTATCCCTGCATTCTTAGCATTGGCCTCCTACCAGATGGATTCTGACTGTGGTGGCACTTGGTGGCAAAATGCCTCAGCCACACTTGTAGAGTTTCTCTCCTAATAGTTCCAGTTCAAGTGCTGGGACTGGCACTGCTGGCTAGTTGTGGGTCAATCATCTCTGGTCCAATCACTGGCCAGGGAAACAGTGATTGGTCAGTCTGGGTCCCTTGTCCATTTTTGTGTTTATCGCAAAGATTAGAGAGAGCCAGGCTGTACCTCAGACCTGAGTGGCATAGCAGTGAGCCATTCTAGCACGCACATGAAGCACTCCAGCCCATCACCCCCATTGACCTCCCACACCCTCAGGGCAGAAGCCCTGGTCCCTACAATGGCCCTCAAGCTCCTCTACACTCCGCCCCCAACCCACCCCTTATTTCCCACGAAGGTCACCTCCTGCCAGCTAGCCCTTCCTCACTGTGCCCTCACCAGGCTGTTCTGGCAGGTGCACAGGAATGCTGGAATGAGTTCACATGAGGCACATATCTGAGGTTCTTGCTGCCCCCTTTTCCTGACAACTCAGTGGCATCTCCCCCCATGAATTTTAGGATGTGTTGGCCCACCCCAGGTCATCCAGAGATGGACATGTGACCTAGGCCTGGCCAATGGAAGCATCTAGAAGTATATAGAACCTTCACACGGTTAGGTTCAGGGACAGACACATACAACCCAAGACAATTCAGTGACATATAATCCTAACTTTCTTTGTTAAAGATTTACTTATTTTGTTTATTGGAAAGTCAGATTTACAGAGAGAAAAAGAAACAGAGAGGAAGATCTTTCATCCGCTTGTTCACCCCTTAAGTAGCCACAATGGCTGGAGCTGAACTGATCCTAAACCAGGAGCCAGGAGCCTCCTCTGGATCTGCCACATGAATGTAGGGTCCTAAGACTTTGACCCATCCTCTACTGCTTTCCCAGGTTACAAACAGAGAGCTGGATGAGAAGTGGGGCAGCCAGGATACAAACTGTAGCCCATATGGAATCCCAGAGCATGCAAGGCAAAGACTTTAATCACTAGGCTACCTTAATCCTAACTTGCACTGGAACTATTATAACAGCTCTCTTCTTGAAATTATCAGAAATATAAGACAAGCCTTGAACCTCCAGAGCGACCACATGGATAGAAGATGCACAGCGTGAGTGAAAGCATAGCCAGAGAGAGCAGAGCAACGGGGCGGGAAGGGGAGGTCCGGGTCCTACCGTGAGCACTGCACGCCCGGATTCCGCTGTGCCTGAATCCCATTGGCCAGCCCAGGTATCCGTCTTGGAGGGGTCCCTTCCTTGCTCAAGCTGGTTCCAGCGAATTTCAGTCACTTGTTATCAAAGAAATGACGCTGAAAGCTGCTGGGTTGTAGGAATTAGATAAGACAAGGATAATAAAGTGGTAGCAGAGAAGGTACTTCTTCCCCAAAAAGGTGTCATCATTGTTATTACTGTTTCATGACTCCATCTTCCACCCATTTATGCTTAAATCTGTTCCTGCCTTAAAAAATCTACGTATGAAAGTGTTAAAACTTGTATATACTCTGGGCTGATCTTGGCCATGTTCCAACACAACCCTAGAGGTCATCTGAATCTGGAAGCACCTCCATTGGGGGTTGCTAAAGAGCTCGCACATTCTCATCTCCCACGAGCTCCCTGGCTTTCTGCACCCATCTCCTCCCTTGGAAGCTTCTGGTCCGTTCTGCAGTCCAGCACCTACAGGGTTAACACCAGGCTCAGCAATGGCCCCTGGGACCTTGTCTGTGAGTGTGGCCTCATCCATGCTACATGCTTTTCATATCATCTCTGGTGACACTATCAGCTCTTCACTTCGCATGCGTTAGATGATCAACAGCTCCATGACGTCACCACCTCAGCCTCTGCCAAATCCCCAATTATTGTGCCTCTTCTGACCTCAGGGATAGCAGAGAAAGAATTTTGTGCAGTGGTGACGAAGCAGGTGCGTGTGACACAAGGCCAAATCTGTCTCTCCCCACAGGCCTGTTACCCATGTAGTGCCCCTCGCCGTGTTTCTGCTGCCCGGTCATCTTAGTCATCCCCGTGGCAACTCCATGGCCCTTTGTCGTAATGCCCTGTGGCTGGCCCCGTCTTCCTCTGCCCTGGGACATATGTTCCGTTTTTGTTCAGCTTTTCAAATTTTAAAGACTCGCTGTGTTGGAAATTGCATTTCCATGTGGTACCCATCTTTCTGGTAATAAGCAACGTATTTCCTTCCTGACTCAAACTTCAGTTTTGCAAATCACAAGACACAGTTTAACGTTTTCATCTGCAAATGTTTTTGTTGCTCTTTGAAATAGGAATCCGTGGGCTTGATTGTGTAATGCTTTCGTTTAATAAATTATTTATTTTGACTCTAAATCCATAAGGGAGTCAAAGTGTTTTATAAAAATATATACAAAAATGAATCAATACTCAAGGGACTCAGAGGGAAGGAAAAATAAGGAATAAGCTGATTGGTAATGGATTCAACCACTGCTAAGGCAGACCAAGAATAGCAGGGGCCAAACAGCATCAACATTTATCTTCAGTTACCTAAGTGGGATCTGGAGGGAGGAAGTCCTGGCTGTTGGGGTACCAACACAAAATTAAAGAGACAGGCCACTTCACTGTCCTGAAAGACTTCTCCCATCTGCTCACTCACTCTCCAAATGCCTACAGTAGCTGGGGCTGGGCCAGGCTGAAGCTAAACGTGAGGAGCTCAATCCAGGGTCTCCCAAGTACCTCACCCATCACTGCTGCCTTCGGGGTGTGCATTTGCAGAAAGCTGCAATTGGATGTGGAGCTGCACTCAAACCCAGGCATTCCCATATGAGCATCTTAACTGCTCAGCAATATTCCTGCCCCTTTATTGTTATTATTATTATTATTACTTAATGTGAGAGGCAAAAGGAGAGGGAGAGAAAGCTCCTATCTATTGGTTTACCCTGCAGAAGCTGGGGCTGGGCTTGGGGATGCTAACTCAACTCTGGTTTCGCGCATGAAATTCAATTCCTTGAGCTGTCAGCAGCTCTGTCTCTCCCCAGATGTGCCTTAACAGGAAACCAGAAACAAGAGTTTAAACCAGGCATGGAACTCATATGATGTAGAATACAGGTGTCCAAATAGCATTTTTTAAGATTTATTTTTATTAGAAAGTCAGATATACAAAGAAGAAGAGAGATAGAGAGAAAGCTCTTCCATCCAATGATTCACTCCCCAAGCAACAATAATAGCCAATGCTGCACCGATCCAAAGCCAGGAGCCCAGAGACTCTTCACAGTCTCCCAGGCAGATGCAGGGTCCCAAGGCTTTGGGCCATCCTCGACTGTTTTTCCAGGCCACAAGCAGGGAGCTGGATAGGAAGTGGGACTGCCAGGATACAAACCAGTGACTATATGGGATCCTGGTGCATACAAGACTAGAACTTTAGCAACTAGGCTATCATGCCGGGCCCTCCAAATAGCATCTTAACCACTAGGTTAAACACTCACTCCTTTAAGGGCTGTAAGGTGTCCTGTTGCCAACTTATCTCTGAACTTCCCAGCAGTGATGGCAGAGGCAAACCTTGACTGAATACAAAGTGCATTTTCTTAACAGAGAAGGTAAACTCTGGGCAGGTGTTCAGGGTGGTGAAGATACCAGTTAGGGTGCTCACATCGCATACTGAAGTGCTTGGTTTCAAACCCCATCCCTGCTTTCAGTCCCAGAGGCCTACCCATACACATCCAGTACTTGGTTGCCATCACCTACTTGGGAGACCCAGAAGGAGTTCTGGGGCTTTTGGCTTCCTCCTGCATGGCCCCACCCCCTCTGCCTTGTGGACCTTTGGAGAGAAAACCAACAGAAGATCTCTCTCTCTCTCTCTCTGCCTTTCAAATAAAAATAAATAAAAGTGAGAGAGAAACAAACCCGTGGCTCAGGGGAAGCAAAACTCCATGTTTTCCCAATCCAGCTTTAGAAAGAAAGTCTGGAGGCTGATGTTGTGGCCCAAAAGTTTTCTTCCACCTTCAAGAGTCAGCATCTCATATGGGCATTGCTTTGTGTCCTGGCTGCTCCACTTCCCTTCCAGTTCCCTGCTTGTGGCCTGGGAAAGCACTCAATGACAGCCCAAAGCCTTGGGACCTTGCACCCATGTGGGGGACCCAGAAAAGGCTCCTGGCTTCTGGCTTTGAATCAGCTCAACTCCGGCCATTGCAGCCATTTGGAGAAGGAACAGCGGTTGGAAGATCTTTCTGTTTGTCCTTCTTTCTGTATATCTGCCTTTCTAATAAAAATAAATAGATCTTGGGCTCGGCAGCGTGGCCTGGTGGCTAAGGTCCTCGCCTTGATCCCATGTGGCCGCTGTTCTGGTCCCAGCAGCTCCACTTCCTCTCTCTCTCCTCCTCTCAGTATATCTGACTTTGTAATAAAATAAATAAATAAATAAATAAATCTTAAAAAAAAAATAGTTCTTTTAGATAAGTTAAAAATGAAAAAAGATGCTTTGTTCGTGGATCATGATGAGGAAGACACAGGATGTAGTGGACAGCATCACTACCCATGTTTCTGTAGGAATGGAATGACATGGTTCTGGAATTTGTCTCAACAGCTCTGCACGGGGGAGTGAATGAGCATGCATATGAAAGCAGATGGCCCCAGAGGTGGTCACTGTTGGACTGAGTGGGATGGGGTGTTCGGTTTCTTTGTGCATATTTAAATTTTTTCTAGAATGAAAAAAGAATTTAAGTTCTTCAAGAAATCTTTTCCTGCAATTGCTTTTTTGAATGTTCCCTTTAATAAATGTGCTTCTGGGTTCGACACAGTAGCCTAGTGGCTAAAGTCCTCGCCTTGCACACACCGAAATCCCATATTGGCAGCAGTTCTAATCCAGGCAACCCCGCTTCCCATCCAGTTCCCTGCTTGTGGCCTGGGAAAGCAGTTGGGGATGGCTCAAAGCCATCCTGAACCTGCTTGGGAGACCCAGAATAAGCTCCTGGCTTCTGGCTTCAGATAGGTTTAGCTCCAACCATGTGGCCACTTAGGGAGTGATTCAGTGGACAGAAGATCTTCCTCTCTGTCTCTCCTCTTTTCTGTATACCTGATTTTCTGCCAGAGACCAGCTCCAAACAAGTTGGGAGCTCGGGAAGGGTGCGTGGATCAGTGGGAAAGAAGAGAGGTGGACCCCTATGGCTTGATGCTCATAACGGACAACTCAAAACAACTACCTTCTTTATTTATGCAGAACTCATCACAAGCTTTTGCACAACATCCTGTTGTTTCATTTTTACTTCATGGTTAAAAGGATGGTTACAAAAACAATTCTAAAAATGCTAGAATTATTTTACTTTAAAGAGAACATTTTCAGCGAGTCATTACTTATTCAAACCTGCAGTGACCCCGCTGAAGCCAGGAGCTCCACGTTGGCAGCACATGCGGTTACATAGCGACAGGTGGTTTATTTATATCCAAAACAATTTTCACTAAACCTAAACTAATGTTACTTAAAATATCAAGAATACAGAATTAAAAAGAGCTCATACATGAAAGGAATTTTTAGAGGCATATATCATAGATTCTTTATTAAATCTTATAATCAGCCATATGTTAATTACCATCACCTTCACCTACTACTGATTCAATTGTTTTTTTGTTCTTTTGTGAAAGGACAGTGAAAAGGATCAGGGCAACTCAGCCTTTCTATGAATGAAGGGCCTTTACAAAAAACTTCTTTTTATCTTTTCAAACTGTTTTCTTTCCCTGAATGTTAAGTTAAGGTGAACGTTTCAAACCATTTTCCCCTAGGGGCTCACAGCATTTGTCTCCCTTTAGAAGATGCCCCGTATTCTTTCTGCCTTACGTGGTGGGAAGCCAAAATGCATCATTTCACGTGTTGTAACAGTTCGAGGCTGCACAGTAAACAAACTCTTTGTACCTCCATGATTGCCCTCTATCCCAAGATGTTATCAAGCCATTTCTTACAGAGGACATCACACATCTTAAAGTAAGTTCTAGGTCAAAAGTGGGCACACGATAAGACATTGGAAACGATATAGGCTCAATCGTGCTACTGTATGCTTTTAGCTGTGTCTCATTGTCTTAAGCTGCTAAAGACCTTTTTACCAAAACATGATTGATAAAATCAGTTTCTGGCATTAAACCGGCTACAGACATCATTTCACATTTGCAGAAAAACAACCACACCCTTGGGAGAATTCCATGAAATACCAGAGAGGTGATTGAGTGTCCATACGATGAATGGAGTGAGGCAGCAATGAGGTGACCGGAGACATTCTGCCGGTCCTTGGCTTGCAGCCGGAAACTCTGGGTAGCCTTGCTATCCGAGGAGCTATGCTCATCACGCCCCCATGCCATCTGACCCAACTGCTTGGCCCCCCACAACCTTCCAATAAAAATAAATACATACATACATAAGTAAGCTTCTAAGTTCAATTGACAGGCATTTTCTCTCATCATTTCATCCTCATATTTTGGGACCATGATAATCCGCATTCCTTATGGGTTAATGTCAGTGTAACCCCTTCATAGAGCTCTAACTCCCGTGTTGTACAGTTCACCGTGCCGAGTGTGCCATGCAATGATGTGTCAGCTGTGCACCCAGAGTTGCAGTCTAAATAAAGCAGAGACTTCACAGCCATGGGCATTCCCACCACGCATCTGGGTGACATCCTCTCCGTGTCTCTAAGCATTTGTCTATGCTTTATATGCCTTAGAAGCGGTATCAAATCATGCTGGGGTTTGTTTTGTCTTGTGATTCACTTCTACCACTAAACGTGTTGACCTCCAGGCTTTTCCTGGCTGCCACATTGGTCAGTGCTTCAGACCTTTCTACAGCCAAAGAAAATCTCATTAAATTGATGGGTACCCTGCATAGTCCCCTGTCAGTCTTAGGGCATCAATTTTGGCTTCTGTGAATAACATCACAATAAGCCTTCATACACAAGTTTCCATGTGGATGCACCTTTTCATTTCTCTGGGCACGGGGTGGTATATTTACCTAGGAGTGGATTTCTGGGTTACTCCGTATTTAATCGCAGGAGGGGTTGCCACACTGTGTTCCAAAGTGGACTGCCCCAGCTTGTATTCTTACGCAGCAGTAGATAAGGTTGGGAGTCTCCAGAATCTAACCTCTATCTTT
This sequence comes from Ochotona princeps, assembly GCF_030435755.1. Taxonomy (NCBI): domain Eukaryota; kingdom Metazoa; phylum Chordata; class Mammalia; order Lagomorpha; family Ochotonidae; genus Ochotona; species Ochotona princeps. The sequence goes on along the minus strand of NC_080853.1, from coordinate 8,330,055 downwards.
TCTTTCAGGTAGTGGGGGTGAAGTGGTATCCCACTGTGGTTTTGATTGGCATTTCTCCAATAACTAAAGCTAAGGATTTCTGCCATCTTTTAATGTGCCTATTGGCCATTTGGATAGCAACCCTAGAGAAACATATGTTCAGATTCTTTGTCCACTATTCAGCTGAGCTGTCTTTTTTATTATTGGATTATACGTGGTTATGAGATATTTTGATCATAATTCTCTCTCTCTCTCTCTCTCTCCCTTTTAAGGATTTATTTATTTTTATCAGAAAGGCAGAAAAGGATATACAGAGAAAAGATCTTCTATCTGCTGGCTTACTCCCCAAATGGCTGCAATGGCTGAGCCAATCCAAACCCAGGAGCCAGGCGCTTTTTCTGGGTCTCCCACACAGATACAGGGTTCCAAGGACTTGAGTCATCTTCCATTGCTTTCTCAGGCCACAAGCAGGGAGCTGGATGGAAAGTGGAGCAGCTGGGACATGAACTGGCACCTCTATGGGATTCCAGCGCTTGAAGGGGTTGGATTAGCTGACAGAGCCATTGCATCAAGCCCTGAACACAGTTCTCTTGCAAATATTTTTTCCTATTCTGTATAGCTTGTCTTTTGACTTTCTGGTTGATATCTTCTGAGACACACAAAAAATTTCATTTTGGTGAAGTCCAGGTTATCTATTTTTTTTTCCTTTATCACTTGTGTGTTTTAGCTTCATATCTGTGAAGGTTTTATTCTACCCAACATTACCAAGATTTGTCCCAGTGTTTTCCTCTAAGAAACCATACAATTCTTCAGGTCTGTGATTCATTTTTAGATATTCTTTGTGCATAGTGTGATGAAGGACTCTAAATCCATCTTTCGGCATGTGAATCCATTTGTCCCAGCACCATTTGCTGAAAAGATTATATTTCTATACAGAATTGCCTTGATGCTCTTGTAATAAATCCACTGAATATAAATTACAATTTCATCAGCTCTCTAACTGTTCCATTAACTTGTATGCCATTCTACACTATCATCAGTCCTGAAATCAATAATCATGAGTCTTACAGCTTGACTGTTTCTCAAGATTTTGCTTTGGAAAGTCCCTTGAATTTTCACATAAATGTTAGAGTCATTCAACATTTTTTAAAAAGCCAGCTGGGAACCATATTCATATATTAAGTCTGTGAGACTTCATGCTGTCAGTATGGTAATACTCCCCAAATTGGCCTACAGATTCAAAAATAGCTCAGGTGCAGTTTTCTGCCTCTGTGGTATCTTTGGCCTTGGTATCAGTTTAAACCTAGCCTTATAGACTGTGTTGGAAGATGTTCCTTCTCCTTCTAATTTACAGAAGAGTTTGTAAATAATTGCTGTTAATTCTTCCCAGAACACGTATTCGTTTGAGAGTCAGAGTGATGAGAGTGAGAAGCAGAGACAAGATTAGCCCTCATGGGTTCCCCAAAGGGCAACGATAGCCGGGGCTGGGCCAAGCCCAAGCCAAGAGCCCAGAACTCCATCTGATCTTTCACATGTCTAGCAGGGGCCCAAGAACCTGCCCCATCCTCTGCTGCCTTCCCAGGAGCATCAGCAGGGAGCTGGATCGGAAGCAGCGCAGCCAGGACTCAAACTGGTGGTCCAATATGGAATGCTAATGGTGGCTTTACCTGCTGTATCACAGTTACACAGAAAAATTTGTTTAAAGATTTGTTTTTATTGGAAAGTCAGATTTACACAGAGAGAAGGAGAGACACAGAGGAAGATCTTCCGTCCGCTGATTCACTGCCCAAGTGGCCACAATGGATAGAGCTGATCTGCTCCAAAACCAGGAGCCAGGAGCTTCCTCTAGGTCTCCCACATGGGGGCAGGGTCCTAAGGCTTTGGGCCATCCTCAACTGCCTTCCCAGGACACAAGCCTGGAGCTAGATGGGAAGTGGAGCTGCTGGGACATGAACTGGCACCTATATGGGATCCCAGTGTTCGCAAGGCAAGGACTTTCACCACTAGGCTATTGTGCCAGACCCTACAGAGAGACTTTTTAAAACAGCGGAACTATTTTGTACAAGGCTACAATGATGGATGCATATCCTTATATAACTGTCCAAACTCATAGAATGCAGCAACAATAATGATTCCTAACATGGACTATAGACTTTGCGTAACAGCAATGTGTCACCTCACCAGTTCTAGCAAACATACCACTGTGGTCCAAAATGTCATGGAGTGGAAACTGTGTGTATAGGGACAGGAATATGTGGGAACTCTCTGATCTTAATGTTCAATTTTGCTTTGAGCCTACAAATGTTCTCAAAGTAAAGTTTATTAATTAGAAGATATAAATTGAGAGGTAACTTTGGAGAAGCTGTTAAGATGCTACTTGGAGGGCCTACATCTCCAATCGGAGTTCCTGGGTTCAAGTCTCAGCTCTTCTGATTGCCTCTTCCTGCTAACGCCCAACCTGCGAGGCAGCAGCTGATGGTTCAAGTGCTTGGGTCCTTGTCATCCTGTAGTAAACCTGAATTAACTTCCAGGCTCCGGGGCCGACTCAGTGGCTCAATAGGCTAACCCTCTATCTTGAAGATTTGGTATCCCATATGGACATTGGTTCATGTACTGGCTGCTCCATTTCCAAACGGCTTCCCTGCTTAGTGGCCTGGAGAAGCAGTGAAAGCTGGCTTAAGTCCTTGGGCACCTGTACCCGCGTGAGAGACCTGGAAGAAACTCCTGGCTCCTGGCTTCGGATTGGCTCAGCTCCGGGTCATTGTAACCAGGTAGATTTTTTTTTCTTTAAGATTTTTTTTTCCATTGGAAAGTCAGATTTATAGAAAGAAGGAAAAATAAGAGAGAAAGATCTTTCCTCTGCTGATTCACTCCCCAAGTAACTGCAACAGCCAGAGATGAGCTGATGTGAAACCAGGGGCAAGGAGCTTTTTCTGGGTCTCCCATGTGGGTGCAGGGTCCCAAGGCTTTGGGACGTTCTCAACTGTTTTCCCAGACCATGAGCAGGGATCTGGATGGGAAGTGGAGCAGCTGGGACATGAACAGAGCCCATATGGGATCCTGGCTCACGCACAGTGAGGATTTAACCACTGAGCCATCGCACCGGGCCCCAGGTAGAAGTTCTTTCTCTCTCTTGGTTTTGTCTTCTCGGTGTAAATATGCCTTTCTAATAAAAAAAAATCTTTTAAAAAAAGTTATAGGCTTCTGGTTTTGAGGTGAGCCAGCATCAGCTATTGCCACCATATCAGCAGATGGACGTTCTCTTGTTCTCTCTCTTTGCCTTTCAAATAAGAATGAGTGATTAAATAAATAAAATTGAATGTATATTATTAATATATGACAATATTGTATTATTATTTCTGTATATTTATACTATATTCATACTATATATATGAGCCAGTCTAGAAGCCGCCATGATGCCAAGCTGCATGGTGATGCACAAATAGCCCCCAAACTTTGAAATCTCTCCCTGCCTTCCACCTTGTAGGAGGCCACTCACCCAACAGGGCGAAGAACATGGCCTGGCGTTTTTCCTGCTCCATCCCAGCCTGTGTGTGCTTGGGAACTGGCTTGGGTGAGTGCCACCCTCCCCAAGCCACTGCTCAGCTGGAGCCCATGCCCAGGAGAACTCCCCAAATTCTGACTGGGTGTGAGCTAGCCCTCATCTCTCCAGGTCCTGTGTGACTCTTCCTAGGGAAGGACCAGGGGTTAGGCCCTAACAAAATCAGTGCCCATGGGGCCAGGAAACATGGCTGGCATTGACACTGAGCTAGCATTCCAGCTGCCCTGGGCCAGCTACTTGTAACGGAAGGGCAGAAACAGGAGTGGCTGTTCTAAAGCCCTCAGCCAGTGCAGTACCTTGCAAAGTTTTATAAACAGAAACTCATTTGCTTCTCACCACAGTCCCATGAGGTCGGTGCTATTTACAGATGAGACAACTTTCTTTTATGTTTATTTATTTCTTTTCAGCCCTTGAAAGGCAGACTGATGGAGAGAGAGGGAGACAGATCTTCCATCTGCTGGTTCACCCTCCACATCTCTGCAAAAGCCAAAGCTGGACCTGGCTGGAGCCAGGAGCCTGCACTCCATCCAAGTCTGTCACGTGAGTGGCAGGGACCCAGTTCCTGGGCCGTCTCCTGCTGCTGTCCTGATGCATTGGCGAGTTTAGCTGGACCCAGAGCTGGGTAAGAAGCAAAGCAGCTGGGATTTTGTTCCTACAGTATGTATGGGATGCCGATAGCCCAAGTGGTGGCTCCACCCACCCGGAAGCCTCAGTTAGTGGCCAACAAGTCAGAGCTCCATCATGAACTAACCGCCTTGCCCTGGGCTTTCCAGCCTCTGGCATCTTATGGAAGCAGTTATAAAGCCACAGCCATCTTAGGAGGTAGGATGAGTGCTCCTGATCTGTGGGCAGTGGCAGTGAGCAGGCTGAGGCCCTGACAGTCAGTGACTGGCCCAAAGTCACATAACAGACAGCAGAGGATCTCAGGCAGCCACAAGGCCCCAAAGCCCAGCTCTGTTGACATCTAGCCACATGACCTTGAACAAGGAAATACATACCTCTGTGCCCCAGTTTCCCCACTTTTTTTGGGAGTTCTCATGAAGCATCAGTAAATCAATATATGGAGAACACTTCATTTTAAATAATGGTATTTTTCATTCTGAATTATCTGTGTTAGTTTAGACTAAGGAATGATTTATTTTTATTTGAAATGCAGACTTACAGAGAGAAAAGAGATGGAAAGAAAGGTCTTTCGTTCACTGGTCCACTCCTAAAATAGCCACAATGGCCAGAGCTGAGCTGAGCTGAAGCCATGAGCCAGGAGCTTCTTCTGGATCTCCCACTTAGGTACAGGTCCCAACACTTTGGACCATCCTTTGCTTCCTTCCCAGGACACAAACAGGGAGCTGGATTTAAGTAGAGCCGCCAGAACTTGAACCAGTGCAGGGGCTTAACTTGCTACCCCATGGCACTAACCCTGTTAATTTTTATTTTCATAAACATTGGATTACAAATCCAATGATTCTCTTGTCCTGTTTGCCTCACCCTCATCCAGGCCCTGATTTGCATACAGGAAGTGCTCAATACATGTTAGCTATTCTGATTGCCACTGTTTATTGAATGCTAACTGCCTGCCAGGAATTGTTAAGAGTTTTATAAAAACGCACACATCACCTCAACAATAGCAAGAAGAAAACTTAGAAACTAACTTGAAAGGCAAGTGATAGGATGGGAGAAAATATTTGTAAGCTCCTCCAGGCAGCAGATGGGTGTCCAGAGTATGGAAAGACCTATGGGTTTGTCTTCTAGAAGACAAACCCTCCAAGACAGCAGCAGGCAAGGGATGCAAGGATAGCTCTCCTAAGTGGAGAAGCAGCTGGCCGGCAAGCATGACAACACGTCAACCCCGCTGGTTATCAAATACAAATGTTGATGTGTGATATTATTGGGGTTTGGCGAGAGTGTAGGGAAACAGGATTATGAAGTGATGAGAAACCGATACAGCCTTTTGAAGGGCAATTTGGCAGATCTACTCAATTAAAATTGTGTATGTTCTCCCGCTGAGCTCTTCCACTTCCTGTCTACCCCTGGGGAAGAGACACATGGACACGTCTTGGCTCTTTGCTGGGGATGGCATCACAAGTTGGAAACAACCAAAATACCCCTGAGAAGGGAACTGATGAATAAACCCAGGATGAGCCACACTGGGGCAATGTCAGCTCTGGGGCTGCGGCAGATCTGTGGAGTTGACTCTGGTGGGGAGGGGAGCCAGGGAGCCTTATGTTCAGTATGTCACGCCTAGTACTGCCCCAACGAAGCAGGGAAGAACACGGTTCTGCAGAAGTACCTGCAGCCTCACCACCCAGTGGCCAATGCTGTTTCTCTTCTGACCATGCCCACGCCTGGCCTGGGATGCATTGAGCCCATGCCATGGAAGGAACCATGCTGGTTCTCAGCCAGCCATGGCAAGCCCATGCTCTTGGGGAGCCCCTGTCTACACAAGCATCTTCGCTAATATCGCTCATCATTCATCAGCCCCGGTCCACATAGAGCCAGCCATCCCTGAAGCTGTCTCCCACACATCCCTTGAGAATGTGGTAAGGGCCAGAGTTGTGGTCCGTGACACTGGCATCCCATATGACTACCTGCTCTAGTTCTGGCTGCTCCACTTTCCACCCCCCTGTGCCCCCTGCTCCCAGATCCTGGTGGCACCTTTAAAACTGATCCTGTGGCCTCCTCTCCCCTCGGCAGCCCTGGACAACCCTGAGCCGCTGCACTGGCATCTGACTCCTGTTATTGGTCTGCAGTCCAGTGAGGTGCCTGGCAGTGGGTCCCGCCCATGAGTCTCTACCTTCTGCCCGGAGGTTGAAACAGTCTTTGGCAAGGCAGGTTTTGACTCTAGCCTCTGGAACCCTGAAGCCCTGGAGTCAAGTCACTGCTGCAGCTAGCTTGCTGGCATCGCTTGTCCTCCAGGGGTTCTGCCTATGAGTGACAGTACCTGCATGGTGGCCAGATGAGGTGGGAGGGACTGGAGGGGTGGCACATGGGCAGGGTGTGGCCAGGATTGACATTGTACCCTGAAAGCTCCTCAACAGAGAGCCCCGCTGGCTGGGCCAAGCCACTCAGGGCTCTTTCCCAACCTGGGATTCTATAAACAGAAAGAAAGCCTTCTCAGAAACCAGAGGGGAATTGAAAATAGAGCTCAGAGGGGGGCGGGTAAGGGAAGCACAGTGCCCAAGGGGGAGAGCAAACAAACTGAGTGCAGCTGTGCAAGGGTGCAGTGGGTGCCCCCAGGGAGAGTGCCCGCCTCCAGGGGAAAGCAAGGTGCTGGTGTGCACAGCAGGGCAGTGTAGTGGGACGGGCATGGGCTGCGACGCAGGCAGAGCTGAGCCGGCTCAGCCCCTTAAGAACGTGGAGTTTGGGGGGTCTCTACAGCAGAGCTACTCAGGTACCTCATTCTCTCTCTTCGAACAAATAAGTAATTTATTTGAAAGGCAGAGTGACAGAGAGGAGAGACAGTGGGGGAAAGAAGAGCTCTCCTCCTTTGGTTTATTTCCTAAAGGGCCGCAACAACACAGGGCTGGGCCTGGCTGATGGCAGGAGCCTGGAACTCCCTCGGGATCCACAGTGCTGGCCCTTTGCCATGGCAGAGCCAGAGAAGTCTTCCCTGGGAGTTTTGTCCTGGGCACTGGGGAGTGTTTAGTAGCCTCCTGATCTCTGCCCATTGGATGCCAGGAGCAGCCTCTCCCTTTGTTGTGACAAGCCAGAGTATCCCCGGGCACTGTCCCCTGCCTGGGAGGCCAATATTTCCCCCAAGTCGACAATCACTGCTGGAAAACCCACTAGGATTACCACTCGAACTGGGCTGATGGCAATTATAACCTCACGTTATTTGCCTGCAGCAAAGATTGTTGCTAGTTCAAACAAAAATTTTATTCCTTTTTATTGGAAAGGCAGGTTTATAGAGAGAAATTGAAAGAGAAAGAAATATCTTCCATCCGCTGGTTTACTACCCAAATGACTGCAATAGCCAGAGTCGAGTCGGTCTGAAGCCAGGAACCTGGAGCTTCATCCGGGCCTCCATGCGGGTCAGGGTGCAAGGCTTTGGGCCGTCTTTGACTGCCTTCCCAGGCAACAAGCAGGGAGCTGGATGGGAAGTGGAGCAGCCGGGATAGGACCCGTGTCCATATGGGATCCCGGCACATTCAAGGTAAGGATTTAGTGCCCTGCAGGGTCATTTCTTCAGAACATGACTGGCGTCAGGGGCAGGATGAGCCTTTGCTGTGGGGCCGTCCTGTGGGTCGTGGGATGTCTAGCAACATCCCTGCCATCTGCTCATGAGATGCTTGCTGCTCTCACCTCCCCCCATTCTTACAGCCCCCACTGGGTGCCCATATTGTCACATGTCCTCTGGGGGATGGGAGCCCTCCCCCTTACTGGAGTACCAGGGCAGAGCTAGAAAATGAACTCCAAGAGAGCAGAGCCTGTTTGTTGTCTCACTGCTGCATCCCCAGCACATTGTACCTGCTCAATGAAGAGTTCTTGAGTTGCAAGCATGACTGAATACCTGCCTTCCAGGACATTTAGAGTTTGTGCTAGCAGGTGTAACTCTGATTGTGATGCTCATGGCCCACACTGGAGTGTCTGTGTTTGTGTTCCAGCTCTGATCCCGACTCGGCCCCAGGAGGCAGCCTGTAAGAACTCCAGCAGTTGGATCCCTGGCACCTGCATGGGAAGTCCCAATCCCTTGCTTCAGCTTGGCCCATCCCTAGCTATTGCTTGTACGAGTGTGACCCAGATGCGGGAGCATGCTCTCTGTCTCTCCAATAAACTAAAAGGAACCTTAGGCTGCTCCATGGCATCAAGTGCCAGGAACTCACAAGTCAGCAAGCCAGAGGTCATGCTGCTAAACCATGGTGTGTCTGACAGAGAGACCAGCCACTGCGGAGGGTGACAGTCATAGAGGGAAGCAGGCCACGAGGCCAGCCCCATGGCGAAGCCACTGGGCAAAATTATTTCAGTAACTCAAAGGCATTGGAGACCTGTTAGCAATAATGCAATGTTTGTGGGGTGTTTTTGAGATATCATTAAAATGTTAAAATTCACCTTTTTTGGGGGCCCAGCATGATGGCTCAACGGTTAAATCCTCACGTTGCAAGAACTGCTAGGATCTCAGATGGGCACCGGGTCTAATTCCGGAAGCCCTGCTTCTCATCCAGCTCCCTGCCTGGGGCCTGGGAAAGCAGTCAAACACGGTCAAAAGCTTCAGAACCCTGCACTCACATGGGACACCTGGAAGAAGCTCCTGGCTTCTGGCTTCAGATCAGCTCAGCTCTGGCCATTGAGGCCATTTGAGGAGTGAACTAGCGGATAGAAGAGCTTTCCTCTGTCTCCCCTCTCTGTAAATCTGACCTGCATTTCTGATAAAAGTAATAAATCTTTTTTTAAATCACCTTTTAAAAATTATGTATTTGGTTTTTTTAAGATTGATTTATTATTTTTATTGGAAAGGTAGAGGTACAGAAAGAAGGAGAGACAGAAAGATTCATTGTCCTTTGGTTCACTCCCCAGTTGGCTGCAATGGCCAGAACTGAGCTGACACGAAGCCAAGAACCAGGAGCCTGGAGGGAGCCTCTTCTAGGTGTCACACATGGAAGAGGGTCCCAAGACTTTGGGCCATCCTGTACCGATTTCCCAGGTCATAAGCAGGGAACTGGATAGGAGTTGCTGGGACATGAACCCAGTGCCCATATGGGATTCTGGCACATGCAGGGTGAGGATTTAGCATTGAGCCATCATACTGAATCCCTATTTAGTTATTTGAAAGGCAGAGTTACAGAGATAGAGAGGGAGAGAATGGTACACACACACACACACACACACTTTTATCTGCTGGTTCACTCCCCAAATGATTGCAACGACCAGGGCTGGACCAGACCAAAACCAGCGGCCTGGAACTCTACCACAGTCTTGATGCAGGGGTTCCAAGACGTGGACTATCCTTTCCAGGCACATTAGCAGGGAGCTGGATTAGAGGTGGAGAGATGGGACTCAAACCAATACCCAAATGGTATCTCGGTGCTTGCAAGGCAAGGATCTAGTCAGTAGGCCACAGAATGAGGCCCCCCAAATCATTTTTGAAAATGTATCATTCATTGGTTTCTAGAATATTTATAGAACTGTGGCACCAGCACCACAGTCGATTTTGGAACATTTTCATCACCCCATGGACACCTGTGCCCATGAGCACTCACTCACCTCCACTTTGCCCTGTCCCTTGGGCCCTGGCAACCACCACCGGCTTTTGTCATGGCAGAGTTGCCCACTCTGGGCATTTAACACTAAGGAAATGATGCAGCATGCAGTCTTTTTGTGAGTGAAAGACCATCCCTTTTTAGGGCCAAGTACCATTCCGTTGTGTGGATGGACCACATTTTGCCTCCTCATTGATGTGATGACGGACATCAGGGCTGTGGCTAGGGTGTGGCTTTGGCGAATGCGGCTGCTGTGAATATGTGCGCACAAGGTTTTTGAGTACCTAGGTTTCAGTTCTTTTGAAATTACTGTAGGAGTGAAATTACTGTAGCATATGGAAATTCAGGCTTTTCTCCTATCTCTTCTTTGGGGATGGTGCTAGGTTTCTAGCCTTTTGAACTTCTCAGGGCCAGAAAAACTTTTAAAAATAAAATGGCACAACATTGTAGCCCAGTAGGTAATGCCTGTAACGCTGGTTCACATGTCAGCTGCTCCACTTCTGATCCAGTTCCCTGCAAACAGCCTGGGAAAAGCAGCAGAAGATGGACTAAGTGTTTGGGCCCCTGCCATCTATGGGGAGACCACTGGAGCCATCTGACAGCAGGTCTCTCTGCCCCACCTCTATAACTCTGGCTTTCCAATAAATAAATAAATCTTTAAAAACAAACAAACAAAGCCTACAAATATTGAACAACCAGCACACGACAGTCTACTTTTGCTGTTGCCCAGTCAAGAGTTTTGGGTACTTCACAAGGCAAGAACATTTTAACCAACATCACTACCCTCTAAAGGGGAAGAGGAACAAAATATTACAAGAAACAGCAGTTAAGCGTAATTTTATGAAAATTGGAGTACATGGCTGTGCTTTCCCCCAGTGTACCATGAACTGGGAGGAAAAAAAAGCAAAAACAACAAAAGACAAAATTTCTCTCCCACATCTCCCTGAGCTCTGTGTGTGTTGGAGCGGTGGCGGTGGAGGAGTAATGCGACAATAACAGAGCCCTAAGGAGCTCCGGGAGGTGTAGGGCATAATCTTGCTCTGAGAAGAATAAAAAGCAGGGCTAACTGCTTTAATCAAGGCCCAGGCAACAGGGAACCCAGAGACATAAATTAGGTCTGACCGTGGGAAAGCCAGGTGGGGAGCAAACATTCAAACAGCCCGGAATGACTTCTCTGTGCCCACCAGTCTGGGAAATAATTCTTCCCAGACCAGAGAGCATCGGGCGACTCCCAGTCCTGCTACCTTCAGGAACAGAGATCTCCCAAATAATCTCTTCCAGTTGGGGCATTAACGCAAACAATGGATAGGCTGGAGGCCTCGGAGCTCTGGGAACCATCACCATCCACGGGGTCTGGTTTGGGAGGCGCCTCAAGGGCTGGCTTAGGATGTAAGGCAGGTGGAGGAGGGACCTGGGGGGTGGGGGTCAGGAAATGAGCAGTCCTGGAGGCGTGGATATGGTCAGTGGAGAGGAAACAAAGGGAGCCGTGCCACAGGCTCAAGACATCCGGCAAGGGTCTGAGAGGCCCTGAGACCCACCTCGCTCCACCTCACCCACCCAGGCTGCTCAGATCCCTTGGAGGGTGAAAACCCTGGGAAGGCACAGCCGCTGGAGCACACCCCATCCCGTTCCCTTCTCCCCTAGGTGTGGGAGCACGGTTAAGAGCCAGACTGCAGCTAACGGGGCTACAGGGAAGCCAAGGCGGAGGTGTGAGTGCGACACGTGGCCCTGGCTGGGGCTGGACCGGCCAGCTGGGCTCTGTCAAACACACCTGCACAATCATTGCCGAGCAGCTCTGGGGGGTTCCATGTGCCCCTAGCAAACCTGAGCTCACACAGGACACGGCTCTCAGATTTCACTCCAGTGTCTGGGAAGCTCCAGGGACAAGGATTCCAGGCCAAGGTGAGGAAGCAAGCCTTTCCTCTGCCCCCACCTTTCAAAAAAAAAAAAAAAAAGAAAAAGACTATATTCTGAACTACCTGCACATTAGTGCCCTCTGGTGGCTGAAACATAGCAACATTAAGGTTGAGGGCCTGGGGCAGGCTCAAAGTCTTTCCAATTTAGGGGGCAAAGTCTTTCTAATTTTTTCGGAAAGAGAAAACTCGGTGGGTGGGGGGTGGTTATTGAAGAGTTCCAGACCCTAGCCTTGCTAAAGAGGTGGGGTGGGGAGAGGGCTGGTGTGTTGCACAGCTGTGCCAGCATCCTGTATATAAAGCAGGGACCCTCTGCTTCCTATCTAGTTGAAGATGGCCCAAAGACATGGGCCACTGCCCTCCATGTGGGAGATCCAGACAGGGATCTCAGCTCCTGCTTCTGTCTGGCCCAGCCTCAGCTTTTGTGGCCATCTGGGGAGCAAATCAAGATGGACGATTTCTGTGCATCCCTGTCTGGTCCTTTATCAGGACCAGGGTCCGCTGCAAAGGATGGAGAACCAGCAGTCAAAGGTATTTACTTCGACTTCACGTAGAAGTTGATAGGCACAAGCCCCCAAATGGGCGTGGCTGTTCAAGTGATTCCTCTTGTGTTACTCTGGGAAGAGCAGTTTGTATTTTCTGGAGACCATCCCTAGCCTGAGACAGAGTTGAGAAAAGAGCAAAAGATGGCCTGAAGTTGGTGTCTGGGATGGCTGCATCCCATATCTAGCTTTGGCTACTCAGTTTCCAATCCAGCCTCCTGCTAACACACCTGGGAAGCAGCAAGTGGTGGCTAAAGTGCTTTGGGTCCCTGCCACCCCATGTGGGAGTCCCAGATGAGGTTCCAGGTTCCTGCTCTCAGCTTGGAGCAGCCCTGTTTTGAGGTTTGGGGGCAGTGAGCCAGCAGATGAAAGATCTCTGTCTCTCTTTCTCTCTTTGCCTTTCCAATAAAAACAAACAAATGTATAAAAAGTAAAGAGAAGATTGGGCCCAGCTTAGTAGCCTAGTGGCTGGAGTCCTGGCCTTGTCTGTACTGAAATCCCATATGAGCGCTGGAAGTCCCGGCGGCCCCACTTCCCATCTAGCTCCCTGCTTGTGACCTGGGAAGGCAGTTGAGGACAGCCCAAAGCCTTGGGACCCTACACCCAGGAGGGAGACATAGAAGAGGCTCCTGCCTCCTGACTTTGGATTGGCTCAGCTCCAGCCATTGTGGCCACTTGGGGATTGAATCATTGGATGGAAGATCTTCCTCTCTGTCTCTCCTCCTCTCTGTATATCTGACTTTCCAAAAATAAATAAATAAATAATAAATCTTGAAAAAAGTAAAGAGAAGATAACAGGGGATCATGCAGGACAGAGCTGGAGGCCATCCAGCCAAAGGTCCAGCCAAAGGTGAGCAGCAGCAGGCCACCTGAAGCACAGAGGTCATTGTCTACACACAATCCAAAGTTGACCCCAAGCTAGGCAGGGGACAATCAAGCGCAGGGCAAATGAAGAGGAAAAAATGCTGCTGGAGCTCCAGCCATTAAGTCCATGTCCCAGTCACCAGAACCCAGGGAGAACAAAAGAGAAGCATTATTTGAACGTCTCCAGTAGGTCATAATTTATGAAGCTATTAAAAAACATGCAAGAGCGGCCAAGAAGTGTGGTTCACGTAAGATCAAATACTGAGTTCTCACTATTCAGAAAGAGAAGAGAATTGATACAGACCTTGTCACTTCATCCTGCTTGGTGATGGTGGCATGTTTCCCAGAACTATGATATCTTTGGGGACGCTTACTGTGCCTTTCATGGAAACACAGAAGTCCTCTGCTTCCAGGTATCACTGAGTGAACATTACATCCTACAAAGCCCAATTGAGCCCTATCCACCCATCTCACAAGTAGTCACAGAGCACCAGCCATGGGTTCTGAGCTCAGAGCTACAGATAAGAAACACACTGTTGATGTGGGCACTGTGGCATAATCGGTAGAGCAGTGGCATCTCACACGGGTGTCAGTTCAAATCCAGGCTGCTCCACTTTAATCACTGCAGTGAATTAGAAGATGGAAAATCTCTCTGTGTAACTTTATTTTCAGAGAGAGAGAGAGAGCGCGCGCGCATTTCTTCCCCTGTAGAATTCATGCTTCACTCGGGAAGTGAGGAAGGAAATGGCCAGACACACGGCAAAAATGCACCTTTCCTCTCACAGGGGGAGCTTGGTTATTCCCCTCTGCGTGTGGGCTGGACTTGGTCCCTCACTTCTATTGCAAGTGTTGATTAAATCAAGGGGAAGATGCTTTTTGTTTGGAACTTGACCACACACTGCTCTCCTTACTAAGAGCCCAGAGCCAGCACTTACATCTTCAGTCACCAGACCGTGTCTTTGATCAGCTGAGCTCATGAACCCCAAACTACTCCCGCTCCCTAAAGATGCTCTCTCAGGCCCAGCCCATGCAGGTGCTGATTCATGTCCTGGCTGCTCCACTTCCCACCCAGTTCCCTGCTTGTGGCCTGGGAAAGCAGTCGAGGGCTGAGAGCTCATGACAGCTCCTGAGCCAAATTCTGCGATATAATAAAGATGTGTTTGTAAACCACCCCGTGCTGGGATAGACACTTCACCTAGCAGTTAACACAGCCACATCCCACATCAGAGGAACCGAGATCGGCTCCCGACTCCAGCTTCCTCCTGATGCAGATGAGAGGACTCACACAGTTGGGTTCCTGCCGTCTGACTTGGGAGACTGGGACTGGGTTTCTGAACCTGGACTCGGCCCAGCTCGGCTTCGGCTGTGGCAGGCATTTAGTGAGTGAACCAGCAGATGACAGCTTGGAATCGCTGTAAGTCTCTAACAAATAAACCGCTCACCACTGAGTCATTTGTTTTGTAGCAACAGGTAACTAATACACAGATAAGTAATCACAACCATTTCAAATTAAGCTGGGTGCAATTAAGAAATCAATTAGAGGGGAAGGCATTGTGGCATAGCATCTTCAGCCACCACCCATGTGGACACTGGTTTGTGTTCTGGCTGCTCCACTTCCGATCAGTTAGTTGTCTGCTAATGCACCTGGGGAAAGCAGCAGAAGATGGCCCTGCAACTCACATAGGAGGCCGGAAGGAGTTCCAGGCTCCTGGTTTCAGCCCTGCCCAGCCCTGGCTATGGCAGCCATTGGGAAATGAGCCAGCAGTTAGAAGATATCCCTTTCTCTGTATTGTCCTTTCTCTCTAACTCTGCCTTTCAAACAAATAAATAAATCTTTCAGAAGAAAGAGAGAGAGGAGAGAGTAACTGGGGTGATGTGGCAGCAACTGGTGGGGGGTGGGACAGAGCAGGAGGGCAGGTGAGGGCCTCCCCTGCAGGTGGCCTGGAACTGAGAAGCGGAAGCCAGGAGCGCTTGGCACATCAGCAGGTGCTGCATAGTCTTCTGTAAGCAGAAAGGCTCCATGAGCTATCCTGAAAAGAAACCTGTGGGAGGTAAAACTCCTCCTGCACAGTCTTTTTGTTGTTGTTGTTGTTGTTATACCTTTTTTCTTTTTCTGAAAGATTTATTTAGCTTTTCCCAAAGGCAGATTTGCAGAGAGCAGGACAGAGAGAAGGATCCTTCACCCGCTGGTTCACTCCCCAAGTGGCTGTGATGGTCAGAGCTGAGCCAACCTGAAGCCAGGAGATTCTTCTGGGTCTCCCACATGGATACAAGGGCCCAAGGAGGTGGGCTGTCCTCCCTTGTTTTCCCAGGGAGCTGTATGGGAGGTGGAGCAGCCATGACACAAATTGGCTCCCACATAGGATGTTAGTGCTGCGAGTGGAAACTTATTAGTCTGCAATGTCATCTTTTGATGTGGGGATGGAATGCAAGCTGTCCTGGGGCTGGAGTGCCTGTTCACTCACACTCAGTGCAGGCTGGGAACTCTGGTCAGCTCCCTTTCTCGCCTGCCCAGTGGCCCTGAAGTCCCCTTGTCTTGTTCCCTGCTCTGTGGCCAAGCAGAGTGGGTAAGCTCCAGAGGGAGGTGAGTTCCCCCTGGCAGGCAGCACTGCCCACGGCAATGGCACTCCACAGGGCGGCCAGCACCAGCTTCACTGCCGAGTGGGGGGCTGTGTGGACGGGAGTGCTGTGGGCTGCCCCCTCCTCTCTCTCCCCGCAACCTTTGGCTCTGCTCTCTCCAGCTCCCACTTCTTCCCCCTCTTCCTCAACTGCCCCAGCCCCGTCACAACCTGCCCCACCAGCGTTGTTCCTCAGTCCTTCGCTCCTCCCTCTCTCTACCCCCACCTTCTTTCTCCTGCTTAGCTCCCCTCTTCCCACTTCCTCTCCCCTCCCCTTATCCCTAGCTCCTTTGTTCTCATCTTGATGACCCCCACGTATTCTCCTACTGTCTTCACACTAATCCCACCTCATGATCTCACATCCCAAATACCCCATCTACTCTTAAACAGAAGAGAAAAGGCCTGGTGCAGTAGCCTAGTAGCTAGCATCCTCGCCTTGCATGCTTCGGAATCCCATATGGGTGCTGGTTCTAATCCCAGAGGCCCCATTTCACATCCAGCTCCCTGCTGGTGGCCTGGGAAACCAATGGAGGATGGCCCAAAGCCTTGGGACGCTGCACCTGCGTGGGAGGCCTGGAAGAAGCTCTGGGCTCCTGGCTTTGGATTGGCTCAGCTCCAGCCATTGTGGCCACTTAGGGAGTGAATCAGCAGACAGAAGATCTTCCTCTCTGTCTCTCCTCCTCTCTGTATATCTGACTTTCCAATAAAAATAAATACTTACAAAAAAAAGAAGGGAGAAATATTTATTTGAAAAGCAAAGACACACAGAGATCTTGCATCTGCTGGTTCACTCCCCAAATGCCCACAGCAGCCGAGGCTGAGCCAAGCCAAAGCCTGGAGGCAGAAACTCAACCCGGGTCTCCCACATGGGTGTCAGGAACTCCAAGCACCTCCCAGCTGCATTAGGACGTGGCTGGACCAGAAAGGGGAGTCAGGACATGACCCCGGGCACCCGGACACGGGGTGTGGGTGCCCCAAGCACCAGCTTAGCCACTGAGCTACAACACGGCCGGACGCTCCTCGTTGAAGCCCCTTGCGTCCTCATTTTCCCTACACCCCCTTCTTCCTCGCCTCTGTCATTCCTTCCCAATCTCTCCTTCGATTTGATCTCTCCTCCTCCTCTTGCTAGCCTGCTCCCACTGCTCCTCAACTCTCACCCCATCACCTCTCTGCTCAGTTTCCTCCTAGCCTCTCTCCCTCACCTCCTCAGCTGTCACCTCCACCCTCGCCCCAACCCGCGCGTCCACCTGGCCCCGCCCCTCGGGGAGGTCACGGGGTCCACGGACGTGCGGCGGCCGTAGCGGCCCTGCCAGTCACGTGGTCACGTGACGCGCTCCAACATGGCGGCGCCGTGGAGCCGCGGCGTCGCTTCCTGACGGGGCGGCGCGCACGGACTCGGCCGGTGCCGGCAGGGACGCGGGGACCCTCGCCTCGCTCGTCCGTCCACTCGCTTGTGTCGCGCGCCCGCGGGGCTGCCAGCCCCCGCTGGGCCGGGGCCATGCAGGAGAGCCAGACCAAGAGCATGTTCGTGTCCCGGGCCCTGGAGAAGATCCTAGCCGACAAGGAGGTGAAGCGGCCCCAGCACTCGCAGCTGCGCAGGGCCTGCCAGGTGGCGCTCGGTGGGTGAGCCGCCCCGCTCCGGCCTCCCTACGCGGCCGTTACCCTCCCCGGCCTCCCGGCCTCCCGGCCTTCGCTCCCCCTGACCCCGAATCCCACCTTCCCGGCCTGCTGGGGATTATCCCCCCAGGGGAACTGATGTCGGGCTGCTCCAGACTGGCCCAAGGTCACCTGGCAAGTTGGTGACAGCCGAGCCTGTTTGGCCTCCCTGCTCAAGGCTCCTGCCACGACTGCTCGCCCGTTTCCTGGTTCCTCCCCTCACCTACCTCCAAGCCCTCCATGGCCCTAGCCCCGAGTGTCCACATTACCTGGGCTCTGGCTGGTTGGGTTTTCCCCAGGTGAGCAGAGCAGGTGGAAAGAGCTGCTGGCCTGGTATGTAGGGAAACCCCTGAGGCTCGCTTTAGGGGTGTCTGACTGGAGAATGTTCTTTTCGTGGGGGTGGGGGTGGGGGAGTGTTCCCATAGCTGTTCCCTGCGAGGGTGAGCCTTATGTCCCAGACATGGTAATGCCTTGTGGTGGGCGAGGCACCTGCTCATTCTGGGCTGTCCACTAAAATGTGGGGGGTCTGTGGAGCAGAAAGAGGCGTCCACTCCTCCGCCACCGTATCGCTTTTGACTGCAGCAGTGCCTGGCACATAGTAAGGCGCCCATTGCATATTTGCTGGTTGCCTGGGCCCGCGGATTTCAGAAAGAGGAAGAGGAGTCTAGCTTATAGTTCGTTACAAGCTTGGTAGTTAATGCTAACAGCAGTGTCCAATCTTTCCGTTTTAATCACTCAACAAATATTTATCAAATGGCCACCTCGTCTCAGGCACAAATCAGACAGACGAGGTCGTAGCCCCTGTCGAGTGTAAACTCTTACCAGAAGAGACAGAATAGGTCAATAAGAAATGAGGTGAGGCGTTTTGTGAGCCCTGACAAACCCCACGGTGAAAGCTCGAAGGGCAGGGGCTGATGGAGAGGCCGCAAGGACCCGCTGCTGTAGTTAGGGGTGCTCCGGAAAGAATTCCTCTCCAAGGAGGGAGGAGGTATCCAGCGTGCAAAGTTTCTGGGCGGAGAGGATCAGTGTGTCAGACCAAAGCTATCTCTAAGTTCATCCCACCCCAGGGCTTTGGGTTTGGACTTGGGGAAAGGGCCAAGGGAGTGGGAGGCTCCGTTTGGTGCAAGGTTCCTCTGTGTCCGGATCCAGGAATCCGCCTGTGCCCTTCGCACTGGCTGTCATCACGTTGGTCAAAGGGCCGGAGGCTCCGTAGAGGGTCAAGAACTCAATGATAGGAACGTGGTTGTTGCCTAGATAATCTGCAAAGTGCTAGTTCGGTGAAATTCAGGATTAGTGGAAGGCTTTTCCTGCGATTTAGGTTTTTAAAGCTTTTCTAGACAGAGAACTGAGGCCGACTGTAGAGTGTTGTTTTCATGGCAAAACAGTTTGTTGTTGGTGACGCCAAAGTCTACTGATTGTAACTCCACGCTCAGATCTGCCTGGATTCTGTGCGCTCGGTGTCACTTCAAGGCCTGTTGTGGGAGCTTTCGAGTAGTTGTTTGCCCTTCAGCAATCTCCTGGAGAGAACATATTTCACCAGATTATAGGAGTATTCTTCAAATAATTAGTGGGGAATGCCTATTATGAAAATTAGTGGGAAATATCGATTATGCATGACTTTGAAAAAATTTTTTAACAAATAAACTGAATTTCATTTTCTGTAACCACTATGAAGTATCTTGGTATTGTTAGAACCCTCTTAGAAAATTGGCGTGGCGGTTGTGAGGAGCCGTAACATCAAGAGCTTATTAGAGAATATTTTTGCGTCATCTCTTTGTGTAGTTAAGATTTGTCTAACGCACTGTGGGATTCACGTTTTAAGTGTTTAAAGAAATGGCCCGTATAGGAAGTAACTTGACAACAGACTCTACAGCTCATTCGGGAGGTGCCAGCCCCATTCTCATCGTTATGACTCACCACTCCAGTGGTATGACAGGGAATGCCACAAGGGACCCTGTCCAAGTGGCTGTCGTCATTAAGAAGTCGTTGGATGTTGTCGCTGTTTAACAGAGATGATGGCTTTTCTTGCACACCAAGGAAACAGTTAAGTACCCGTTGATATTTTGTTATTTCCAGGGCCAGGTTATGTCCAGGAGTCCAGTTGAAGAAGAGAATTTTAAGGAATCAGTATACATGAAGTGTTGCAATGTGTTGCAAAAGTATCTTGGAGACTGCTCAGTGTGGGTTACCCATTCATTCTGATAAGAGAAGCCATAAATGGCTGCTCAGAGTTGCCACGCTTGTCCACTGGAGCGCTCTTAGAAGGAGCAGCGCCCGTGATAGGATTCCGCTGGTTGCAGCAGGCTGGGGAGGGGGCCAGGGCTGCCGGGCTGTGCTGGATCCTCCTGGCTCTTACAAGATAGGAATGTGACCTCTGGTACTTAAGGCTTCCAGTGTCCAAGTCCTCCGTCTCCCTCTTGCTATCTTTGTGACCCTGGGCAGTTACTTAATCTTACATATTCCTGTTCAGGTTATTATAAAGATTTAGTCGACATTTCCATGAACTCAGTATATGGCAGGTGCTCAGTAAACAGCTGAATATAGATATATAGGTATAGATACATTTTTTTACTCTGCAACAACCAAATGATCTGATTTGATATTTTTTATCTTTCTGGAATGACATTGTTGTGTTTGGTTTGTAGGAGCAATAAACACGACTGTAACTACATAACTGAAAGACTTTATTAGAGTGTTAACTTGGCTAGGTGAAGACAGAGGTTGTCTCCCGTAAAGGCAGTGATGATCAGAATGGAACAGGTTTGGGTGATCTCGAAGTGTAGGTAAGGATTGCCCAACTACAGGATGGTGTCATTCTGCCCTCCTTGCGGAGAGTGCCCATGAGAGTGTTTATTGCTCCAAGAACAGCACTGCTCTTTAACTTGTTAATGAAGCTATACTAGTAGTGTTATAACTTCATTATATGTTATAAAACTATACTAGTGTTATTGAAGCTATACTATTATTAATAATTTTCAATCCTTCAGCCCACTGTAGGGGACTATGATTACATTCTTTCTCTCTCTCTTTTCTTTTTATTGGAAAGTCAGAGTTATAGAGAGAAGGAGACACAAAGAGAAAGATCTTCCATTCACTACTCACTCCCCAAGTGGCCACAGTGGCTGGAGCTGAGCTGATCCGAAGCCAGGAGCTTCTGAGTCTCCCACGTGGGTGCAGGGTCCCAAGGCATTGGGCCGTCCTCGACTGCTTTCCCAGGCCACAAGCAGGGAGCTGGATGGAAAGTAGAGCTGCTGGAACACAAACCAGCACCCATATGGGAATCTTGGAGCATGCAAGGAGAACTTGTAGTGACTGTACCTTCCTGCTTAGCCCTGTGATTACATTATCAACCCCTCCTCTGTTTTAAAAGGTTTATTTATTTGAAAGCAGTTATAGAGAGAGGGAGATACAAAGGGAGAGACCTTCCATCTGCTGGTTCATTTCCCAGGTGGCCACAAGGGCTGGGACTGAACCAGGCACCAGCCAGGTGCTTCATCCTGGACTCCACATGAGTGCAGGGGCCTGTGGACTTTCCCAGGCGGATCAGCAGGGATCTTGATTGAAGCAGAGCTGCCGGAACTCAAGCCATCACCAATTTAGGATTCTGGCATTCCAGGTGGCGGCTCAGCTGGTAATGCCACAACACCAGCACCCAAATCTGCCTTTTGTAATTGTTTCAAGACCCATCTCCTCAAACTATAATATAGCTTTAAATTATACTTTGGTTTGGAGACTTGACGAGATAATCTAAATGCTTTTAAATTGAATATGCAGAAATTTGTCTTTTCATCTTACTTAATGTGCACAAAATTGTAAGTATACTTTCATTGCTAGCTGTCATTTTCAAGGAAGTCCAAGAACAGGAAACATGTAAGTTTCTCACATGCCACTGAGTGACATTTAAAATCCTGTGTTGTGTGGTACCTGCCATGTACCACGCAGGTCCAAGTGCCTGGCGATGCCTTAGTGTAGTTCTTGATGTTAGTGTCCCCACAGAGGACGAGAGAAGTGAAGCCTGAGGGCCTGGGCGCCTGAGCCAGGCATCTGATGGCCCCAGCGTGTGAGCTCGGGCAGTGGGGCTGCATCAGTCCAGTAGCCTCATGGGTACCGCTGTGCTCGCTTGCTTCTCCACGCAAAAGGTCTTACACCTGATCGCTGCACCGTGTGCCGCTTTGTTAGAAGCCCGCCTTTCCCCTGAGTCAGGAGATGTGTTCAGAAGCCTCCAGAGGCAAAGAGCCTGCTGTCTTCCGCAGCCTTATGTTGGGTGTGTCCTCAGAGTACTTCAATTTAGAGACCGAGAAGGAAGACAAGATGATGAAGAGCTGCTGGGGCGTGAAGCCGTATTTGAGTTCAATTTTGCTAATTTGTGCCGTCCCCTCCGCTGCAGTGACTCCGCTCAGAGTTCTCGAGTGGTGTCTGTTAGGGGACAGCCGGCAGC
Source organism: Ochotona princeps (assembly GCF_030435755.1). NCBI lineage: Eukaryota > Metazoa > Chordata > Mammalia > Lagomorpha > Ochotonidae > Ochotona > Ochotona princeps. Next base: position 8,308,289 of record NC_080853.1, on the reverse strand, counting down.
GCGAAGCCGAGGCTCTGAGAGCAGCTCCCCCACAGCCGCCCAGCCTGTTGGGGAGCCAGCGGCAACACGACGTGCAGATCTGCAAACCCAGCTCCAGCTCTTACGTTCATGGGGTCTTAAGACATTGGTGACCTTGGCTCGAACACGTTGGGTGGCATGAGGCAGGTGAAGTGAGGCCAAGTGGGCTGAAACAAGGGCGGGAGCGTGGACAGGTAGACTGAAGCGCAGACGAGGCTGTCCCCAGTTGGCCGCATCATGGAGAGGAGTCGGGTGCACATCTGCGGAGGAAGGAGGCTTGCCTGTTGCTTCTTTGTCTAAGAAACCACTTTAACTTGTTTACCTGTCATTGGGAGGGGAGCCAGTGAAGCGAATACATTCATAAATCTTGGTTGTACATTAAGCTTCGTAAAACATTCCGACATTGACACGTCCAGGTGACATATGGCAAATTGCTTTTTGACATATGATATTGTTCTTGTTCTAATGTTGATATATTCAAAGACACTAGTCTTATTATTATGAAGAAACTTACATATAAAATTTGGAAAGTAAAGAAAATATCTAAATTGATATAGCAGAACAAGACTTTCAATTGGCATATGGAATAAAGCTTTTAATTTTAGAAAGCTGTGTTTTGGCCATTTTGTTTACAAGTGCTGCACATCACGATAGTTTTGAAGACTGTTGAAAAAGTTCAAGGTGATTCTTCAGGAAGGTCAGCGTTCTAGGAACAGCGTCTGAAGGTTATCAATTACTGGAAAGTGCTTATCGGGGCTGGCATCCTGTATGAGCCTAGTTTTTTTTTTTTAATTATTTATTATTTAACTTCATTAATTACATTGTATTATGTGACACAGTTACATAGATACTTGGGTTCTCCCCACCCCTCCCCAAACCCTCCCACCATGGTGGATTCCTCCACCTTGTTGCATAACCACAGCTCAAGTTCAGTTGAGATTCCCCCATTGCAAGCGTATACCAAACATAGAGTCCAGCATCTTATTGTCCAGTCAAGTTCAACGGCTTCTTAGGTATACCCTCTCTGGTCTGAAGACAGAGCCAGCAGAGTATCATCCCAGTCAATTGAAAGCTCCAACATACCATCAGCAAAAATTTACATCATTATGGAATTAATTGACATAGTAATGAGTAACCAATATGTTAAAGATAAATGCGAGTTCCCAGCCACCTTCTGTGACCACCTCACCTATACTTCAATTTTAGTTTATACACAACATATAACATTCAAAACATAACATGTTATACATAACATCATATCATCTTAAATTAAGGCAAACATGTGGTATTTAACCTTTTGGGATTGGCTCATTTCCCTTAGCATTATGGTTTCCAGTTTGGCCCATTTGGCCACAAAGAACTGCATTTTGTTTTTTTTAATAGCTGAGTAGTATTCCATGGAGTAGATGAACCATAGCTTTCTTATCCAATCCTCTGTTGATGGGCATTTTGGTTGCTTCCATGTTTTTGCAATTACTGATTGTGCTGCTATGAGCATTGGAGTGCATGTTGGTTTCTCATAAAACAATTGTTCTGGATATATTCCTAGGAGTGCTATTGCTGGATCATACGGTATGTTGAATTTGAGTTGTTTGAATATTCTCCATACTGATTTCCATAGAGGCTGTACCAGCCTGCAGCCCCACCAGCAGTGGAGTAGGGATCCCTTTTCCCCGCAACCTCGCCAACAAGTGTTGTTGGTGCTTTTATTCATGTGGGCCAGTCTTACTGGTGTTAGGTGGTACCTCATTGATGTTTTAATTTGGATTTCCCTTATTGCCAGGGAACTTGAGCATTTTTTCATATGTTTATTTGCCATTTGGGTTTGTTCCTTTGTGAAGTGTTTGCCCATTTCCCGTGCCCATTTCTTGAGTAGTTTGAATCCCAGCTGCCAAGCTTCTGGTCTGACTTTCTGTTCAGACCCCTGGGAATGCTGAGGAAGATAGTCCCGTGCTCGGGCCCATGGGGAAACCAGGATGCAGCTCCTGTCTCTTGGCTTCGGCCTTGCGCAGACCTGACATGGCCATTTGGAAAGTGAACTGCTAGATGAAAGAGTTACTCAGTTTTTCTCTCTCTCTGTAACTGCCTTTCACATCAATCAATCAATCCTTTTTTTTTTTTTTTTTGATGATTTAAAAAGAAGGTGGGAAATTTGTTGATAGCTGTTGAAATTTTGTTTCTTGAACATCTTGTGATCCTGGGCTGGTAATTCCTCATCTTTGCGTTTCAGTCTCTTGCGGTGGTAGTGGCTCTCACCCCCACGACACAGGCTCGTGGTAAAGGTTCAGTGAGCCAGCACCGTGAAGAACTGGCACCTCCTGGGTAACCTGGAGTCACCGTGTTTGCAGAAGGGACCGAATGGTGCCCTTCGCTGCCCCTGGCCCAGGACTGGCCCCTGGGCAGCCTGGCAGGCCTGTGCTGTTTCCTTGGGTGAAGGCAGCAGTCGGATGGAGGAGCTTAAAGCCCTGAGCTGTGCTGGGCGCCTCTGGAAGCAGCACAAGGGACAACAGGGAGCCCATTCTTGGAGGAGAGGCGTAAGCTTGCAAAAATATGTCCTTAATCATCAGGAACATGGAGTCTCCTGTAAAAAAAATAGCTCACTGCTGTGTTTAGTTCTCACCGTTTTCACCAGGCCCAGGGTGGGGCTGCCAGAAAAATCCCTGACTTTCTTTCCAGCTTGGCTAACTGAGAGAACAGTTTCACATTTGCTGATTCATTCCGGGAGTCTTCCTGTAGGAAGCGTGTATGGCTTTACTGTCCTGGCTGACAGTAAGTCTTTGAGCTTGAGGTTTTGATCGTTTTGGCAGGTTTCTGTGGGAGAAGAGCCTTCATGTGCTGGAAGGGGAAATTTCCCTTGGTGGCTCCTGGGGAGTGGTCAGCGAGTGTTTGCTGTTCCGTGTGGGCTGACCCCGTGGGGAGGTGTTTGTTTGGGCATCACCCCCGTGTCCAGGTGCTAAGGGAAGCAGAGTTCACAGGGGAGACAGTTCTCTCTGGGTCAGAGTAACCACCTGGGTGGTCCTAATGGAGGGACATCTGTCCCTGTGAGGGAGTGAAGGCAGGCTTCCCTGGGGGGAAAGTGTGTGTGTGTGTGTGTGTGTGTGTGTGTGTGAGAGAGAGAGAGAGAGAGAGAGAGAGAGAGACAAAGAGAGAGAGAGAGAGATCTCTCATCTGCTGGTTCACTCCCCAAATGCTCCAACAGCCAGGGCTGGGCCCTGCTGAAGCCAGAAGCTGGAAATTGGATTGACATCTCCGACATGGGTGGCAGGGCCCAGGCTTTTGGGCCATCACCTGTTTCCTTCCCAGCCACATTAGCAGGGAGCTGGATTGGAAGTAGAATAGCTGGAACACATACCAGCATGCTGTATCGCACATGCTGTCTTCACACGGGGTGCCACAATGCCATCTCCTCCGTCTGCATGGGAATCTTCACATCTGAAGAACTGAGTAGGTAGGGGTATGTGGTGGAGGGAGCCACCTAAGCAAGGGCCCTGTGGCAGAGAGCAGCACCACTTGGAAGAAAACTGAAAGAGGCCACTGTATGCTTGAATCATGGTAAATGGGAGGATCCAAAGTCCCCTGACGTGCAGGATCTTGGAAGTTATAATGGAAAGTTTGAATTTTTTAAAAAAGATTTATTTATTTTTATTGGAAAGGCAGATTTACAGAAAGATCTTCCATCCACTGGTTCACTCCCCAAATTTTTGCAACGGCTGGAGCTGAGCTGATCTGAAGCCAGAGCCAGGAGCTTCTTCCAGGTCTCACATAGGTGCAGGGTCCCAAGGCTTTGGGCCGTCCTCTGCTGCCCTCCCAGGCCACAAGCAGGGAGCTGGATGGGAAGCAGGGCTGCCGGGACATGACCTGGTGCTCATGTCGGATCCTGATATGTGCAAAGCGAGAATTCAGCCCCTGAGCCACCGTGCCAGGCCTGGAAAGTTTGATTTTTTTTTTTTTTTTAAGTTTAAAAGCAGTAGGTGTGATACTGGAGGGGAAAAGTTAATAGATTGACCAGCTTTTTGTTTTGGAAACGCTTTAGGCTGCCATGTTCAGAGTATTTCAGAGGAAGACCAAGGGGAATGCCTGGAAGAGATAGTTACTGTCATGCAGGAAAGAATTCTGGGCTAGAAGTGGTGACAGTAGGAACAGAGTCAAAAGCAAAAATGCCCAGCTGGTTGGGAGGTAAAGCTGAGAACCTGGTGATGGGTTAGGAGCATGGGAAAGCGGATCGTCGAGGTCTTCCGTCCCCAGGTGACTGGAATGGCTAAAGCCAGGAGCCAGGGACTTCTTCCAGGTCTTCCATGTGGGCTGCAGGGGCTCCAAGTACTTGGACTATCTTGGATTGCTTTTCCCATCCCATTAGCAGGGAACTAGATTAGAAGTCGAGCAGCCAGGTCATGAACCGGCAGCCATATAGGGTGTTGGTGTTGCAGGCGGTGGTTTTACCTGCTGTACTGCAAGGCTGGCCCCAGACTTAGATTTCTTCCCTCTGGATGGGCCTGTGGGAGAAGACCAAATAATCTGAACTGGAACTTGGATTTGTCTTTCAGCACCCGAAGGACCCATGAACTCAGCAGTGGCTGCATTGATAAGCCCAACAGTCCCAAGAGAAGCAGAAGCTGGCAATAGAAGGGGGCCCTGAGGGTTTCTGTGGGAACACAGACTACAGAGAAGGAGAGGCAGGGTCCAGGCCTGGGGCTGCCACCCTCCCTGGCTGGCCAGAGGAGAGTAAGTCTGCAAGGGAAACGGCTGAGCCAGGCACGAAGCAAGCTGAGGAGGAAGCCAGAGTAGAGAACATCTCCAGGAGGGGTGAGGGGAAGCGCATGGCAGAGCAAGACTGGAAAAAGGCCCATCAGATTGAGACACAGTGGGTCATTGGTGGCCTTTGTCTGAGCAGCTGAGGTGACGTGCTGTAGCTGGCAAATGCCAGACTGGGCCGGCTGGGAGCGGATAAAAGAAACCAGACCTCCCTCAAATGGGGAGGCTTCCCTGGTTTTTTGGCTGTGCTGCAAAGAGGAGAAGGCACTTGCGTCTTGTGCAAGTTTTGCATTGTGCTTTAAGTTTGAACTTGTGTTAGTGCCTTGAGGGAGAAGCCAGAGAATGCAGGGAAGACAAAGGGCAGAATGTTCATCCACTCAGCTACTATTGATTGTCTCCTGATCGGAGCTGAGCCTTCCCAGAGCCTTGGAACTCAGCACAGAATTCACAGAGGAAGGCAGACAACTAAGAAATTGCTGGATACTCTGAAAAAAGATTAGAAAAATAAATAGGGTGCCACCTTTGTGGTGCAGTGGATTAAGCCACCGCCTACAGCACCAACATCCCATATGGGCACCAGTTCAACTCCTGGCTACTCGATTTCTGATCCAACTGCCTGCTGATATTCCTGGGAAAGCAATAGAAGATTGCCCAAGTACTCGGGCTCCTTCCACACATGTGGAGACTCAGAAGTTTCTAGCTCCTGGCTTCGGTCTGACCAGTCCTGTTGTGGCCATTTGGGGAATGAATCAGTGGGTACAAGATTCTGTCTGTCTCCTGCTCTGTGTATGTGTCTCGTTTTCTCTGTAACTCTGGTTTTCAGATAACTAAGTGTTGGAACACATGAAAAGATGAGAAAATAAGACCAGTGAGGACGCTTGGCAGCGAGGAGGTGCGGGGATGGCAGGTTTGGGCTGCGAGGGTCAGCCTTGCTGTCAGGCTGCGGGAACAGTGGCTACAGAGGCCTGAAACGGCTACACTTTCTGTTGGCAGGACGAGGAGGTAGAAGAAAGGGAGACAGCAGGGAGAGTGGGGCAGGGCGGGTGGGGGGCTGGATCACCCAGAGACTTGGAGGCCAAGGTCACGATTTCCAGTTGTACTTAGAGATGGAAAGCCACTGGAGAGTTTTGAGCAAAAGAGATATGATGATATCATTTATAAATATATATATTATGTATTTGAAAGGCAGAGCAGCAGAGGCTGATCTTCCGTCTGTTGGATCATTCGTCAAATGCCCATGATTGATGGGGCAGGACCGGGCCGAAACCAAGAGTCAGGAGCTCCGTCCGGGTCTTCCGCAGCACTGACGGGGGCCAAGCACTTGAGCCACCTTCTGTGGCTCGCCCAGATGCCATGGCACGAACGGATCTGAAGTGCTCAAACTGGGAAGCTAGTGTCACAGGTGGTGCCATGTTGTTGGCTCCTGTCTTCCCTCTTCAGGGAGACCCTCTGGCTGCTGGGTGAGGGGACACAGAGAGCCGAAGCAGTGAGGCCAGTCGAGAGGCTCAGGGTGGTCCAGGAGGCCTCGAGTTCTAGTGCAGGGGGTGGGAAGCTCCTGGGAAGCCAGGGAGAGTGGGGAGGCAATGGAGGTGAAGGTTTGTTAAGAGGAGGTGAGCATCTCTTCATCACAGCTTCTGCATGCTGAGCGCAGGAGGCCACTGACCCTTTGGTGGGCAGTGAAGAGCAAGGTAAGCTAGGGTGATGAGAGGAGGAAGGGCTGTGGTCAGCATGGAAGCTGTGACAAGTGGGGTTCGCTGACGGTGTTCGGGGTTCCAGCCGACTGACCAAGAGGGCTTTCTGGGGTGTCTGCTTAGGTAGAGACAGGTGAGATGAGCCTGGTGGGTTTGGTTTGGCCATCTCCAGTCATCTGAGCAGCCATTCTGGCAAGTGATTGATAGTCTGTGGGTCCGGTGTGGTTGGCATTCAAAACAAGGTTATTTTAGAGCTCAGAGGCTAGCACAAACCTGTTTCGGGGATATTAACGCTGAAACTCAACTGCTGTCAGGTGACGCTGGTGGGAAGGAAGATGTCCACTTGGGGGGATGAGCAGCATTGCCACTGCAGAGTGTCAGCGGGGTAGCACCGCATCTTATCACCGCAGCAGGGCCTTGGTGTCACAGGCGTAGGTTTCTGTAGGTTTCTGCAGACTTGACCAGCCCCGTAGGCTGAGTCTTTTAAGCTGTTCCCACAGCTCTGTGGGCCTCTTCGGGGGCAGGGGGAGCTGCTGCTTGTCCCCGAAGGGCAGGACGCGTGCCACACGGCTGCCTTGACAGACCTGCTCCGTTCCTTATGGTCTAAGAGCCAAATGCTAGCTGTTAAGTCATCTGGGCACTTCTCTCCTGTTTGCTTACGCCTGTAATAAGATATTGACACACCAACGGGAAGTTAGAAACTGCCACCATTTACTTGATTTTTCACCTCCTCAAGATCAGTCCAGGATAAAGTTACCCAAGAAAGGGAAATCTGTCATCCCCTGAACCGTGTCTTGGGCCTGCTGGGGTGCCTGAGGCCATGTCCAAACCTCTGGCTCCTGGGAGGCCCGGGGAAGGAGGCAGTCCTGTGGGAGGTAAGCTGTGTGTGTGGTGTTCATGCCCACGCCCTTCCCTTGCTGGTTCTGAGGGTACCCGGAGCCCGTGGGCCTGCCAGGGGCACATTCAGCCAAGTGGGTGTAAGGGCCATGTGTTCAGACACTGAGGTCTGTTGCTCTGAGCACAAGCCATTTCTCCCAGGAGGAAGACTGTGTCTGAGGTGAGGGGTTCTGAATAATGACATTTTATTTTCAGATCTTTGCCTGTGTAGTTACTGCAACCTCTATAGTGAGGATTTTTGAATTTGTTTTAACTCATCATGATTACATATGCCTTAATACGCTTGAACTATACTTTTTATGATCGAAATAGTGAATGTTAGGTATGAATACTTTACCAGAGTTGTTTTAAAGGTGTGTGTCATCTATATATATTTATAGTAGGAAATGTGAAAAAAGATGAGAAGAATCAGCATCCCCACCACTTACATAGTTTTCTTCAATATTTTGTAACATTTGTTTCACCATTTTGCTGTATTTATTCCCAGTCTTTTTATGCATATTTTTGCACAGTTAAAAAATGTTACTATTTTGCAAATTAGCCATGGTTTACCTGAACTGTTTGAAACCAGAAATGTTTTTGAATTTTGTAATTTTTTTTTCAGATTTTGAAATAGAACCCAAGTCTAAGCACACATTTCTGTGTGTGTGTGTGTGTGTGTGTGTGTGTGTGTGTGTGTGTGGTTGTTTTTGCTTTGTTTTGTTTTGCTGAAGATTTCTTTTATTTGAAAGTCAGAGCAGAGAAGAGAGAAAAAGAGAGCTTCTGTCTGTTGGTTCACTCTCTATATGGCTTCAATGGCCAGGTTGAAACCAGGAGCTTCGTCTGAGTCTTCCCCATGGTTCTTCGCCTGCTATGCCACAGCACCGGCCCGCATTTGTGTCCCTGTACACCTGACACACAGGCTGAGCACAGTTTTAAGTGGTCATTTTCATGACCTGTGTTCTGCCTGTGTCATAAAGACAGGTGTGGAGTTTGTCCCTCACTGCGTCATGTTGGCACTCAGGAAGTTTTGAGTTTTGGAGCATTTGAGGGTTTTGTGTTAGGTGCTCTCAGCCTGTGCCGTGAGACCGTGGGACAGGGACTGCGGAACGCAGGTGCCTCGGTCTGCGTGGTGCCACGGCTCCTGCTGCAGGACAGTGGGAAGGTTTCCTGACCTTGTGGGTCTGAGATTCCCCACAGGAACTGTTGGTTCTCACCAGGGACAGTGTTCCTCAGAGGACACCTGGCAGTGTCTGAAGGCATTCTTGGTTTTTCAGGACTTAAGGGGTATCAGGGCGTCTGCTGATGTTCCGTGGGTAGAGGATGAGGTACTGCTGAGCACCCCACAGTGCACAGAATGGCCCACGGCAGAGCTACTCACCCCATAGTTGCATGGCTGAAGTTAATAAGCAGCTGTGTTCTGATAAGATGGAAATAATAATAGTATCCCCCTGTACCATTGTGGTGCAGGTCACATGAGTTAACACACGTTTGTAGCATAATGCCTTGCATGGAGTAACTAACTACCCTGGAAAAGTTAGGTAATACTCCTCTCGGTGCCATTATTTCTTTCAATTTCTACCAGCATTACTGTATTTAAAATTCATTATCAGCATTCTTCTTAATAATTTCAAGGTATCTTACAATGGAGTTTTCTTTTAATAAATGTAGCCTGCTTCTAATATGTTTTTCCTTCTTCCCTTCCAGATGAAATTAAAGCAGAAATAGAGAAGCAGAGGTGAGTGACAGCACTGTGTCCCTGTGGGAAGACAGCAGGCATGTGTTGCATGCACACACGTGGCGAGGCCCCCTCCTCTGTGTGTCCTGTTTCCCTGGGGCAGCACCCTCCCCTAATGCCATACTGGGCACATGGCAGGCCGTGCTGTGTTTGAACCAGTGCTAGGTTAGCAGGTTACTGCTACAACTCTGGGGACTTTACAGAGGGAATGTTAGTTTTACCTTACTTTAGCTCAGGTGGTTGAGAGGAGCTCCTTGGAAGCAGGTGGGCTTGGTTTGGCATCTGAATCCATGTGGAGGAAGGGTCGTGTGGAGAGTTGAAAGCATTCCGCTCTCATGAGAGCTACCTTCAAGGGCGCGCTCCAGGGACCCAGACACCCCCGTGGGCCTACCTCCCAGATGCTGTAGCCGGGTTGGCCTCTACCCTCAGTGCATCAACCATCACCATGCACCTGTTAACATAAGGCTTTGGGGTTTAAATGTCTGCATGAGTTCGGCTCTCCTAGGTGTCAGAGCCTGTGTGTACGCTAACACAAGGATCAAGAATATGAACCGGGAGGGGTTGTATTGTCCCAACGCTGTCTCTCGTGTGAGGACCTCACCGTCAGAAAGCATGTGGGAGGTGCAGAAGTGAGGCTCTGGCACAGCTGGCAGCAACCTTCACCACACTGGGCAGAGACCTCCCTGTGTTGTGCCTCTGTGGTATTTCCTCCGACTGAATTGTCTGGCTTGGCGGTGCAGTTGGCAGGCTGTTTCATTAAATGGTTGCTCTTGGGAAGGTGAGTGAATCAGGTACAGAAAAAGCAGCCTCTTATTTTTATTTCCCCTTTCTTGGCCTTCTCCTGCTTTTTCTTAGGCTCGGCGCTGCCGCACCACCGAAAGCAAACTTCATTGAAGCTGACAAGTATTTCCTTCCATTTGAGCTGGCTTGCCAGTCCAAGTCCCCCCGGGTGGTCAGCACGTCCCTCGACTGCTTGCAGGTAACGTATCCTCACTGGAGCTGTGCTGGGGCCTGCCCGGCCCTCCGTGTGCTCTCGGAGTTCGCAGTGAGAGGAGCAGTTTAGCTGACTCTGCTTGGTCTCATGAGGCAGGGTAAGGAGAGGTACTAAGCTTAATGAAGCTAGAATTAGTTTACCTGGAAATATATTCATTGATTTGCTTATGTGTTTTTCCTAAATGAAACTCAGCATTAATTGGACTTTTTGGTCTATGTGGGCACATAAAGCCTTTGTTTTTTTTTTTTTTTAAAGGTTTATTTGTTTGAAGGAGTACATCAGGGAGAGAGAGCGCTCTTAATCTACTGGTTCATTGCCGAGTTACTCTAACAACTGGGGCGGGGGAGGGCGCAGGTTAGAGCGGGAGCCTGGAACTCCATCCACTTCTCCTCCATGGGGGATGTAGGACCCACACACAGCAGACTGTCATCCGCTGCCGGATGCACGAGCAGGGACCTGGACTGGAAGCTGAGCAGTTGGCACACGAACTGATGCTTGACATTGTTAGGTAGTGGCTTTTTTTTTTTTTGGCAGCCTCTTTTTTTTTTTCTTCTAAATATTTTTCTTTTTTATTGAAAAGTCAGATTTACAGAGAGAAGGAGAGATAGAAAGATCCTCCATCTGCTGGTTCACTCCCCAAGTGGCCACAACGGTCGGAGCTGAGATGATCCAAAGCCAGGAGCCAAGAGCTTCTTCCAGGTCTCCTATGTGAACACAGGGCCCCACAAGGCCTTGGGCTGTCCTTGACTGTTTCGCCAGGCCACAAGCAGGATGCTGCGTGGGGAGTGGAGCATCCGGGACATGAACTGGCACTCACATGGAATCTTGGCGCGTGCAAGGCAAGGACTTTAGCCACTAGGTTACTGCACTGGGCCTGCAGCCTCTGTAAGGACCCTCACAACATTATCTAGTCAGTTATCTCCCAGGGCCCAGTTCCTCGTGTGTACACCATGGGTGTTAGAGTGAATGTCACACCAGGAACCATGCATACAGTCAGTCCCTAACAGCTGCTGTGCTGTTGGCTGACGGGTCCCTGTGGCTTGAGCAGTGCCAGAGACCCTGTCATCCCAACACTCAAAGTATTGAGAGTGTGTTCCTTTGTGGAAGGAAGTCGCTGGCCCCTAATGTCAACTCTGAACCCCTATTTCGGGCCCCTGGTCCATTGCTGGAGCCATGCATATGCCAGAGTTTTTTAAGGGAGACACCATTGTGCTGCTTTTATGTTAAGTCCATGGCAAGTCTTGGTTTATGGCCCGTGGCTGTTTTTAGAATGAAGTTCTGTGAGTTGAGCCTACAAAATTCAAAATATATCCTCTTCATGACATCAAGAAGTGACAGGGTGCTCCCTGAACTAGTGAAGGAAGAACTTGTCCTTGGTTGCTGTCCTGGCCAAGCCTGCCTGACTGGCTTTTCCCAGAGCCGGCCAAGAAGCTTCTGTCTCAGAAACAGGGCAGAGAGTTGGAGCCAGCTGCACACATGCTCTAGGCACTCTGCCTGTCTGCTGGAGCTTGGGGCGGAGCTTGGGGCGGAGCTAGGGGCGGAGCTAGGGGCAAAGGTGCTTTGGGGGGGCTGGGTTGGTCTTGAGCCCTGCTGCCCAAATTCCTTTTCCCCCCTGGGGAGAAGCTTCAGCCTCCCAGCTGCTCCAGGTGTCAGCAGAACCCTGGGTGGCCTCACACTTCCTCAGGGCAGCTCAGGGGAGGAGAGTCTGATTGTCTTCTCTAGGCTAATGAATGGTTTTCTTTCTCTTTCTCTTATTTATTTGAATGATAGAAAGAGACACTGAGAGCTTGCATCCTCTGATTCACTCCCCAAATAGATGCAATGATCAGATCTGGACCCGGGGACCTAGGACTCCATCTGGGTCTCCCACGTCAGTGTGAGAGGCCCAAGCATGTGGGTCATCCTCCACTGCCTTCCCAGGTTGTAAGCAGGGAGTTGGCTCAAAGTGGAACAGCTGGGACTCGAAATAGCTCTCTGATACAGTAAGCCAACATTGTAGGCTGCGTGGCTTAACCTGTTAGGTCACAACACTGGCTTAATTTTATGATTTTATGATTAGTTTTTTTTTTATTTTGATGATGCTTGCATAGTTGATTAGATTGGGAAGGGTTGCGGGTTAGAGAGTTGGGATAAAGTGGGTGAGATCATTTTTTCCATATTTTCTTCTTCCTGTATTTAGTAGAGGGGGCAAAAAAGGGGAGTAGTTGCATCCAGCCTCCCAAATGCCTCAGTACCCAGGGATGGGGAATGGCCACCAGGGTCATCCAGGGTCCCTGGTGTAGAGCATGCTTGGAGGGTTCTGCCCAGAAGGTTCCAGTAGTTCTGAAATGCTGTCGATCTCACCACTCCAAGGATGAAGAAATCCGTTGGCTGACATAGTCCACCTTAGAGTCTCCATTCACCCAAATGTTTGCTGCCAACGCTTCTCTGGGGGTAGTTGGCCAATTTGTTCTGCTCTCCTTCCTCTGTTATGGTACCAGATGTCTTCTGTAGGCTCCAGTGGACTGCCATATCCTCCATGTGCATCTGGGTATGTCATCCGCTGCTCCATCTAAACTACTGAGAAGGACTAGCTCTGACACATGCACTCCATGGTCCAGCCACAGTTCTGGTGGTTCTCCCCATGGTTGGAGCAGTTGGGGGAATCCCCGAAGACACCTCCTCTGAAGTGATCCCAGACCTGACTCGTGTGTGCTTGCTAGTTCGGTGTCTGACTGTCTGACACCAACATCAGCCTACACTCACAAGTGATTGCTGTGTCAGTTCTGTCTCCAGCCTCAGTTCTGTCTTTTTTTTTTAAAGATTTATTTGTTTTTATTAGAAAGTCAGATTTACAGAGAGAAAAAGAGACATTAGAGAAAGATCTTCCATCCCCTGGTTCACTCCCCAAGTGGCCGCAATGGTCGTAGCTGAGCTGATCTGAAGCCAGGAGCCAGGAGCTTCTTCTGGGTCTCCCACGTGGGTGCAGAGTCCCAAGGCTCTGGCCTGTCTTCTATTGCTTTCCCAGGCCACAAGCAGGGAGCTGGATGGGAAGTGGAGCAGCCAGGACATGAATGGGTGCCCATATGGAATTTTGGCACATGCAAGACGAGGACTTTAGTCATTAGGCTACTGCGCCGGGCATTGAAGCTTAGCTCAAGCCAACGAACCCCACTATCCAGCCCACGCTCATGCTGATGGGTGCCGTCACCTATTTAGCCAGGCCCACCCCTAGCCCTAGTTCTCATGCTCACCAGTGGGAGTTGCAGCCCATCAGAGAGGTGCCCACAATTCCCCTACTGGGCCCACTCCCAGTCCTGGATCTTTCACTCTGCAGGTGGTTTTGCAGTCTAACTTGACAGGATTTGCCCCAAATTGTAGTGCTGGCCCTAATGTGAACTGGCTGGTGTTGTGGCTTGACCTGGCGTATTCTGCTGCCTCTCCTGGTTCTCACATCTGCCAGTGGGTGCTATGGACTGGCTCAGCCTGGCCTGCCCCCAGACCTGACCCACACATATGCTGGCAGGTACTGTAACCTGGCCTGGTCCAAGTTGCTGCTAGCCTTGGTTCTTGCGTTTACCTGTATGGACTGTGTCCATACATTTCCCCAAGCGCCTGCATCATATTTTCTCCCAGTGACAGGTCTCGCGCACACCAGTGGGTCCTTGGCCCAGCCCAACTTAGTCCAGGGCCCAGGGGAGCATGAGCCCAGGTTGGTGGCCCTTGTGCCAACGGAAGCCAGCCCATATGGCAGCTACTTGCTGCAGAGCGTGGACCAGCGCTGGTAATGAGTGGTTTTAAAGTTTTTGTGGTCAAATAGTAAAACTAATTTAAATAATTTTGCAGACGTTTGCCCAATATATGTAGATTTTTTCATTTTGAAATCATGTACTACTCTTATTGAAGTGCATATATTATGCAACATACAAAATAGAACTTTAAATGAACGAGACAGAAAATAGAGCTAAATGTAACATTTTGTTCCTCCCTCCCAATGGAGGCTGCAGGAGTCATTGGTCTGACCCGTCCTGTTCATATCACCAGCATCAGCTTTAGTACTTATTACTAGAAAACTGGATTTTTACCACACATTTAAAAGTTAATATGTGGGCCCGGCGGCGTGGCGTGCCGGGATCCCATATGGGCACCGGTTCTAATCCCGGCAGCTCCACTTTCCATCCAGCTCCCTGCTTGTGGCCTGGGAAAGCAGTCAAGGATGGCCCAATGCTTTGGGACCCTGCACCCACGAGGTTCCTGGCTTCAGATCGGCCTAGCACTGGCCGTTGTGCTCACTTGGGGAGTGAATCATTGGACAGAAGATCTTCCTCTCTGTCTCTCCTCCTCTCTGTATATCTGACTTTGTAATAAAAAAAAAAGTTAATTTGTAACTATATGAGTTATATACACCTGCATTCTTTGTTAAACTCTACCTGAATAGAGATGTTCTGTTCTCTAGCTCCTTCCCCTAAATGGCCAGAATGACCAGGCCAAAGCCAGGAGCCAGGGACTCCATCCAGGTCTCCCACAAGAGTGGCAGAGGCCAAGTGCAGGAGCCATTTCCTGCTGCTTTCCCAGGCACTGTAGCATGGTGCTGGTTTGCAAGTGGGGCAACCAGTGCTTGAATCAGTGCTCATATGTGGGATGCCAGTGTCATGGGCTGTGGCTTAACCTACCATGCCACCATGCTGGGTCCTGTCAAAAACATTTTTAAAGCTCTGCTGAGGGCCCAGCATGGTAGCTTAGTGGCTAAAGTCCTTGCTTTGAATCCCATATGGGCAGTGGTTCTAATCCCGGTGGCCCCACTTCCCATCCAGCTACCTGCCTGTGGCCTGGGAAAGCAGTCGAGGATGGCTCAAAGCCTTGAGACCCTGCACCTGTGTGGGAGAAGGAAGAAGCTCCTGGCTCCTGGATTTGGATCAGCTCAGCTCCAGCTGTTACAGCCACTTGGGGAATGAATCAGAGAATGGAAGATCTTCCTCTCTGAATCTGACTTTCCAGTAAAAATAAATAATATCTTAAAAAAAGAAAAAGCTCTGTGCTCCACCAAGAAGGCTGGAGTCCCTTGAGCTACTGGCTCCAGAACCGGTTGCTTGTTTAAGTATGTGCTTTTCTCTTTTTTTGCCTTTTTCAAGACATAGTGTCCCGCGTGCAGATTTTGCTGCAGTTCACTTTCTGCACCTTGCAGTGTTGCTGACGTCAGCTGGCTTGCTCTAGCTGGTGTGCCACGGGTTGCGTTACTGCTGCTGTTCTCCTGGCCCTCCTGAGAGGCACGTACACTTGGGGTTCCGGTTCTTGTGAGCAGCCCCGTGCCAGCGTCCAGGCTGTGTGCCTTTGTTTTCTCCGGGTGAGAGGTGATTCTTCTGAGGCAAAACACAGAGCTAACCTGAGGAGAGTAGCTAGGCCAGTGAGGTAGAAGACTCTATTTATATCAAATTAATCACACCCCGTTGTTGGAGTGGTTTAGAACAGTGCAGACTTTAACTTCTTGCTAAATGTCTTGTTTTGCAACAGATGGCCTTTTTGCAGCTCCAGCAAGGCAGCGAAGCCTCGTGGAGGGTGTTGTGTTTTCTCATCTCTCTTGCCATGCCAGAACACCCCTAAACAGGCCTCCTTGCGTTGTGTGGTAGCAGGCCAGTTGCCCGCAGGCTCCCACCCCTGCCTACTCCCTCATTGCATCAGGAATGTCAAGCTGGGGCAGATGGGGATCGGACAGGGAGCCTGCGACTCCCACAGGTCCCTAAACGTTCCCTTCCAGATGTGTGGCTTTATTGTGTCTCCCCCCAATTTGTTTCCACACTCCCCAAGAATAAACTGAGATGTAGAGCCATGTGTGTCACTTGCTGTTTTATCTCCAGCACCCAGAACTGTGGTCCAAGGAAGGGTGGAAGGCCCACAGGACCCTGGAGCGCCTGTCTTCCTGACCCCTCTCACTGCACAGGAGGCTGGAAACCCTTTTCTCGTGGAAAGGCCATGTGCCCTCTGTGGACTCGACAGGAGAGAACACTTGCCAGCCCAGTGGTTCATCTCTTTCTTTGCTTTATAGCTTCAATATTAGAGCTTGCTTTTATTTTTCTTAAAGTGATTGCAAGGCAGAGAGACAGAGAGCTCCCATATGCTGGTTCACTCCCCAAATGTCCCAACCACCTAGAACTGGGCTGGGTCAAAGCCAGGAGGTCTCCCATGTGGATGACAGGGACCCAATTACTGCTACCTCCCAGCACCCACATTGGCAGGATACTGTTGTCAGGAGCCAGAGATGAGTATTGAACCCAGGCAGCCTGATGCGGGAGACCCACACCTGAGCCACCAGTCTTAGTGTCCCCAAGAGCTCGCTTTTCAGCATCCAGGTCTTGGCGGTTCATGAAGCATAGCACTCATCGCCCAGTGCTCAAGCCAACCCGAGGCCATCAGGAGTGAGAGGAAGCGGCTTGTGCGGCAGCAGTGAGAGGGCATCAGGAAGACACTGCACTTGGTCCTCACCCTTGTGGCCATCTGGAGGTCACAAGGCCTGACTTGAGCAGCAGGGTGTGCACAGGCCCTGCTCCTGCCCGCTGAGTCACTTGACCCAGCAGGGTCTTGGTCTGCTTTTCTCTCTGCTTGTTGAGTGGCAGTGCTTTTGCAGCTAATGATGGGGAGGAGCTGTTGAGAAACCATGGTGGCGGGCTTCCACAGAGTGGCTGAACAAAGGGGTCCTCTGGGTCTGGCCAGAGGGGAGAATGACACAGCCCAAAGCTTAGGAGTGTGAAGTCCAAGCCAGCATTTTTTTCTAAGTCATCACCAGCTCACTCATAGCAGAGTATGTGTCAGAATCCGCTTGGGCTTCGGTCTGCCTTCCCAGTTACCTGGAGAGTTGCAAGCAAAACCCTGGATCCTGGGCTCTACTCCAGCAGTTCTGCTTCAGCAGGTGCGGGTTGTGGCCCAGAAATCTGTAACTGTAATGAAATCTATCAGGCCAAGCCAGGCTTGGAAGACATCTTGACCTTTTATCACTCTTTCCACTCTGTGATTCTCCATGCTGAACCTCAGGTTGTAAGTGGGGTGGCACAGACAGCCCCTGTCCAAACTGA
This sequence comes from Ochotona princeps, assembly GCF_030435755.1. Lineage (NCBI taxonomy): Eukaryota > Metazoa > Chordata > Mammalia > Lagomorpha > Ochotonidae > Ochotona > Ochotona princeps. The sequence goes on along the minus strand of NC_080853.1, from coordinate 8,291,174 downwards.
GGAGTAATCTGACAAGAACCCACGTGTTTCTCCAGCCATGTGGCTGACCGATACAGTTTGAAAGTCTAGTGTGGAATGCAGTTACCAGTTCCACTCGAATTTTTGGAATAGAAAATGCACTGATGTGACTCACATTGAACAAGAATGAAGAAGGGTGGGAGTTTGGCCCCATAGCTAAAGGCACCGGTTAGGAAACCAGCATCGCCTATTGGAGTGCCTGAGTTCAGTTCCTGGCTCCAGTCCCTAGTCTCAGCCGCTTACTGATGCGAACACTCAAGGAGGAAACAGGTGATTTTTGAGGGGTCCCTGCCCCCATGTGGAGGACCTGGTTCAGTTCCCAGTGCCCAGCTTCAGCTGGATTCAGGCTTGGTCTTTGCAGACATTCGGGGAGTAAATCAGCAGATGGGAATGTTTCTCTCTTCCTTTCTCTCTCTTGAATAGATTTGTTTTGTTTTACGTGTAGAAAATAGAATGAAGTAGCTTAGTCCTACCCTGCCCACACTGCTCCGTTCTCTTCTCAAACAAGACATGTTGTTAGTTTTCTCTGTATCTGAACATTTAAAAATTTATATATATAATTATATGTTTTTAATTAGCATAAGTGTTATTTTACTTTAAATTTTTGAGAGGTACACAGTGTTCCCATCCACTTCACCGAAGCCAGGACTTGGACCAGGCCAGAGCCAGAAGCCAGGAACCAAGTCCAAATCGCCCACATGGGTTGGTGGGAGGAACTCGATCAGCCAAGCCATTTCCACTCTGTCCCAGGATGTACACGAGCGAGAAATAGGAGTTAGGAGGTGGAGCCAAGGATTGAACCTAGGTACTGTGATGTGGGGTGTAGAATCTTAACCTGTGCCTTAACCACTAAGCCGGACGCTTGCCGCAGTTGACCTGTACTTGAAGTACAAGTGTACTTCAGTGATTTTTGATTCTGTTGATGGAGTTGTACAGCCATTACCTCAATCTAACTTTGAAATATATTTTAATGACCTTAGAATGAAGCACTGAACACGTAACCTGTCCCTTTCGCTGTCCCTCTAGCTACCCTCCCCTGAGCTCTAGACAATCCCCGATCACTTTGTTTTGTAATATGTGTGGTTTTCCTTCGTGCTTCTGCACGACTAGCTGTAAACTGGCTGTATTCTGCACCCTGCTTTTCTCATCCGACATTGCATTACCGTCACAGGGAGTGTTAGCCATCAGCAGGCAGGAAGGAAGGTGTGCCCACACAGACTGGCTGTGTCCGCCTGGCTCCTGGGAGCCGGGGCAGCTGCAGGAAACGGAAGTTCATGACCATGCTGACTGCTTTTCTTCGGCTGCTGTGGGCGGCCTCAATGCCGGCCAGGCAGAACCGTCTCTCATCTGTGTTCTTTCTGTGTTTAGAAACTCATCGCGTACGGGCACATCACGGGCAATGCCCCCGACAGCGGTGCCCCGGGAAAGCGGCTCATCGACAGGATTGTGGAGACCATTTGCAATTGTTTCCAGGGCCCTCAGACTGATGAAGGGGTTCAGTTGCAAATAATTAAGGTATTTCTATTTGTTTTCCTGGCTTGGCTTTTCAGTCAGAAAGCTGCAGCTTTCCAGCTTACCATGTGTTCAGGCTCCAGGTGATGCTGGGCTGGAGCAGAACAAGTTAAGCATCACTTAGATCTTTGGTTAAACATCAGAATGTATTAACGTAGACAGAGACAAGAAGAGCAGAACCAGGTGTGTTTATAAAGTCAATGATTCTGCTAATAGCGATGCAAGTCACTTGTGAATTAAATGGGCTTGAAATCCTCTGTTTTGGTTTTTTTTTTTTTTCTCCCTTGAAATGTTGGGTTCTCAACCTGTTGCTTGTCAGGAGGTCTTCACTCCCCTGCTGCAGCCTGAGAACGGCTTGTCAGCGAGCAGCATCAGAACAGCTGTGGCCAAGTTCTGAGTATGTTGGCTTTATGAAGGATGGCTGTGTGTGTTAGCCACACCTTTCTTTTTTCTTGGCTAAAATTTTTTAATTATTTCATCTGAGAGAGAGAGAGAGAGAGATAGATACAGATGAGCAGACCTTTCACTCCCTGGGTGCTGTCAGCAGAGGGGCCAGGGAACCCCAGCCGGGTCTCCCACGCAAGGAGCAGGGAGCGCCGTCCTTGAGCCTTCACCTCCCAGAGTGCGCATCAGCAGGAAGCTGGATGTGAAGCAGAGGGGCCACATCGCTGACCGGCACGGGTAGCATAATGTACTGTGCCACAAGTCCTGCCCCGTGAATTGCCAAACGCCTGCCCTGGCTGCAGCTTTCCTGAAACGCCACCTCCCGCCAGGCGCTGCACCTGTGAACCCCAGGCACCGTGTGACTGCCAGGGGAGCTCAGGGTACAGCACATGTTGTCCCTAGAGAAGCGTCTTTTCCTTCCAGGGTTTTCAGTCCATAGTAAGATTCATATGTTGGACTTTTAACAAAACAAGCCAATAGAAAGCCCATTTCAACAACCGATTTCTAACGATCTGGGTTTTGTGGAGTTAGTAATTGTTTTTAAACACGCAGCACTGGGAAGCTGGCTGTTGGTAGCAGTCACCCAGTTTAGTGTATAGGACAAAATCAAACCCTCCAGAAGTTTCTTCAGGGGAGGGCAGAAGGGGGATGGGTGTTGGAGGAGCTGAAGGTTTCTGGTTTCTGTTTTAGGCCCTGCTGACGGCAGTGACTTCTCCGCACATTGAAATTCATGAGGGTACCATCCTGCAAACAGTGCGGACATGCTACAATATCTACCTGGCCAGTAAAAACCTCATCAATCAAACCACCGCCAAGGCCACCCTCACCCAGATGCTAAACGTCATCTTCACCCGCATGGAAAACCAAGTGGTGAGTAACAGGTGACAGCAGCTGGAGCCACTGGGGCGGGGCACCCTGGCAGCCCTGAGTTGTTGTGCGTGGCATCGGAGCTGCTAAAGATCTGGCACTTCAGCGTTTTCCCTGCTTCCTGTGAATATTCGCTCCTGTGCTTTGGTCATGTTTTAAAACCAGAGAGCATCGGGCATGGGTTTTATCATTTGTATTGGAGTTCTCTTGAGTTTCCTGTTTTAAAATTTTATGCTTTTGATTGAGTTTTTTAGGCAGTAGGCTGGCATGTTTTTCTTCCTCACCAAAATCCTGGGATTGTTTTAAATTAAATGACTTCCTTGTTGCGTTTTAGTTGCAAGAGGCCAGAGAATTGGAAAAACCAGTCCAGTCGAAGCCCCAGTCCCCCGTGATCCAGGCCGCAGCAGTGTCCCCCAAGTTCAGTCGCTGGAAACAGAGTCAGGCACAAAGCAAACCGACCACTCCAGAAAAGGCAGATCTAACCAACGGGGAACACGTCGGGGATGGTTCTGGGAGAGTGAGTGCCGAAAACGGAGACCCACACAGAGACAGAGGCGTGTCGCTCTCAGGTATGGTAGTGCGTGGTGAGAGCCGTCGTCCTGTGGCCCAGGGACCAACGAATGAGGTGTTGGGTCACTTCCGACGGGGACTGCTGGTGACAGCTCTTCTGTTCCTGGCCTTCCTGTCCGCTATCTTAAGGGACACAGCCAGCAAGGCATAACGTGGCACACTGGTGTCTGCTGTGGCCTGTGGCCACTGCTCCCTCATGGTGGCCTCAGTGCTGGGGCCTCCGTTTTGGGGATTCAACTTCGGTGACATCATCCCGTGTCTGTCTGATCTGTGCGCAGGAGCACAGGGGCTCACTTGTACTGCTTCTTCGGGATCTCTACCTTGTCTAGTGCCTGGCAGCTGGAGCCACTGAGACCCTGGGAGGAATCAGAAGGCGGGTGGGTGGATAGTTGGCAGAGGGCAGGCGCTTTTGTGTTCTTCTGGAAGCCAAGTTCTTTACTTGTTTGGGTTTGCTTGTGTTAAAGGAAAGAATGTCCCACACCTGATTGTAGTTTTGAAGTAAAAGGAGATTGCCTGAGATTGTGGATGTTTTGGTTCAGATAATTTCTGAATGCTTGCCTCTCTTCCTGAGGAGTTCCTATGAAGCAGAATCAAAATTCTTTTTTTTTTCCAGAAACTTGCAGATTACTTTCTTCTAATATATATATGAAAGAAAAGGGAGAGTGGTTTATTACTTATTTGAAAGGCAGAGTCAGAGGGAGAAATTATCAGTGTGTTAGAGTAGCTTTCCACTCAAGCCTGTTGTCCTGCACTGACCTGCTCTCCTCTCATACTGACCCTGTTCGTGCTGGGTTCCCTGCTCGAGTACATGCACGTGAGCAGCTTTTACTGTTTAATTTATCAGAGTGCTCGGCATGCATTGAAACAGGCCACGCATAGTTACTGGAGTGCTGTCCTGTTTCCGTCTGCTCAGAGCCGTGTGTGTCTCAGACAGGAACGGGTGGACGTGTGCTGACATCCCTGCGTCACCTATGTCTCAGGGTGAACAGCACGTGGACGTGGGTGGTCGTGTGCTCACCCCTGCTGTCCGTGTCTACAGGAAGAGGCCCGGACACCTCCGGCCACCCTGCACAACTGTCATCACCTTTGCCTTTCTGTTTTTGTGTGCTTGCTTGCTTTTACCTGGGAGGTTCTTTATTCCAGAGGGATAGGGATGGGAGCAGAGGGGGAGAGAGAGAGAAGGGGAATGTCTCCTGCCATGGGAGCAGGAGGGAGCTAAAAGGGGAAGGGAACAAGAAGAAGGAAGTTTGGGGGGAAACCGGGCCGGAAGCCGCAGCACGTGCATGGGGAGAGAGAAGAAAAGTCCATCTTTGCCTTTGTAACCCTCCAGGGCAAGAGCCACGTTTTTACCATAACACTCATTGAGCTGTGGGCAGCCAGTCAACATTAATTTTTAAGCGCATGGTCGTGAGCAAAGCTGTGCAGGCAGGAAAGTAGCTCCCTCTGGACTGCCTGAAAGTGTTTTGGCCCTAGCCCACTTTCTGCAGAGCAGCCAGGGTGACCTTTGCAAAGTCTGAATTCTGTCGCGCTCCTCCCCAACTCGGATGCTTTGGTGATTGTGCATCCCACCCATGCCCACTCGGCCCCCTGCTTCCACGCACTGTTGGGACAGGGTCCCCGTCCACCCTGCCACCTGCTTCTTGCACCCCCCTGTTTGCTGCACGATGCACAGGCATTTCTGGCTCCCAGAAGTGCCCTGCTGGTTGTGGCCTCAGTGCCATTGTGCTCACTGTCTCTTCTCCTGCCTCTTCCCCCATCTTCACAGCTCTCAGTTTACACTGAGTAAGACTTCCCTGATGCCCCCTGATGACCTGGTAATTCTCATGTTTGTCTTCCTTTGTTCCCCCCTCTTTTTTTTTTTTTTAAGATTTGTTTATTTATGGGTGTCAGCACAGTGGCTCAATTAGCTAATCCACCTGCAAATGCTGCATCTCATGTGGGTGCTGGTTTGTGTCCCAGGTGTTTCACTTCCCATCTGGCTCCCTTCTTATGGTCTGGGAAAGCAGCAGAGGACGACCCAGAGCTGTGGGACCCTGTACCTGAGTGGGAGGCCCAAAAGAGGTTCCTGGATAGGATCAGCTCAGCTCTGACCATTGCGGCCACTTGGGGATTGAAACAGTGGATAGAAGATCCTTCTCTCTCTGTCTCTGCTTCTCTCTGTAGATCTACCTTTCCAATAAAAATAAAAAATATATATGTAATTTATATATATGTATAGTTTATTTATTTGAAAGGAAGAATTACATTGGAAGAAGGACAGACCCACAAATAATCACAGCAGCTGGGGCAGGGCTATGCCATGCCATGCCATGCCAGGAGCCAGGAGCTTCATTCCTGTGTCACTCCTAGTGGCAGAAGCCTAAGTTCTTGGGCCATCTCTCACTGGTTTTTTCCAGGCCATTAGCAAGTAGCTGGATCAAACGTGGACATGAACTGTCATGCACATGAAGTACTAGCATTGCGGTAACACCTAACTCGCTGCACCTCACCACTGTCTCCTGTCGCTTATCAGTGCCCCAAATTATGGAAGTACAGTCCTGGCCTAGCCCTGAGCCTTTAGTTCCCCTGTGTGCTCAGCACCTAGAAATGCACTTCCAGTAAACAGCGCAGTTCTTGAATAAATAGGGGAAAAAACATGATTTCTAAGTACCATTTTGCAGAAGCAATAAGTTGAAGTTCCACTGTAATGAAAAGAAAATGATTGCTAGTATATTGCTGTGAATTTTTATTTTATTTTATGTATTTTATTTTATGTATGTATTTTCTTTGGAAGTCAGAGTGACAGAGAGAAAAGGCCAGAGACAAACATCTTTTATCCATTGGTTCACTGCCCAAATGACTGTGATGGCCAGAGCTGGGCCAGTCTGAAGTTGGAAGCCAAGAACATTTGAAGGTCTCCCCTGGGGGTGCAAGGGTCCAAGGACTAGAACCATCCTCCACTGGCTTCCCAGACCACAAGCAGGGTGCTAGATCAGAAGTGGAGCAGCCAGAACTCGAACTAGCACCCACATGGGATGCTGGCACTGCAGACAGGATTAGCAGAATATGCCACCCTGCAAGCCCCTATGGTGAATTTTATTGCCAGTATTTGGTGCATCTCTGGAGACTCCTCCCCGACCCTGCAAGAATCCAGCTGCAGACTTGCAAATAGTGGATCTGAAGGGTTGCCATCACATGTAGAGCAGAGTGAACGGGCCAAGTGTCTAATGGTTTTGTCCCCTGTTGGAGTGCTTGGGTTCCTTACCCATCTCTGGCTTCCAAGGCCAGCTTTCTGTTCACGTGGACCCTAGGAAGGCAGCAGTGATGGCTGCGTAGTCGGTTAAGACCTGCAATGAGTCCCTGACTCCTGGCTCTCATTGGTCTCTGCCCCAGCTGTTGTGGGCATTTGGAGAGCGACCTGGCAGGTGGAAGCTCTCTCTGTCCCTCAAATATGTAAATAAAAACTGGAATAAAGAAGGTCAGACAGCTGCCAGTTCTCAGCATTTGGCTCTGGAGAAGGAATGTGTCCTTTAGAAGAGGGAGTGAGCTGCCCTCTGGAAGCCCAAGAGGAAGAGCAGCCCAAGAGGCAGGTGAAGGGGGCAGTTGGGAGGTGCTGCAGCACAGCTGTGGCTCACACAGCCCTCTGCTCCGGCTGGGCCAGGTGCGTGCTCCCGCCTGCTGACTCAGCACTCATATCTGTTTTCCTGTTTAATTAACAAGGAACCTCCCACAGCTTCCCCTTGTAATTTGTGTCAGTGGGGAGAATTTCTTTCCCTTTAGCAGTTTCTCATCCCAGTTTGATGAACTCACAGTCACTGACAGTCTTAGCAAGGCTGTGTGAAGAAGTGGATAGGATCGCTCCTTGTGAACCAAGGCAGGCAGACGTTTGAGCCTCAGGCATCCTGGCTCGTATCACCTTTGGGCTCAGCCAACCAGCCATTCCTAGGGGACCCCACACTTTATCCATTTGCACTCCCCTGGTTTCCCTGCCTTTTTCCAATCCCACTCACCCTTTTTTTTTTAGCTTACCTTGAGCTCTAGTTCCCAGCCCACACGTTCTTCCATTCCGGAGGTATAGTTCTGCAGCAGTCAGCAGAGAGTTCTAGGACGTTTCATCACCTCCACTGGGTCTCTGCTCCTTTGAGCAGTTACTGCCTCATTTTCTTATTGGAAAGGTAGACTTACAGAGAAAAAGATCCTCCACCTGCTGCTTCACTCTCCAAGTGGCCGCAAAGGCCAGGGCTGAGCTGATCCGAAGCCAGGAGCCAGAAGCTTCTTCCATCTCCCATGTGGGTACAGGATCCCAAGGCTTTGGGCCATCCTCTGCTGTTTTCCCAGGCCACGAGCAGGGAGCTGGGTGGGAAGTGGGGCAGCCGGAACTTAGACCAGCGCCCGCATGGGCTCCTCGGCATGCAAGGCAGAAATTAGCCACCCGGCCATCGCACTGGACCCAGCTGTTAGCGTTTTTATGTTCCTGCAGGTAATATACAGAATTGTCTGATTACGCAGTTCTTAGCACACCTTTGCGTTTTGCTTTCCATTCTTGAAAAGGAAAACACCCACTCTTTTAAATACAGTAAACAGAATTATCTTCTCTCAGCCCCTTCAGAAGTTTTGATCGGACAGCCTAGATTCAGATTCATGGCAACTTGCAGTAGCTTTGTGATGCTAAGATGTTTAGCGAGATGGAGAGTCAGTTTCCTCTTATGTAAAAGGGATGTACAACTGGTACTTGAAGGTTTGAATGTATGAGTTATTATTTAGATTTCAACTAAAACTATGTTGACTCAAAAACAGGACGTATTTCAGAGAGTAATCAGATGTGCGTGTGATAGGAGGGTGTGGTAGGCTGAGCTGAGCCTGGCTGTTTTTCGTGTGAGTCCCAAATCTGCTTCAGAAGTTTCATTATTTTTGTTTTGTTTTGTTTTTAACAGAGGAAGGAGAAGTTTCAGATGGACACTTGATAAAAATAACCGAGTGCACTGTTGCTCCTTCTGACTGACTTCTGGCAGTCTGGGCGGGAGCAGAACCCCAGCGGCTCTTGAGCGCTTTGGTTTGCAGCGTTCTGCTTAGCTGCACGATGGGGACTGGGAGTCGCCTGCTGTGTCTCCTGTCAGAGGGCCCTGTGTGCTCATGGCTGGAACATGTCCCAAAAAACCTTGCTCTCTGGTTTTTCCCTTTAGTGCTCTTCTGTGTGAATGAGTGCCCCGACTCACTGGACACACTCAGACCTGTTCCTAGGAAACAAGGCGTGTCACACTTCATTGTCATCATCTGTTAGCCCCTGCTGCTCCAGTCTCCCTCCCCTCATGATGACTTCCCTGGCCCTGTGGCACTTAATGAGATTTGCTCACTTACTGTTCCCGGGATTAAGATAAAGATCTGTCTTGTGGACAGCAATATGCTCCAGATCCCGCCCAGTGCCAGGCAGGCGCTGGGTTTGCTGATTGAATTATGCGTGATTGCTTGTTGCTGAGTCTTCTGCCCCATCTCCCGTGGTCCCTGCCTCCCTGCTGTGGACAGGGACCTGGGAAGGCCTGGCCTCCAACTCCAATTTTCCAAGCTATTCTTGGTGTGTGACTTCATCCCCAGGGTTGGCCTTGGTGCAGAATGCTGCCATTTTGATCCAGGAGGGAAGAAGGGAGAGGGAAGGCCCCAGAGCAGTGCTGGAGGCTGTAACCACACCCCTGAACCCTCCCTTACCCAAGGACGGCTAGGATTTGATCATATGACCCCTCTTTCTGCAAGGAAAGCTGTGAAATGCAGGCACATTCCCTGCCAACCTGACATCATGGATCTGTGAGGAGGGCAGAAGGCTGTTAGGGAGGGCTCTGGGACAGCAGGGACATTTCCTGTCCGAGCCTGCTCAAGGTGACCATCTTACTTTTCCTGGAGACAGAATCTGTGGAAGCGGTGGGGTCTGGGGGCTCCGCAGCAGGTCTCATGCTTGCTGAGCTTGCTCTGCTTGCTCCATTCAAGTGCTTGGGTTGATTTGGATGTCATTTTCACAGGCTGCATAAAAGTTTGACACAACAGATTTGTTAGTGGTCATTGCTGTAGTCAGCAAAAGCAGTTGTCCAGCATGGGGGGAGGGGCAAATCCTGCTGCTGCTTCCCCATGGGGATTCTTTGGGACCCAGCAGCTCCCTCTGCAGAACATTCTGTGAGAATTAGGGCTTCCTGGCCCATCGTACTGTTGGTTTTTTTTTAGAACATTCTGGTTTTTGCCAGGCTCTATTGCTGTTGCAGCTTGGGTCCTGAGAACCTGCTAAACAGAGTGAGGAACATGCTGCTTGTAGCACAAACCAGAGCTCCTACGGCTCCTCAAAGCAAAAACTACAGCGAGGACAGCGGAACCCTTGCTGAATGGAGATTTTTCTTTTTCTCAGGACCGAAAGATAGTGACGACTTTCGCTGACATTGCTTTTAGTGTGGCTGGTTGAGAAGGTTCATGATTGACTCGATCTGCAGGACTGGGCATATGACGGAGGAAGCTTCTCTCCTAAGGCCCTCACAGAGCCTTCCCATAGGCACCCACTGCACCACAGCCCCACAAACCTCAAATGTGAGCACTCACTATTTCCAGGCACTGACTTAAACGCATCGTGTGTCAGAGAGGACTTCAGAAAGTTGTGGCAGATGACATTAAAAGCCATGTTTGTTTTGGGGACAGCATTGTAATATAAGGGGTAAAGCTGCCGCCTGCAATACCAGCACCCCATTTGAGATCCTGTTTGTGCCCTGGCTGTCTCCTATTTCAAGTTCAGCTCCTTGCCAATGACCCAGGAAATACAACAGAAGATGGATCAAATGCTTGGACCCCTGCCACCCATATGGGAGATCCAAATGATGAAACTCCTGGCTTCACTCTGGCCCAGGGCAAGCCACTAAGGCCATCTGGGGAGTGATCCAACCAACGGGAGAACTTTCTATGTGTTTCTTCCCCTTCTGTCTGTAACTTTTAACTTTCAAAGTATATAAATAAATTTATTTCTTCAGTTGAACGAGTTATAGAGACAGAGGGAGAGACAGAAAGGGAGAAATATTCTATCAGTTGGTTCACTCCCTAGATGCCCGAAGTGGCCATGGCTGAGCTGATCTGAAGGCAGGAGCTCCATCCGGGTCTCCTATTTGGGTGCAGGGGCCCAAGCACATGGATCATTCTCCCTGCTGGTTTCTCAGGTCATTAAGCAAGGAGCTGGATTGAAAAGTGGAGCGCCGGGCACAGTGCAGTAGCCTAGTAGCTAAAACCCTTGCCTTCAACGTGCCGGGATCCCATATGGGTGCCAGTTTGTGTCCCAGCAGCCCCATTCCCCCATCCAGCTCCCTGCTTATGGCTTGGGAAAGCAGCCGAGGATGGCTCCTGGCTTCAGATCAGCTCAGCTCCAGCTGTTGTGGCCACTTGGGAGTGAATCATTGGATGGAAGATCTTCCTCTCTGTCTCTCCTCCTCTCTATATATCTGACTTTCCATATAAATCTTTCAAGAAAAGTGGAGCACATGAACTAATGTTCTTTTTAAATGCCAGTTTTGCAGGTGGGTGCTTTATGTGCTGTACCACCCCCCCCCCATGTTCTGTTTTTATTCACTTGAAAAGCAGAGTGAGACGACTGATCTATCTTCCGTCCACTGATTCACTCCGCAGTGACTGCAGCCTGGGTGCAGAGCTCTGTCTGAGTTTCCCATGTGGGTGTCGGGGGCCCAGGTGCTCAGGCCATCCTCTGCCACTTTCCCAAGCGCATTAGCAGGGAGCTGGATCAGAAGCAGAGCAGCTGGGAACCGCAGCCATGTTCAGACATGGGATGCTGGTATTGTAAGCAGCACTTAACCTGTTCTGCTACAGCACAGACCCTTCTCATGTTCTTAAATCATCTACCAATGTCTCCCACTTTTCCTATTCCTGGCATTTTATTTTCTTTATTCTTTAATTTATTTATCTGAGAGGCAAAGAGAAAGAGCTCCTGTTTTCTGGTTCATTCCCTTAATGTCATTAGTGGCTGGAGCTGAGCCAGAGCCAAGAGCCAGGAATGCGAGCCAGGCCTCCCACGTGGGTGGCAGGAATTCCATTGCCTTAGCCATCACCATTGCCTCCCTGGGTCTGTGTTGGTGAAAAGCTCCCCCCCCCCACCCGTGAGCGCAGGGACTCAAACCAGGCCCTGGCGTGTGGTGTGTAGGTGTCTTACCTGCTCGACCAAGCACCCACTGTGGACATGTTACTTTCTTATTCACTACAGAAGAACAGTGCCAGTCCAGTGTGGTGGTGACTAAGGGTTGGTTGCCCTGGAAGAGAGACCCTCAGTTGGGCATGGTGAGGCAGCAGGGTATCCACGGGTGCTCCGGATGCTGGCTGACGAAGACCGCTGCTGGCGTGGCCAGGGTTACCGCGTGGTTGAATTCTGTAGCCAGAAGCTAGCTCTGGCTTCTTTGTTCTTCCTTTCTTCCTCCATCTCTGCTTCCCTTCCTCCCTCCCTCCCTCTCTCTATTTCTCTCTCTCTCATTTCTTTTTTCCTTCCTCCCTCCCTCCCTCTCTCTATTTCTCTCTCTCTCATTTCTTTTTTCCTTCCTCCCTCCCTCCCTTCCGTCTTTCTTTTTAGTTTCTGAGTATATAAATGTTGATAGCTAGTTCAGAAGTCTTAAAGAGTAAGTACAGGAAAATGATACATTCTGTAGGCCAGGTGACAGTCACCTGTCAGTCGCTACTTGTCAGCTTCTGGGTTCGCTATGAGCTAATAGCATCTTGGGAAAAAATGAGTGGATGTTTCCTGTGTTTGAATGTAAAGAAGCCAAGTTGTCAGGTCCTGTGGAATGGACACTATGGATTGGAAACTCACCAAATTTTTGTAACTCGTAGCATCAGAGAATGTTGAAACAGGATAGGAATTCTTGGAAATATTTGGTCAGATGTTTGCCAGATCAGATGAGATGATTTTAGGTGATTCATAGGTGAACAGTTTTGATCTTAATCTTGACACATTTATTTTAAGATACATTCAGGAAATATAATTAGAACATGCAGAACTGTTTTGCAGATTTAGTTGCTTACGATGAGTTAGCTTGAAGGCACTGTGCAGTGTACGTACTAACGCAGATGGTAAGTGGTGCATTTGAACTGCACGGATAGTGAAGGTGATAGGGCAGTGACGTAGCAGATCCAGCTCATTGGTTTTGGGTGTAGAAACCAGTGAAAAGATTGTGCCTGTGGTCAGGGTGCTTTGCATTTTCCATTTTGCCCTTTATAAGAAAAACACAGGATATCATGGTCCCACCTGCAAATGTACTTACCCATGGGGATTCTTGGGACATGTCCTGTGCTCACTGGAAACACTCGGCGCCCAGGAGCTCGCCGACCAAGTGTAGTAGAACTGTCCCGGTGAACGTCCTCCTCAAGGCAGAATTAAAGGATCATGTGACTTAAACTAAGGTGATGGTCCTTTTGGTCAGTATGACGTCTCACGTTTACTTCCAAGAGTCTAATTGAGAGCTGCTTATAACTCTTTGCAAGAACTGGTACTCTTTTTTTTTATTATTTCATTTTTTTAAGTGTATGTATTTATTTGGAAGGCAGAGTTATAGAGAGAGAGGGAGAGACTGGGAGATCTTCCATCTACAGGTTCACTCCCCAGATGGCCACAACGGCCAGAATTAGACCAGTCCAAAGCCAGGAACCAGGAGTGTGGATGCAGAGGCCGAAACTCTTGGGCCATCCTCCTCTGCCTCCCAGGCAGAAGTGGAGCAGGTGGGACTCAAACCCATAGAGGATGCTGGCACTGCAACTGCAGGTGGTGGCTTTACACAGTATTTCATAACTCCAGCTCAGCCCCCCACCCCCTTTTTTTCTTAAGAATGGATTTATGTATGTATTTGTAAGGCAGAGTTGTAGAGAGATCCTTATCTGCTGATTCTCCCCAGATGGCTGCAAAGCTGGGACTGGACAAGCCTGAAACCAGGAACCTCACCACATGGGTGACAGGGGCCCAGTTACTTGGGCCTTCCTTCGTTACTTTTCTAGGACTTGAACAAGGAGCTGTATCAGAAGTGAAGCTGCCAGAACACAAACTTGTACCCATATCGAATGCCAGCATTGTGGTTAGTGGCTTAACCCACTACCACAATACCGGCAACCCCTCCCAAAACCTGAGTCCCCCGAAATAATAAATGACAGGTGTTTAACCTCTTCCACTTCACCAGTTAACGCTTTACAGAGGAATCTCCTCGACCATGTAGCAAACCCTCACATTTCTCCTGAGGCATCCTGGGCTGGGTTCGGGGCTCTCACTGCGGGGAATGAGGCAGCAGAAAGCTTGTTGCATGCCAGGGCGCCATGGTATCCAGGGTACAGGCACCAGAGAAGGATCCACCATCCCTTGGCACTAACAGGCACAGCTGGAGGATATCCAGCTCCTTCCCCCAAGTCAGAAGCTGTGGGGAGTTCCTGGGCCAAGCGTCTGGGCTCGAGAGGTGGCAGGGCCATGCCCAAGGCCTTTTGCAGGCCCCCAAGCAGACCTGGACAGTCCAGCAGGTGCTGTGTGAGACTTTTCAGGTTTCTGGGGGTGTCGTCTGCCGCACCATGGGGTTTGTAGCCTCTGCCCTCGGAAGCAGGACTTCAGAGGAACACTGTTGTAATCTTCTTCCTTTCCTTTGTCTTCGCTGGGAACGTCCCGGTGTGTCCTTGTACTTGGCTGTGCGTGGTATAGGCCTGGAGGACGGAGCCCAGGAGGTGGTGAAGGACATCCTAGAAGACGTAGTCGCTTCGGCTGTGAAAGGTAAGAGGCAAGGATAGCCTAGCCCTCCCGCCCGATGCCCCAAGGGAGTTGTCAACCAAATGCATTGATCCCAGAGACTTTGAAGAGCCACATAATAAATGCCACTTAGAGTTTCATTGTTCTGTTAGTGAACAAATGCACTTTCCTTTATTAAATGATGAACACTATAATTCTTTTTATTTTTTTTTAATTAAATTTATTCATTAATTACATTGTGTTGTAATTACATAGAATCTGGGATTCTCCCCCCACCCTCCCCCCATCGTGGGTTCCTCCACCTTGTTGCATAACCATAGTTCAAGTTCAGTTGAAATTCCCTCTTTGCAAGTATATGCCAAGCACAGAGTCCAACATCTTATAGTCCAGTCAAGTCCAACTACTTATTGGGTAGACCCTCTCTGGTCTGAGGCCAGAGTCAGCAGAGTATCATCCCGGTCAAATAAAAGCACTAACATACCATCTGCAACAATTAACATCGTTATGGAATTAATTGACATGGTATTGAGCAGTCAACATGTTAAAAATAAATGCGATTTCTTAACCACTTTCTGTGACCCCCCATTCACAGTTCAATTTTAGTTTATATACTACATATGACATAATATCCATAACATAACATGTTATGCTTAACATCATATCATCTTAAATTAAGGCAAACATGTGGTATCTAACCTTTTGGGATTGGTTCATTTCCCTTAGCATTATGGTTTCCAGTTTGGCCCATTTGGCCACAAAGAACTGCATTTTGTTTTTTTTTAATAGCTGAGTAGTATTCCATGGAGTAGATAAACCATAGCTTTCTTATCCAATCCTCTGTTGATGGGCATTTTGGTTGTTTCCATGTTTTTGCAATTACTGATTGTGCTGCTATGAACATAGGAGTGCATGTTGGTTTCTCGTAAAACAAGTTTTTTGGATATATTCCTAGGAGTGCTATAGCTGGGTCATATGGTATGTTGATTTTGAGTTGTTTGAATATTCTCCATACTGATTTCCATAGAGGCTGTACCAATCTGCAGCCCCACCAGCAGTGGAGTAGGGTTCCTTTTTCCCCGCAACCTCGCCAGCAAGTGTTGTTGGTGTTTTTCATGTGGGCCAGTCTTACTGGCGTTAGGTGGTACCTCATTGATGTTTTAATTTGGATTTCCCTTATTGCCAGGGAGCTTGAGCATTTTTTCATATGTTTATTTGCCATTTGGGATTGTTCCTTTGTGAAATGTCTGCCCATTTCCCGTGCCCATTTCTTGAGTGGCTTGTTTATTTTGGTGTTTTGGCTGTTTTGTAATTCTTTGTATACTCTGGAGGTTAGCCCTCTATCACCTATGCAGTGTGCGAAGATCTTCTCCCATTCTGTGGGCTGTTTTTTTACTTTGTTGATTGTTTCCTTTGCTGTGCAGAAGCTTCGTAGTTTGATGAGGTCCCATTTGTTTATTCTGGTCTCGATTTCTACTGCTTTTGGTGTCCTTCTTAGGAAGTAGGGACCTACCCCTAGATCTTGCAGAGTATTTCCAACATTTTCTTCCAAAAGTTTGAAGGTTTCTGGATGCAGGTGTAGATCTTTTATCCATTTAGATTTGATCTTAGTATATGGTGAGACTATAATTCTTTTTAGAATTCTTTCCTAGCTGGCCAGGAAGCCCAGGTCTACATTTTTCTTTGTAATTAATGTTTTTTGTCATAAGTTGTTCTTCTTTAATTCCAGTAATAACGACTGTGTAAAAAAAGTTTTGTGCTTCAGATGTTCAGTGACTTCTAATCATTTTCAGTTGAAGCTGTCCAGGGTGGGCGGGGCTGCTGCAGTGTACTGTTTTAGGGGCGCTTTGGCTTGGGTGGTAGTAAGAATGAAGTCCCTGGGGTGGGTTGTGCATGCTGTGGCCCCAGCAGTGCACTGTGGTTAAGAAGCAAGCATCCCAATAGCCAGTTCTTTCTCCCTATTGGGTCAGTCCTGGGGCAGTAATGGCAGCAGGTGGACGGTCGGGTGAGCCCTTAGGGGCTCAGGCAGCCACCAGGGCACGGGCCAACTGGGTGATGACTTCTGTGCTTGTGTTTTCAGAAGCAGCGGAAAAGCATGGTGTGACAGAACCCGAGAGGGGCTTGGGAGCCCTGGAAGGCCAGGACAGTGGCGGTCCCCCTGGGGTTGATGAGAACTCACAGACCAACGGCATCGCAGACGACAGGCAGTCCCTGTCATCAGCAGATAACCTGGTATGTTGGCGACTGTCCTCACTCACGTCCGTCGTAACCTTGAGGGCTGCATGATTAATCCCTGTCAGGAGAAGTGAGAAAGAGACATCTCCTGGTCAGTGTTCAGTTGGCGTCATCCTGGGCTATTCACTTCTTGGAATGTGTTCAGTTTGACTGGTGTTACATTGTGATTAAATCCTGTTTACCCAGAATTTTTAAAAATTTGAATTTCTGTCCATTTCCTTCTTTCAGAATAACATGCAGTCATTATGAGAAAACAGAAAAATCTAGAACAGGCTTTCCTCTCTAGTTGGAAAGTCAGTATATGAGGAAAAAGTTGTTCTGAGTCTCATAACCCAGAACTCACCCCTGGTGACATTTTATGTAGATTCTTCCAGATTTTTCTACTTCTGACATATTCCTCCATTTTTTTTTAAGATTTTTTTTTTTTTGGAAAGTCAGATATATATAAAGAGAAGAGGAGACAGAGAGAAGTTTCTTCCATCTGATGATTCATACTCCAAGTAGCTGCAACAGCCGGAGCTGAGCTGACCCGAAGCCAGGAGCCAGGAGTTTCTTCCAGGTCTCCCATGTGGGTACAGCATCCCAAGGCTTTGGGCCATCCTCGACTGCTTTCCCAGGCCACAAGCAGGGAGCTGGATGGGAAGTGGAGCAGCTGGGACGTGGACTGGCACCCATATGGGATCCCGGCACATGCAAGGTGTGGACTTTAGCCACTAGACTACCACTCCGGGCCCATATTACTCCATTTAAGCAGAGTAACTGTGTACGTGTTCTGTAGTAACATGCTTGGTAACTTTGATGTGTACTGTGAACATCCTTTCAGCTTCATGTGTATGTCTGCCACGTTATTTTTGCAAAATAATGACTTTATTATACTCTTGAAAATTGTATATATCAGCATGTGGAACATAGAGTCATACGACATGATTATCCAGCCAGGTCCTTCTTTCTGCATAGCTTCCCCAAGGTTTCTCAACCTTTGCTTTTCTTTTCAAGATTTACTTTTTCTTTTTACTTGTATTATTTTTTAATTTATTTTATTCTTTTCAAGATTTACTTATTCTTTTTGAATGTCAGAGTGGCTTGCATTGTGTCAGAGTGAGAAAAACCAGTGGCACCTGCCCCTCTTCCTGTCCAGCTCCGTGCTCATGGCCTGGGGAATAGAGCAGCACAGCTGTGCCTGGACCCCTGCGCACAGGCGGGGGACCTGCACTGAGCTCCACGCTCTTGGCTTTGACTTGGCCCGGCACCAGTAGATGGAAGCATTTGGGGAATCAATCAACGCACAGAAAAGCCTGCATTCTCTCTCTCTCTCTCCGGATCTTTCTGTTGTCTGCCTTCTGTCTGTCTGTCAAATAAAATGAAAACAAATGGAAGAATGTGCTTAGAGAGTTGCTCTTAAATGCGCTCGAGGATTTGTGCGCAGGAGGCTGGGACATGGCCTTGTCCCCTTCACACCGTGTCACAGACACGTTTCCACACTAACTGAACTCTGTGTAATGACCTTGTAAAATCGTCCTTGGATTATCATTTAGAGGTCTCCAGAAAGCTCTTGGGAAAATATGTATTCTGAAAAAAATTGCATGGATTTCTCCCCCCCCCTCACTTTTTTTTTCTTTTGCATAAAAATACACTTAGTTCAGAGGCCAGCCTTGTGGCAAACCCGGTTAGGCCTCCACCTCTGCCACTGGTATCCCATGTGGGTGCTAGTTCTTGTCCCGGATGTTCCACGGCTGGTCCAGCTCCCTTCTAATGCACCTGGGAAAGCAGTAGAAGGTGGCCCCTGCACCCATGTAGGAGGCCCCGAAGCAGCTCTGTGTTCCTGGCTTCAGTCTGGCCCAACCTTGGCCTTTACAGGCCTTTGGGGAGGGTTCCAGTGGGTGGAAGATTCTCTCTGCCTGTGTCTTTCCTCCTCTGTAACTCTTTCAAATAAATTTTTTTTAAAAAATTGGAAAAAATAAGCTTATTCGGATTTTCTGTGATCGTGAGATGCTCTGTTTCCCGCCTTAGTTGGTATTGTTTAACTTGGATCGCTTATCATTTTAAGTCGTCCATGCCACCTTTCTGAGGAATAAGGACCAAAGTTTGGAACCCGGTGCCATGAGCCCTCAGCCCCTTAGGGCCTGTTCTCTGTTCCTCCCCTCACCTCTCCCTGTGATGAACTCCCCATTGAAATCAGGAGCTTTCTTGTGTTTGAAGAGTTGCCCTTTCGTGTTGTCCCGTCTGCTTTTTGTTTTCATCTGTTTCTAACCTCAGGAATCAGACGCACAAGGACACCAGGTGGCAGCTAGGTTCTCCCACATTCTGCAGAAGGACGCCTTCCTCGTGTTCCGCTCCCTGTGCAAGCTGTCCATGAAGCCCCTTGGGGAAGGTCCTCCGGATCCGAAGTAAGCAGGCAGTAGTTTGGCCAGCTACAGCCCGTGAGCCAGAAGCACGTGCTGCCAGTTCCCACCCTCCTGTGGTGGGAACGTCCTGGCTCCTGGGTGGGGGGCATGGTGGGAATGGTGGGCATGGCCCGCAGCTTTTCCAATCCATGAAGTCCCTACAGTCCTTTCATGCTCACTGTCTGTATACCCAGTCACCAAGATTTGGCCCTGATGTGTTCTTGTGCTGAAAATGGTCAGTGTATTTAGCTAAATGCCTTCTTTAATCTCCTGATTGGGAAGTAAGAAAGGGCGGGATACCTGTGGATGCAGTTCTCTGCCCTGCTTTGTAGGCACAGGTGTAAGGCCAGTTTCAGCTCAGGGAAAGCCAACAGTTCTTCATAGCAAATGTGCTACTGCAAGGCTGAGGGAGGGCCCTGTGGGGTGCCGACAGCGGGGGCTTTAGAGCGAGAGCTGTGTGCACTTCCAGCTCCTCTGCTTGGCAGCAGCCCTGTGGCTGTTGGCTGAACTGCACCTGCACAGTGGGACTAGGAAACATCACCTTGCAGGAATGAGTGGAAAGATGAGATGATGTTAGTCTGAGCACAAGGTCTTGTCCATTACTAATAACCACTGTTGTTTCTGCAATTATTATTCATCGTTAATGCTAGTCTTCAGGTCTTTTTGTCAGGAATGCTGCCATGAGGGAAAGGCTGATGAGCATTTTCCATTTCTTAGCATCCTGACCTTGGGGTCTTCACATGTAAAGATGGAGCAGGCAGGGGCCTCGGGCTCACGCTCAAGCCTGTTCCCAGAAGGTCTGCAGACACCAGGAAGACCCAGCTCACCCCAGAGCAGGTCTCTTGCTAACAGATGCCTCTTGTTAAGTCTTAGCTCACAGGCTTCTCAGCAGAGGGCCTGCTGCTGGAGGAACAAGCCCTTCTGCAGCAGTGTCCTGCCTCACGGTCTGTCCTCCCGCGCTCTTACTGCCCTCCGTGTTCCTTGCCAGATCCCACGAGCTGCGCTCCAAGGTGGTGTCGCTGCAGCTGCTCCTGTCCGTGTTGCAGAACGCTGGCCCTGTCTTCCGGACTCACGAGATGTTTATCAATGCAATCAAGCAATATCTCTGCGTGGCCTTGTCCAAAAACGGCGTCTCTTCGGTGCCTGATGTCTTCGAGCTCTCTCTCGCCATTTTTCTTACTCTTCTTTCAAATTTCAAAATGCACTTGAAAATGCAAATAGAGGTAGAGACTCAATTTGTTATTGTTGTTAAATAACTCATTTCAGCTGAATCAACTGTTGGCGGCACAGTCACCAGGATAGGGTTACATGGTTACTGATTCTGCTGAGTGATAAAGAGAGCACCTTTTCATGAAAACTTTGTTTTGCAGATCTTGTACGATCCGTAGTTTACCCAAAGCTTTGACGTAACAGTCTGTGTGCTGAACTCAGCCTAAACATATTTGTGTGGTCTGTAAATTGAAGTCATATGGATTATTAGTTGCTAAATTAGAAAATAATATTTCAGCTGAAAATCCATATTCCCCCCTTTCTTTTGCATCTCCATGTGGCTGGGCAAGGTGGGAGCCCAGGGGTGACGTCCCACAATGGGGCTGTGTGCAGCCATCCCCTCCCTGAGGGTAGATTTGATGCTGTCTCTTCCTTCTGCCCAGGCCCCTTGGCTTACTGTAGGTAGGCGCTGCCAGGCTCCTCTGTGAGCCCTAGTTGTCACTGCCAGTTGTCCTCTTTGTCTTCCTGTCATACAGGTCTTCTTCAAAGAGATTTTCCTGAACATCTTAGAAACATCGACGAGTTCTTTTGAGCACAGGTGGATGGTCATTCAGACTCTGACGAGGATCTGTGCAGGTAGGTGCCCTGTGGACGCCCAGCCACAGGCAGGTTCAGCTCAGCTGTGGCTACTTCATTTGCCGAAGCCCAGATTAAGACTTTTAGCCCTTCTTTGTAGGATTGAAATGATGTGTTAGGAAAAGTCACTTGCCAAAAGGCTCACTCTAACCTAGTGAGTTGTCCTTTCCCACTTTTTCTCCTCTTTCAGAGCATCACCAGTTCAAACTGATTTGTCTCAGACTTCCTGGGTTTTGCATGTAAAAGCCCACATCCCAGAACCCACCCCCTGATCCTATCAGTCTGGGACACATGGTCACCCTACCTGTGTACCAAGCACTGTGCGTTCATCACAGGCCCAGAGCATTGGTGCTGCCTACCTGGATAGGGTCCTGAACTGAATTTGCATGTGCTTTACACCTTACAGTCATGGGCTTCCAACAAAGCATTCCACATGTCTGTCTTGTAAGGTGATTTCATGAGAGTGACATACTTTTAGAGGTAGATGGTGTATCATTAGCCCCTTTCTGACAAGGAAGGTGAGGTGTGGAGGGGTGGGATGAAGTGCCCGGGGTTACAGTTAATGAGGAGGCAGGCCTGGAAACAGGGCTTCTGATAGACCATCCTGAATGAAGTGTGGCCTTCTGAGTTCTTGTCAGAAACATCTCATTTAGAGAAAATGTAACTGCTGTTTGTCTTTGATTGTTTTCCCAGATGCCCAGTGTGTTGTGGATATCTATGTCAACTATGACTGCGATTTAAATGCTGCTAACATTTTTGAGCGCCTTGTAAATGATTTGTCGAAAATCGCTCAGGGACGAAGTGGGCACGAGCTGGGCATGACACCTCTGCAGGTAAAAATACCAAGGCCCTCACTTACCTTGGAAGCCCACTCATTTCAGGCAAGCCTGGGGGGAGCACCACCACATGCCGGACTCCGTCCTCGGTGCTGTGCACAGAGCGGTGAACAAAACAGAAGCTCAGTAGATGTGCACACGCCTCCTGCCCCACAAGGCAGCAGTAAAGAACTGAGTTGGCTGGTGTGGGAAGGGCTGCAGAGAACAAGAGACAAGGACAGCAGCCAGGCAGTGCCACAGATGGGGAGCGGTCACTCACAGGGGTGCTCAGGGGCTCTCGGAGAAGGTGACTTCTGAGCTGAGACCAGCTGTAGGATGCTCATTCATTCCCCGCCCCCTTGCCAGAGTCAGTGTGGAGAGCAGGACCCCGCCCGGTTCCAATGCAGGCAGGGGAGGCTGCCTGGTGGGGTGCTGACAAAGCCAGCAGAGCCAGAGGGCTCCGAGGGAGCAGGCCAGCCTGGTGAGCGCCTCAGGTTAGGTGTGGGGTTTTTGCTGCATGGACATTTTTCTTAGAAGAAGTTCACGGTTATCCAAAATTCGCACAGTCTCTGCTGCCTTGCATGCTATTCTGAATCGAAAAAATACATATTTTTTTTAGATTATCTGCAACTCAGTTTCTTATTCAAGATTTGTTTTTAAAAATTGGTTGTTATTTTTATTATCAAGTAATCCTTAAAATTGAATGTAGTGTATTTTGGGGTATTTGGAGGATAAGCTATATCCAGAATCATTCATTTGCTGAATAATGTTTTATTTTTCTCTTTTTAAATCACTGTTTAGGACGTTATTTTTAGGACCCACCTTTTCCACCCCCTCCCTCTCTCATTCCACCCCCTCTGTCTCTCGCTCCCTCCGTTCCTGCCTGTCTTCTTTTCCATAGGAATGAATGGGAATGCTCTTCACAAATACCTGACTCCCGTCAGGAGGTTAGGCACACTGCCCTCTCTTCTGGGCCAGGATGTTTGTAGTGATCCCCTTCGGCCATGCCCGGGCTTTCGACAGCCCCCGATATGTGTGTCCTTGGGAACTGGTCCTTGGTCATTGTCCCTAATAGCACCAAATGTCCGTGATTGTCTCGTGCCCTCTCTGGATGTGCTGGGAGTCCCACACCTGCGCGTTCTTAGTGTTTCTGCCAAGTCTCCATACTGTGCCTCTTGGTCCAACAGGAGCTCAGTCTGAGGAAGAAAGGCCTGGAGTGCCTCGTGTCCATCCTCAAGTGCATGGTGGAGTGGAGCAAAGACCTGTATGTGAATCCCAACCACCAGACCAGCGTGGGTGAGAAAGCCGCATTTCTCCATTCCTGACAGCCTACTGTTGGGAAAAGTTGTCTGGGTGTAGTTGGCTTCGAATTGAGCAAAGACTAGTTTGCTAGTCTAGCATTTTGAAGGTTCTGTTTCTTTCTTTAACTACTTTTTTTTTAAGATTTAAATCTTATTTTCGTTGGAAGGTCAGATATACAGAGAGAAGGGATAGAGAGGAAGATCTTCCATCCACTGATTCACTCCCCATGAGGCCGCAATGGCCAGAGCTATACCGATCTGAAGCCAGGAGCCCGGAGCTTCTTCTGGGTCTCCCATGCGGGTGCGGGGTCCTGAGGCTTTGAGCCATCCTCAGTTGCTTTCCCAGGCCACAAGCAGAGAGCTGGATGGGAAGCAGGACCTCCAGGATTAGAAGTGGTACCCATATGGGATTCCAGTGCATTCAAGGCAAGGACTTTAGCCGCTATACTACCACTCTGGGCCCGATTCTTTTATCTTTTTTAAAGATCTATTTATTTTTGTTGGTAAGTCAGATATACAGAGAGGAGGAGAGACAGTAAGACCTTCCATCCACTGGTTCACTCCCTAAAGGCCACAACGGCTGGAGCTAAGTCGATCCAAAGCCAGGAGCCGGGAGCCTCCTCCAGATCTCTCACATAGGTGCAGGGTCCCAAGGCTTTGGGCAATCTTTGACTGGTTTCCCAGGCCACAAGCAGGAACTGGATGGGAAGTGGGGCTGCCAGGATACAAACTAGCACCCATATGGGATCCCAGCATTTACAAGGCAAGGATCTTAGCTGCTAGGCTACCACACTGGGCCTGAAGGTTCTGTGTTTGAGCTATTTGTATATTTTAGGGGAACAGTGGGAAGTTATTCTCTCACTTCATTTTTCCGAGTTGATCAGTTTGTCTAACTTTTCCCCAGTGGTCTCTTTCTTGTTAGTTTGAGGCATCACTCTGATATACCAAATTCTCCTGTGTCCCGATGGCTGCTTCTTGGCTTTTGACCCTGTTCTGTTGAACACTTTTTCAAATTATTTAAGTTACATATTAAATGCATTTTTGTATTTGTTTATAAGAGAAAGGGGAGGCTCCAGCATTGTGGGTCAAACTGCCGTTAGTGACGTGTGTGTCTCATAGGGGAGTTCCAGTTTGAGTCCCATCTGCCCCACTTCCTGCTCATGTGCCTGAGAAACCAGCGGATGAGGACCCAAATACATGGGACCTTGCCACCATGTGGGAGACCTGGCTGGCGTTTCTGGCTTCTGGCTTGCCTGGCCCAGCCCTGAATGTCGCAGGCATTGGGGAGTGAGTGGACCAGCAGCAGGACAGTTGACCTCTCCTTATTTCTCTCTGTTATTCTGCCTTTCAAATCAATAAAATCTTTAAGAGAGCGAGACAGACAGCAGGTACTGGCGTGAATTCAGCGTGGGCTCCTCAGGTGGTGACAGGGACGCTGCACTTGAGCCATCACCTCCTGTCTCGGAATGGAGAGGAGCTGCAAGTCAGCCGGCTCTCGGCCCTCCTTGCCTCCGCTAGCAGAGGCCCGGGGAGGCAGACAGCTCTGCCTCGTGTGTGTGTCTCCTCTGCCAATTTGTTTCCCTTTGCTTTTGTATCACTGCAGGTCAGGAGAGGCTCCTGGATCAGGAGATGGGGGACGGGAAAGGCCTGGACATGGGCAGGCGGAGCAGTGTGACGTCCATGGAGTCCACAGTGTCCTCCGGGACACAGACAGCCATTCAGGATGACCCGGAGCAGTTTGAGGTCATCAAGCAGCAAAAGGAGATTATTGAGCATGGCATCGAGCTGTGAGTGTGGCGGCCGCGTCTCGGGAATCCGGGGGCTGATCCCCGACACGGGTGGTGCTGGCCATGGGTGGGCCCGGCTGAGCCAGCCAGGTGAATCAGCGCGTGCACATGGTGTGAGCGTGGTGCGGTTGGTGGGGACTTCTTCCCTTTCCAATGGGAAAAAGTAAAGCAGTTTAGAAAATAGAGGCGAGGACAAAGCAGGAATGCAGAAATCACTCATGAAACAACTGCCTTCAGGAAATTATCAGTGAGCGTGTTTCTCATTTTTAATTATAGATTAGGAAAAATTCCAGCACGCAGAAGTTTGTCATTTTAAGTAGATAGATAGATAGATAGATAGATAGATATAGATAGATATATTTTCTGAACATTTGAAAGTAATTTGTAGCTGTCATGAGATTCTTAATTGAACATCTATGGAAAATAATCTTTCCCCCATACAACCATAGAATTGGCACAATTATTGATCTGTCTTTGTATGTTTTTTTCTGGTCTTTTCCACACGTGAGTGGGTACACACACACACACTCTCTCTCTTCCCCCCCCACATCCTGCCTGGTCTTTAGTGATTGGACAACCTCGTGAGTTCAGTGTTTGTGTAAAGGTCGGAGTCATGGGATCACTCATCCACAGTGATCTCTCCTCATTTCTCCTATCACCATCTGCACCTCCCCACAGCAGCTGAAGTCATCTTTTATTTTTTTTTTTAGTAGATTGGATTTTTTTAAAAAGTGATCCTTGTTTATTATCTGACAGCATGAACGATAGAGAAAGAGGGAGAAGCAGAGTTCTTCCATGTGCTAATTCCCTCCCCAGATGCCTGCAGCAGCCAGATCTGGGCTAGGCTGAAGACTGGAGCCAGAAACTCCATCAGGGTCTTGTGTGGGTGCTGGGGATGCAGGTCTTTGAGTCATCATCTGCTCATCCCAGGTGCCCTTAGCAGGAGCCTGAAATGGAAGCAAAGATGGAACTCAGACCCAGGCACTTTGCCATGGGTGTGAACACCTCAAGTAACCTGCTACCCCAGGACACTTGTTCCTAAAGTAATCCTAAAAATGAAGAGGTGTTTCCATGGCCCTGCCTAAGGCCCTTCAGTCCAGTTTGCTCTGCTCCTTTACCGACCTGGTCTCCTGCCGAAGCTCACATGGTCCACAGGGTTTTCGGTCCGCTGACCACCTTCACCTCTGTTCCCTGAGGTGTCCCCTGCTTGGAATGCTTGGGGCTCTTTTTCATCCCTGAGTTGGTAAAATATCTCACTCAGAAGAGGCATGCTGTGACTTTGTTACCTACTGAATCAGTCTCTGTTCTTATCCCCAAAGTGCAAAAGCCACATGTGTATTTGTCTCTTGAGTCAAGGCAGTCCAAACATAGACGGTCGGAGACTACCAGGGACGCTGGTGCACTTCCGGGAGCCAGGCTCCTCGGACCTGTCTGCTTCACAATCCCCAGCACAGGGTTTTCATGGAGGGTTTCTTGTCCAAGATGGCTGCTGGAGCTGGAGGAGTTGGCTTTGCTGAAGGATCCCACCAAGAGGCACTGGCCGGAACTTCACGTGACAATGTGCTTTGCTTAAGGGAGGACAGGAAGGTATAGTTTTTGTTCCAGGTGGTTATGTGCCCAGCAAGTCACTAAGCTTCCATTAGTAGTAGAAACGGATGGATGGGAGACAGTTGTCAGACTGTTTTAGCTGGCTCAGAAATTGAGAATGGCACCAGCATTACATGTTAAGCCACCGCTTATAGTGCCAGCATCCCACATGGCTACTGGTTCAAGTCCTAGTTGCACCGCTTCCAATCCAGCACCTTGCTAATACTCCTGGGAAAGCAGCAGTAGCTAACCCAAGGACTTGGGTTCCTACACCCACATGGGAGACCTAGATGAAACTTTAACCTCCTAACTTTGGCCTCCTCGCCCAGTCATGGCTGTTGTCACCATCTGGAAAGTCAACGAATAGCAGATCTTACTGCTTTCCCTCCCTCTCTCTAACTCTGCCTTTTAAATAAATAAGTCTTTAAAAAAGAAAATAAGATAGAATTGTAGAATTCAGAAAAGCTAGCAAGGCACACAGGATTTTGCTAGTTTACATGTGAGGGCTTGTTTATGGTATTCAAATACTGGCTTTTTCTACCCTCTAGATTCTGAAATCTGCAACCTGTGTCCCATCTCTTTGAAACAGATTCAACAAGAAACCCAAGAGGGGGATCCAGTTTCTCCAGGAGCAGGGCATGCTGGGAACGTCTGTTGATGACATTGCCCAGTTCCTACACCAGGAGGAGCGCCTTGACTCTGTAAGGCTGGGGCTTTAAGGGTGTCACTGGGTTCTGTCAAGGTTCTCAGCTTGACCTTGAGACTGGGGGGCTCTGCGTGCTGTGTCTGTTATGCACCCCTGACTCCAACAGTCCTGCTCATCTCAGGCCAGCGTTAGCAAAAGGGTTCTTGAAGGGAATGCATCAGGCCTCCGGCGGGTGGTTACACCCTCTTGTTTGGTAAGACACTGGCAGAGCTGGGGAGTCCATGACTGCTGGAGGCTTGTTTGTTGGCTCCGCCCTTCTCAAGCGTACTTCCATTTTGAAGTCCCTCACACTGCCTGTTCTTCCTCTGTCTGTAGCAGGACAGCCTGAATCTGGAACAAGTGGGTGGGCTGCTTGGGAAGTCCTGTGATCTTTCTAACCGTCCAATGTGTCGTGAGCATCTGGAGTTGAGTGTCCTCAACCTCCGCTAACAGCCAGGGCCTGGTCTGGTCCATGTTTAACAGTTTATAGACATGAGTGTGTGTTTCAGACCCAGGTAGGAGATTTTCTGGGAGAAAGCACGAGGTTCAACAAGGAGGTGATGTATGCCTACGTGGACCAACTTGACTTCTGCGAGAAGGAATTTGTCTCAGCCCTGAGGACATTCCTGGAAGGTTTCCGTCTACCTGGGGAAGCCCAGAAGATTGACCGGTTAATGGAAAAGTTTGCCGCAAGATACATAGAGTGCAACCAAGGGTAAGCGCTGTGCTGAGGTCTTGTCACGGCGTTGCTACTGCTGCTGTTTGCTCATCTCAGAACTCCGATCTGCAACTGATTGGGGTTTGTTTGATCTTCCTGGTCTGTACCAACAAACTGAAGCTACTGTTGCCTGCGTGCCAGGCCCGTGCTAAAGGACTGTCCTGCAGAAGACCTCGTAGCAACAGTTTGTGTGCCAAGCCTACAGATAAAGAGGTTGAGGGTCAGAAGAGTTAAGGTCACATGACTAAAACCCATGCTGTTAGCTATGGTGAAGGAGCACTGTTAGGAGCTGAGAGAGACATTTGGACACTTGTTTCCTAATCAAGAGCAATTCTTTGATTTAATTTGTAGGATGGATCTCAAGAATTTAGATTTTTCTGATTGTGTACTGAAAACAGGTTACAGAAATGGCTGTGTTACTAATAAAGCAACTCCAAGTATGTCATTTTATCTCCAGGCATATTTTTAATGGGTAGTTTTTGGTTTTGTTTCAAGATCTATTGATTTTTATTTGAAATGCAGGAGAGACAGAAGCAGAGGAAGAGAATCAGAGAGAGAAATCTTCAATCTGCTGGCATTCTATTCCCCAGAGGGCCACAATGGCTGGAGCTGGGCCGGTCTAAAGACAGGAGCCTGTAGCTTGTGGGTCTCCCACTTGGGTGCAGGGGCCTAAGCGCTTGGGCCATCGTCTGCTGCCTTCCCAGGTGCATTAGCAGGGAGCTGGGTCAGAGTGGATCAGCTCGGACTCGAACCACTGTCCATATGGGATGTTGGCACTACAGGTGGCACCTGCTAAGCCACAGAGCCAAAACACTGATGGTCTGTGTTTGTGTAAGATGTGGAGAGAAATAACAGTTACTAGAGCTCTCCTGTGTGTCAGCCATGCTGTGGATTCTGCATGCTTTTTATTTAGTTAATGGTAAACCTTGGAGTTATACCCCTTTTCTGCTTTTATAAGGAAGCAGACTCTGGGAGAGTGAGCAGTTTGGCTGTGGTCAGCCAGCTGGTGAGTAACAGAGCAGGATCTCATTCTAAGCCTCCTGTTTCACTGAACAGGAAGTGAAAATGTGTGCAAATTCTGTGAGCCTAAGGTTGGAAGTGTTTAGTGGAAACTTTGCACCACAGTTTTGCCTCAAGGCAGTTTGGGTGTGGTGTTAATTGGTCCCAGTCCTCTGAGTGTGAGGCAGGCAGTCTCCAGGAAACGACCTGGTCAACAGAGACAGCACCTGCTTGCTGTAACCGCGTGGACATTGGAGCTCTCTGTGGAGGCGTGAAGACATGTTGTTTTTATAAGCAAGTCTCCTGTATGGGCATGGAGGCCTTGGTCTGTCCTGTAAATCTCTCTTCAGATCAGACAGCTTTCCTTGTAATTCTTGAGTTTCCCCCTTGCCTGTTAAGGGCAACTGGGATGGACCCCTGCAGACTGTCCAGGCCGTCATCCAGGTGCCTGTGTTTCTTGCTTCTGGCCTAAACCAACAAAAGCACATACTTACTTTTACTGTTCGATTATTCAGTATTTAAACGGACACTATGAAGTGCGGTGGCCAATCCCAGCAGCTTTAGGTATCTCTGTGTTTGGGGTGGCGCCGAGTGGGTTCTGTTGAGGCCCGTGGGGCACTTAGCCTGGCCAGTGTCAGGAGTGCCAGCACCAAGGGAGAGCGTGCTGGCATCCCTGCTTACTTGCCTCACTCCGCCTCAATCTTTTCTAAAAAGATTGAGAGTCCCCTGGGACCTGACACACACCTCAGTTGGCTTCTTCTGAGCTGTGGGCTGTTGGTGATCGTTCAGGGAAGGGGAGAGAGTGAAGCCTCTCGCCTGACCGGGGTCCGCATGGAGCACGCGTGCCTTGGGAGCGGGCCGTCCCCTGTCAGTGTTGCCCTCGCAGCCGTGGCTCTGTGAGTGCTCATTCCCTGTGGCTCCTTTCTCGCAGGCAGACGCTGTTTGCTAGTGCCGACACGGCCTATGTCCTCGCATATTCCATCATCATGCTGACCACAGACTTACACAGTCCTCAGGTAAAAATGTTTTCATGATTTAGGCATTGTTGTAGCTAATTAGGCAGCTTTGGGCATTTGAATGTCTTTTAAATGGCTGTTAATTTTTTAAACCCTCAGGTAAAAAATAAGATGACAAAAGAGCAATATATTAAAATGAATCGAGGCATTGACGACAGTAAGGATCTGCCGGAAGAATACCTCTCCGGCATCTACGAGGAGATAGAAGGCAAGAAGATCGCCATGAGAGAGACCAAGGAGCACACAATTGCATCCAAATCCACTAAGCAGAGTAAGGGCCAGTGGCAAATTGTCTCCCTGAATTTGGGGTTTGGAGTATCAGAATGCATGATTAAGTACTCTGGTAAATCTCATTTGCATATGTTGCTACCCAGATAGCGTGATTTGCATTAATCATTGTGATTTGGTTGGTGTTCTCTGTGATGTCACCGTCTTGTGAAATTTGTGATTAGGAGCAAGAGGAGATTTAAGATAATTAATCTAAGAGCTAAATTCCCGAAAAAGAATGTTCCTTAAAATGGCGCTTCAATCCCAGCGTGATTGTGCCGGACTTGATTAGGACTTTGTGGCGGGGGCGCCTTGGTGCTGTCAGTCTCCATGTCTGAGAGGACGTAGGGGGCAGCAGGTTAGAGCCCCGGCCCTGGAGGATGCTACCTTGGACCCAGCTCTGCCACTCATCAGCTGTGTGACCAGAGCCACATAACTTAGCCTCTCTGCCTCGTTTTTCCCACCTGCCAAGTGATGGTAATATTTGTGATACACTCACAAGAAGGTTGGGAGGATTTCTGAGCTCATCACTGTAAATCTTCCAGAACTGTCCCTGGCATATCCCAAGCACTGAGCGAGTGTTCCTGCTGTGTCCCACCCTTCCTTGCAGGTGTAGCTAGTGAGAAGCAGCGGCGGCTGCTCTACAACCTGGAGATGGAGCAAATGGCAAAGACAGCCAAGGCCCTGATGGAGGCTGTGAGCCACGCCAAAGCCCCTTTTACGAGTGCCACTCACCTGGACCACGTCCGGCCCATGTTCAAGGTGAGTATCCTGAGCGATCAGAGGGCGTGTGGTAGAGTCTGGTTGTGGAGGTGGCCGGCTGGGGCTCGCCCGCAAGAAGGCAGTGGTGGAGAGCATCAGAAGAGGAAGGGCGAGTCTGGTGCTTCTGTGATGACAGCAGCTATAGTGAGTCCTTCCTGTGAGTCCTTTGAAGTGCCAGCCTGGCCCTGCACTCTGGCATCAAAGTGTGTGGGTTTGAATCCTGGCTTTGCCTCCTGGTAGCCCTGGGGCCTGGGTCAGGTTACTCCACCTGCCTCTCTTCACCTCTGCAGTGGGGACAGATGCGAGGCTGCAGTGGACCCTGAAGGAACTGACGGTTGTTTAGGCAGAGGTAAACAGGCATTGTACTTGGGACATCCTGCTGCGGTGGCCACAGGCTTGCATCATCAGATGAGGTTGGGTGGGAGAAAGATAAGTTCCTGAGGTCCCCGTTTTGAAGATGTTAAGAAATGGTCCATGAACTTCGACTACAGCACGCCATTTTCTTCCTAAGATGTCTTTTTAGTATTTTAGAGTGTTGTTAGGTGGTTGCTTTTCTATTTTGAAACCTTTTATTTCTGAAAAAGTCATAAGACAATTGGAAGAAAAAAACAGAATCCGATTAATTTGAGTTAGAAGCCTTTCAGTAGCAACCCGATGTCACTGGTGGGTTTTCCTCTACAGGTCGGCCTCTGCTTGACAGTGGCCACCCACAGAGGGGGCACAGTAGCCACGTTCTGACCGTCTGTCTTTTCAAGTGTGTGTTCAGTGAAGAGCATGTCTGGTCTGGTGGCTGTAACCATAGTTGCAGGGCTGGGAAATGCCTGGTGTGTGCGCTCTGAAAGGTCCAAGAAATCCTTTGATTTAGCCCTGCCAAGGCAGCTGCCGGCAGGACTTGAAATTCAGTATATCCGTAACAGGCTAATTTCTAAGTTAATTTTGTATGACCTGCAAATGATGTCATAGATATCTAAGGATATCTAGATGATCCTTGGCAGAAAAACAGTTATTCCTCAGCCTTGGCTTAGCGGAACTATTCTATGTTGTGAGTAGAATAGACTAAAATACAGATAGTGGTGACCTGGGCATCCTGGTGTGGCCTTTTACAACTGTTCTCATGCTGTGACTCTCATGTCTCTGAAAACGTTCTTCCGTGGTAGCTGGTGTGGACTCCGCTGCTGGCAGCCTATAGCATCGGCCTGCAGAACTGTGATGACACGGAAGTGGCCTCCTTGTGCCTGGAGGGCATCCGCTGCGCTATCAGAATCGCCTGCATCTTTGGAATGCAGGTGGGTGGACATCCATAAGACACCGGCAGTACTGGGGTCTGTGTCTTTTAGACTTGGGCAAATGGTGAAGCTAGCAGGAATTGCTGTCTCAGTGTGTCTCAGCAAATAACTTGTGTCCGCTGAGAAGAACCAATAGTCTTGTGCTGGCACCAGCCTTGTTACAGGAAAAAAATAACTTGTGTCCGCTGAGAAGAACCAATAGCCTTGTGCTGGCACCAGCCTTGTTACAGGAAAAAAAAAAAAGGTGATTTAGACTGAAACCCTTCGTAAAGGTAGGTACAGCCCAAGCCACCTAACTGAATTTGCCCCAACAACCCATTGCCTTTTTCACTTGCCTGCCTGCTTAGCGTAGTTCTTTAATTCTTGAATCAGATTTTTTTATTTTTTTCAGTTCCTCAGCCTTTTTGGCTAAGATCAAGTATAGATTTTTTTTTTTAATTTTGTTTTTGAGATTTATTTATTTATCTGAAAGAGTGAGAGAGAAATTTTCCATCAGCGGGCTCACTATCCTGCCAGGCCTTGATCAGGCTGAAGTCAAGAGCCTGGAATTCCATGTGGCATCCCACACGGGTGGCAGGTGCCCAAGCTCCTGGGCCGTCTCATCCTGCTTCGCCAGGCACATTAGTAGGGGGTTAAATCAGCAGATGAGCAGCAGGGACTTGAACCAGCATCCATCTGAGCTGCTGATGAGGCAGGTAGCAGCTCCGTTGTGTTACACTAGCCCCCGCACATCCACTTCTTCTCTGTGCAGACATGCAAATAGAATCTTGAGAGCTTCAAGCAAGCAAATGAAGTACATTTTCTAAACTGTTAGATCTGAAAACAGTTAACAATCCTTTGTATCGCTTTTATTTCTTAAAGGGGACGTATTCAGCTTTTTTGAAAAAACAAACATGATTTTGTTTTGTATTTCTTTGAGAGGAGGAGAGAGGGCATCTTCGCTCTAGGTTGACTGCAACAACCAGGTCTGGGCCAGACGAAAGCCAGGAGCTTCTTCTAGGTCTCCCACGTGGATTATAGGGTATGAAACACTTGGACCCTCTGCCCTGCTTTCCTCCGAAGCTGTCTGTAAAACAGAAATGGATTTTGTGTTAGGTTTGGTTCTCATTTCAACTTTAGCTCATCTATATACAGATATTCAGAAATCAGATAAGAATCCAAAACACGAGGTCTGGTGCGGTAGCCTAGTGGCTAAATTCCTTGCCTTCCATGTCCTGGGATCCCATATGGGTGCCAGTTCATGTCCCAACGACCCTGCTTCCCATCCAGCTCCCCTGCTTGTGGCCTGGGAAAGCAGTCGAGGATGACCCAAAGCCTTGGGACCCTGCGCTCACGTGGGAGACCCAGTGGAAGCTCCTAGCTCTTGACTTTGGATCAGCTCAGCTCCAGTTGTTGCGGCCTTTGGGGAGTGAACCAGCAGATGGTAGATCTTCCTCTTTGTCTGTCCTCCTCTCTGTATATCTGACTTTCCAATAAAATAAATAAATCTTAAAAAAAAAAATCCAAAACACTAGCATTTTGATTAAGGAATACTCAGCCTTTGGTAGAATTCTTTGGTCTCAGCACTCAACAGAGAGAAGGGAGCACAGGACACATGAATTTGGTTAATGCTGGTTGGAAAGGAGAGAGCCAGCTCCCAGATAGGTGGCAGCGCCTAGGGCTGTCCGCAAGCACAAGGACCCCAGGATGGAATGACTGGTGTGTGGATGTGCAGAAAGCCTAGCGGTCTGGCCGTATGACAGTGTCCGAGGCACCCAGGGCCCAGCGCCACAGGTGTGGGAGTGGCTGTGCCCGGGGTGGGGTCAGTGTGCTTCCTGGTCTTGTGTTGCAGCTGGAACGAGACGCCTACGTTCAGGCCCTTGCTCGCTTCTCCCTACTGACAGCCAGCTCCAGCATCACCGAAATGAAGCAGAAAAACATCGACACCATCAAGACGCTCATCACGGTGGCTCACACAGATGGCAACTACCTGGGGAATTCCTGGCACGAGGTGTGTATCTCTCTAAAGTGCTTTTGCTCAGGGTAGCTCCTGGAGTCCCTTCTTTCTATTCAGTGGCTAGCTCTCTGTCCATTCTGTTTTTCTTAAAGCTTGACTTGACCTCTGGGGCTGCAAAAGGCAAGGAAAGTTCAGATCCACTGGCGTCTGTGACCCTCCCACACCCAATGGCCAGTGTCCCCACAGGAGTTCAGTCTGTTGGGCTGACTTTCTCCCCATGTTGTTTCCACATTTCCCAGCTCTTTACACTGCCTCCGAAAGCTCTCACAGTTACTGCATACATGTCAGACAAAGCTGGGAGCCTGCTTTCTCCCAATCAGATCTTGAAAGAAATGGTCAGTCTTCACAGCAAGCCATCTGTTAGGGAGAGTGCCAAATTCCCACCTAAGGCAGTAGACACAGGGGCTTGCGTTGTGGCATAAGCAATGAAACTGCTGCCTGCCATATAGGCACCAGTTTGGGTCCCAGCTGCACCACTTCTGATCCAGCTTCCTGCTGATGGCCTGGGGAAGGCAGAGGAAGATGATCCAAGTCCTTGGGCCCCTGCACCCATCCGTGTGGGAAACCCAGATGGGCTGCTTGCTTTTTGGCCCAGCCCTGGCCATTTCAGCCACCTGAGGAGTGAATCAACAGATGGAAGATACTTCTCTCTCTCTCTCTCTCTCTCTCTCTCTCTCTCTCTCTGAGGGCAGAAAAACAATATTCATCAGTTTTAGTTGCTTCGGGAAAAAATTAGATTCACAATAGCTTAATGTATCAATGAGAAGTCATTTGTTTTAAAACCAGGTATGGTAGGAAAGATGGGATTTGGGGAGGGGCGAAGGAAAATCCCAGAGCCTTTGGAACTGAATCATAACTCAGGATGGCAACATGGAAACACATGTCTTTTTTTTTTTTTTCATTTAGATCCTGAAATGCATCAGCCAGCTAGAACTCGCTCAACTAATAGGAACTGGTGTGAAGACCCGCTACCTGTCTGGGTCTGGCCGGGAGAGGGAAGGGAGCCTGAAGGGCCACACACTGGCAGGAGAGGAGTTCATGGGCCTTGGCCTGGGTGAGTCAGCAAGCCGCAGACCTGGGCCTCGAGGGTGAGCGAAGTCACCAGGAACACTGTGCCCCTGGGTCTGCCTTTGCCAGGGCCTTTATGGCTGCAGGTGGGCATGCTGCTTCCGCTTTCTGAACTATGTTCAAACTACCAAGTAAACTTTCTCTATCTCCCAGATCGGTAGAGTGCCTTTCCTTCCCATCCTGGTGCCCGTCCTGCAGGAGGGGCAGCCTTAAAAAGACTGCAGTGTTTGTGCCTGAGTGAGAAGTGCTAGTGTCTCTGTGTGTGTGTGTGTGTGTGTGTGTCTGTGTGTGTGTGTGTGTGTGTGTGTGTGTGTGTGTAGAATCAGAGGGTAGGTCCAGCAACTGTTCCATGTTCATTTGGGGAGCTTTCAGGAAACAGGGCAAGCAAACATGCCAGGCTGCATTCTGGACACTCTGTTTATGTTAGCGCCCCTCTTCCTCTGTGAACAACCCAGTTCGCTAAGGATCCATGTCCTCCTCATTTTGTGATTGAGAACATTGAAACATGAAGTGAATTGAGCAAGGCTACGCCGCAAGAAGTGGCAGAGGCAGAGGCAGGATCCAAGCCCAGACTGTCCGCTTATGGCCTTCTGAGGCCCTGGGCACAGGGGTTGGAATCTACAGTGTGATGCTTGTGCCTGTTGGGGCATCTTTGTTTAGAATGCTTCTGAGGAGACCCAAGATGCAGCTAGGTGAAGAAGCGTGCCAAGCATTCAGCTGGAGTGAGACACGACACGCTTGTCTAAAGACAGGCCTTTTATCATATAAAATTTAAAAGACTATAGAGAAAAGAAGTGGGTATAAATGAGAACTGGTGAATAAGCATGTATTTTAAATGGCAATACATACGTTTGAGCTTATCCTATCATTGGTGGGGTTTTCTTGTTTTGGTTTACCTGTGGAATCATGTTCATTGACATTCCTTGTGCCCCCCTGCGTGTTGACACAACAGGGCCCTTTGTTCCTGAAGTTTTCTAAGTTCCTGACTGTTTCTAAGTGCAGCTGATAGAGCCCATCGTGTTTCAGGTACTCTGGTGAGTGGTGGAGTGGATAAAAGGCAGATGGCCAGCTTCCAGGAGTCTGTCGGGGAGACCAGCTCGCAGAGTGTGGTTGTAGCTGTGGACAGGTAATGATTTCCTTCTGCAGTACGGTCAGACTTCGCAGAGGTGGGTTGGTCGCCTCTGTGTGGGTACTAGGCCTAAGCGATTCCTCATTTCTTTGACCGGCACCCATATGGGATGCCAGTGCTGCAGATGCTGGCTCTTGGGCTGATGTTTTAAATTACCTGGTTTCCTTTCTGCTAGTTTCCTGTAAAATAAAGATTTGTTTATTAATTTGAAAGACAGAACATTGGAAAGAAAAACAAAGAGGAGCAAAGAAATATCTTCCATCCACTGCTTCACTCCCCAAGAGGCTGTAACGCCCAGGGCGAGGCCATCCAAAACCAGGAGCCAGGAACTCCATGCAGCGGCCCTAGCAATTAAGAAACATCTGAAGAGTTTAGGCTCCTCTTCCCCCGCCCCCCAGGACTTTTCCATTGTGTCTGTTTGCTTGGAACTTAACCTGACCATCCAAGAGAGGTATAGGGACTAATGCTTAAAATATGAATGTCCTTAAATCAACAAACTCCTGGTAATTACTTCCGCCTTTCTTTGTGTTAAATACATGTCTGAATAAATGTCAGATGGACTACTGTGCCTTAAACATGGACAGTTCTGGCATGTCAGCAGTGTAGAATTTTCACACACTTTGTATTGCTCTCAGAACAATTTTGGCATTTTAAAGTCTTTGCTTATTTCCTGTACTACTGTTGCTTATCTGTGATGTGCTTTTGATAGGTTTTTCTCACTTTCTTCAACCTGGTTTAGATGTACAGAGTAAGATGTTCCTTCTTTGATTAACTACACTTAATTCTTCCACCTTGTCTACATTCAGATAGTGGGCAATACAAATTCTGTGTGTTTCTTCAGTTGGGATATAATTCACATGTTCCATAAGACGTTACTCTTTGAAAATCTACAACTTTTATGGTTTTCAGTATATTCAGCATTATTCAGTTATCACTGACGATTTCATAATGTTTTTGTCAGCCCATGAAGAAATCTCATTCCTTTTTTTTTCTTTACCTTTTGAGAAGCAGAAAGAGAGAGCAAGCAAGTGTGTTTTCATCCCCAGTCCATTCCCCAGAAGTCCACAGTGGCCAGGTGAGGCAAGGCTGAATATGGGAGCTGGACCTCAGGCCACTTCTCCCACAGGAGTCACTTGACCATCGTCAGAAATAGCTGAGAGGTGGGAGACGGGCGGTAGACCCGGATGTGCAGACAGGGCGCATGGCTCTTCATCTTTAACTATAGAAGGTCTCTGGTCGCCCTTTCCTCCATCATGTTTGTCCTTTTTTTGTGTTACGTGTCTTCTGATGTTTCATATTACTCAATTCTTCTAGTCCATTTTCAGTGATTTCTTTGAGGATTGTAGTTGGGATGATCTTAATTTTTTTAGAGGATTTGTTTAATTTTTATTGTGAAGTCAGATATATACAGAGAGGAGGAGAGACAGAGAGGAAGATCTCACATCCGATGATTCACTCCCCAAGTGAGCGCAACGGCTGGTGCTGCGCTGATCCGAAGCCAGGAGCCCAGATCCTCTTCTAGGTCTCCCATGTGGTGCAGGGTCCCAAGGCATTGGACCATCCTCAACGGCTGGTTCCCAGGCTTCAAGCAAGGAGCTGGATGGGAAGTGGAGCTGCTGGGATTAGAACCAGTGCCATATGGGATCCTGGCACGTGCAAGGCAAGGACCTTAACGACTACGCTATCGCGCTGGGCCCATGGACTTCCTCTGCTATCTGCAGGACAGCTGTACCAGTGGTGAATTCTTTCAGTGCTCGCCTACGCATGTCTTAGTTTCTCCTTCCTTTGTGAAAGATGACTTTACTGGGTAGAGAATTTTTGGTTGATAATCTTTTTTTCTTTAAGATTTATCCTATGTTATTTGAAAGACAGAATTAAGGAGGGAATGGAGCGGGAGCGAAACGGAGAAAGTTCTTCCATGTGCTGATTCAAATGGCCATAGTACCCAAGGTTGGGCCAGGTTGAAGCCAGGAACTCCATCTGGGTCTCACATCGGGTACAGAGTCCAGGCATTCGAACATCCTCCACTGCTTTCCCAGACTCATTAGCCGGGAGTTGAAGCAGAGGCAGAACAGCTGGGATTCGAAACAACACCCACAGTTAGTGCTGGTGCTGTAAGCTGTGGTTTGACATGCTACGCCACTGTGCTGGTCCCTGTTGATAACCTTTGAGCATCTTGAGCTTTCAAATAAATAAAAAAAGAGATCCTCCATCCATTGCTTCACTTCCCCAGATGGCTACAAAGGCCAGAGCTGGACTTGCAGATAGACTTTGGCCATCACTGCTTGTTCAGACAGAGCCCCGAGGGCAGCCAAAGGGGAGATCCTGCCCTTCTCCTGTCTGCCCTGGGAGTGTGAAGAGCCTGTGTGTAGGCAGCTCTCCGGAGTCCCAGGACACGTTGGAGCTTCTCAACACCTGCTGTGGATGTCTCATTTTGAGATTATCCTGCTGATCAGTTTTGATACAAACTCCACAGGGAAAGGCCGTTGTTGGTGAGGTCTGAGTTGAGTCACATAATGTTAGTTCGCCGAGAATGGTGTTTGGGGGACTGCGGATTACCCTGTCACACTGCGTCCCCCACTGCTTGGCTTGTCAGTTTACTGGGTTTACAGTTACCATTATTTTGATATTATTGGTTTGTAAGGCTTCCTGTGCAACTAGGTAGAAGAAAGTGGAAATAGACGAAGCTAGTAAGATAGAACTAGCATGTCACAGCTCTCACTATTCAGACAAGGAGTCAACAGTTTTTCTTAAAAAAAAAAAAAAAATGCACTCATGGGCCCGGTGTGGTAGCCTAGTGGCTAAAGTCCTCACCTTGCATGCACCAGGATCCCATATGGGTACTGGTTCTAATCCCAACAGCCCCACTTCCGATCCAGCTCCCTGCTTGTGGCCTGGGAAAGCAGTTGAAGACAGCCCAAAGCCTTGGGACCCTGCACTCGCAAGGGAGACTGGGAAGAGGTTCCTGACTCCTGGCTTTGGATCGGCTCAGCTCCAGCCATTGTGGCCTTTGGGGAGTGAACCAGATGATGAAAAATCTTCCTCTCTGTCTGTCTTCTCTGTATGTCTCACTTTCCAATACAAATAAGAACTCCATTTTAAGAAACTAAATTTTGATAATTTTTGCTGGTGTTCTTGTTCTTACAGAGGATCAGTTACTTATTTTTTCTTAGTGGAGTTCTCAGTGCAGCAGTTCCCACTGACGTCATATCCGGCCCCGACTTCGGGTGTAGTACTTACTCTTTCTCTCCATATAGGTTTTTCTGCTTCAGTTCATTGACTGGTTCTATCTTTGTGATGCCTGATCGTTTATTGTGGTAGAGATGCCAGACCTTAAAATATTTCACACTCTGGGGCCCGGCGGCGTGGCCTAGCAGTTAAAGTCCTCGCCTTGAAAGCCCTGGGATCCCATATGGGCACCGGTTCTAATCCCGGCAGCTCCACTTCCCATCCCGCTCCCTGCCTGTGGCCTGGGAAAGCAGTGGAGGACGGCCCAATGCATTGGGACACTGCACCCGCGTGGGAGACCCGGAAGAGGTGCCAGGTTCCCGGCTTCGGATCGGCGTGCATTGGCCCGTTGCAGCTCACTTGGGGAGTGAATCATCGGACGGAAGATCTTCCTCTCT
Source organism: Ochotona princeps (assembly GCF_030435755.1). Classification (NCBI taxonomy): domain Eukaryota; kingdom Metazoa; phylum Chordata; class Mammalia; order Lagomorpha; family Ochotonidae; genus Ochotona; species Ochotona princeps. The sequence continues at coordinate 8,251,543 of NC_080853.1, read as the reverse complement.
GTCTCTCCTCCTCTGTGAATATCTGGCTGTAATAAAATGAATAAATCTTTAAAAAAAAAAATATTTCACACTCTGCCTTTTCTGAGAGTTTGAGTAGAGCTTCAGCTTCTAGAATCTAATTTTGATTTTATTATGTCTGGAATTGTCTTTCTAGAATCTTTACTGGATCTACCAGACTGGATGGAAATGCAATAGGTATGTGTCCGAGTTGCCTGTGACAACTGCAGCAGCCTCCCATGTGGCCGCCTGACTGTTACTAACGAGGCTTCCCGTGTGTTGGGTCTGGCCTGTAGTTGACTTTGTCCGCTGGCTGTGTGCTGTGTCCATGGATGAACTGGCTTCCCCCCACCATCCTCGCATGTTCAGCTTGCAGAAGATCGTGGAGATCTCATACTACAACATGAACCGCATCCGGCTGCAGTGGTCCCGCATATGGCATGTGATTGGCGATCACTTCAATAAGGTAACATGGCAAGTTTGAAAACCATTCCGTCAGCCACAGAAACAAATAAGTGGATATATGTATCCCAAAAACAAGGAGCGAGAAAGGACTGGCCCTGTGTTAGGTGCCTAGAATTAGGCTTGCCTGTGGAGCATGCCAGGAGGAGTGTCATAATTCTGGACTGGAAGAACTCAGGTTAAAATGGGTTAAAATGATCTTTTTACTGGAGATTTGGTTTTTATATAGACAGCTACATACACACATATACTGAACAAATTAAAAGTTAGCTATGTATTTTAACAGAATTTCACAAATATGAAGAAAAAGTAATTAAAATATATGTACATAATGTATGTATTTGTGATGTCATTCACTTCTTAAGGGAAATCCATTAGATTAGTGACATGGTTGCCTACCAACACACAGTTCTTGATCTCAGGAAAATTACCTGAGAACAGGAGAGAACTAGAGTTACAATACAGATATTTAAGAACAGGGCCGGGCCCACCACGGTAGCCTAGTTGCTAAAATCCTTGCCTTGCATGCACTGGTATCCCATATGAGCGCTATTTCATGTCCTGGCTGTTCCAGTTCCTGTCCAGCTCCCTGCTTATGGCCTGGGAAAGCAGTAGAGAACAATCCAAAACATTGGGACCCTGCACCCATGAGGGAGACCTGGAAGAAGCTCCGGGCTCTTGGCTTCAGTTAGGCTCAGTTCCAGCCATCGTGGTATTTGGGGAATGAACCAGCAGATGAAAGATCTTTCTGTTTTTCCTTCTGTCTGTAAATCTTTTTAATCAAAAAAATAGATAAATAAATTTTTAAAAAATAGAAAACAGGACCAGTGTTGTGAGGGCAATGGATTAAGCCACCACTTGCAATGCTAGAGTCGCATGTCAGAGTGCCAATTCAATGCACTGCTGTTCTGCTTCCAGTCCAGCTCCCTGCTAATGCACCCAGGAGAGCAGCGGATGTCGCCCAAGTGCTTGGGCCTCAGCCTTCCATGTGGGAGACCTGGATGGAGTTCCCACTCTGGCTTCGGGTTGGACCAGTCTTGGGAAAAAGGAACAAGCAGTGAAGTGAGCTGTGTGGTTGGGGAAGTCTTCTCAGGGAGGTGGTCTTCTATGGAAGTCCTCAGGGAAGAGCCAGGGCCTCCTGGAGCCCGTGACTGGTGCCGCGGAGCTGTCTGCTGAAGGAATGGCAGCCCTTTGCTCTGCAGTCTTCAGGCTGGCATGGCATCACCCTCTCCGCTGTTCAGGGTAGACGGAGTCTTGGAGAACAATTGAAATAGTTGAGGGGCATGCCTGGGGACAGTGGCATGGTATTGCACGCTAAGCCTCTCCCTGTGGCGCCAACATCCCATGTGGATGAGGATCAGAGTCTGACTGCTCCACTTCCCATCCCATTCCCTGCTTATGGCCTGGGAAAGCAGTGGAGGATGGCTCAAGTTTTTGGGCCCACTCCATCCACCTGGGAAGCCTGGAGAAAGCTCCTGCCTCCTGGCTTCAGTCCAGTACGGCCCCGTTGATCCTGTCTAAGGCGTGACCCAGCAATGAAAGATCTCTGTCTTTCCTTCTTTCTCTGTGATTTTGCCTTTCAATAAATAAATATTTTTTTTAAAAAAGTAAGCAGCTGTGCTGGCACACGGGTATAATTAACAAACTTGGTATTGACCAGGTTCAGAATGCCCACCAGCTACTTTCTGCTTTTCTCTTAGCATTGCAACACTTGCCTAGGTACAATATAACCTAACAGTTTTAGCAGCTGGATAAATTAGTCTTAAAAAAAAAAAAAAAAAGGAAAAAATTGAAGCAGATTTCCCTAAGAAACCATGAGCGCTTGCTGTTACCGTAGCTTGCTTTCTTATCCATGCCCCTGACAGCTGAGCTCAAATACATGTTCCCCATTTATTCCTCAAAGGTTCTTCCCAGAATGATGATCCAAGCCTACTTTGCCAAATTCTGCCCCAACCAAACCCAGCAAGCCTGCCGATTTGGGAAGGAGGGAGGGGGTTCATCAGTTTGTAGCAACTGCTTTTACCACCTGCAGTTGTCTTATCCAGCCTCTGCAAGCCAGGCCTCTGATCCCAGCAGGCTCGGGACAGGGTCTGGCAGGCAGCAGGCAGGCTGCCGAGCTCTGCTGCAGCAGCACGTCCTGAGAACTGTGCTGGCTCACTCCAGGGCGCTCTGGCTCTCCGTCATGGACAATCTTCTGCTTCCGCTTGTGACCTGGGCCACATGGGAGTCCCACGGCCTTGGGATGCGGCTGTGACTTGTGCTTGAGCTGCAGGCCATGTCCCGTGGCCATCCCCAGGTTGCTGCTCTTCTGGCCCGGGGCACAGGTGCCGTGTGTCCTGAGAGAGTCAGAGCTGCACTCGATGTGGAGCACGTGCCTGAAGCATCTGCCTCTCCTGGGCTGTTGGAATGGAAAACGCTGCATTAATCTCTCACTCATGACTAGGACATGGGCACATCAACTTGCTAAGAATGTGTAGGACTCAGCACAGTAGCCTAGTGACTGAAGTCCTTGCCTTGCATGCACCGGAATCCCATATGGGCACCCGTTCATGTCCCAGCTGCTCCACTTCCCTTCCAGCTCCCTTGTTGCAGCCTGGGAAACCAGTAGAGGACAGCCCAAAGCCTTGGGAGCCTGCACCCATGTGGGAGACCTGGAAGAAGCTCCTGGCTTTGGATCAGCTCAGCTTCAGCTGTTGAGGCCATTAGGGGAGTAAGCCAGTGGGCAGAAGATCTATCTCTCCTCTCTGTAAAGCTGCCTTTCCAACAAAAGTAAATAAATCTTAAAAAAAAAAAAAAGGAATAAGAAGAACCGTAGAACTCCATCCGCATTTAGACACTTTACCATCACTATTGTACTGTTCCACCTCTGTGAATTTTACTGTATGTATGTCACGATTGCTTCACTTAGCAACAGCTGGTGCTGAGCCAGGCTGAAGCCAAGAGCCAGGAATTGCATCCAGATCTTTCCTACTGGTGGGGAGGCCCAAGCACTTGGACCATCCTTCTCTGCTGTCCCGGTGCATTAGCAGGGAGCTGGATTGAAAGTGGAGAGCAAGCACTTAAACTGTCGTTACTGTATGGAATGCCATTGTCATAGGAGACTACTTAAACCATTGTGCGCCAATGGAGTCTCCCCTCTGGGTGAACCCAAGAACCTGCGAGGGCCCACATTAGCAGGAAGCTGGATTGGAAACCAAGCAGCCAGGACTTGAAGCAGACAGTCTGATACTGAATGTGGAGCTTAAGCTGCTGTGCCACAGTGAGGAGATTGATGAGCCTCAGAGCTTCCCCAGGATTTTTCACACCTGGTAGTTTTTTTTTTTTTTTTTTTATGTATTTTTATTGGAAAGTCAGAGATACAGAGAGGAGGAGAGAGAGGGAAATCTTCCATCCATTGACTCTCTCCCCAAGCAGCTGCGGTGGTCAGAGCTGAGCTGATCCAAATCTAGGAGCTGCTTCCAGGTCTCCCACGCGGGTGGGGTGCAGGTCCCAAATCCTCGACTGCTTTCCCAGGCCACAAGCGGGGCTGCCAGGATTAGAACCAGCACCCATGTGGGATCCCAGTACATGCAAGGTGAGGACTTTAGGCACTAGGCTACCGTGCCGAGCCCAGCTTATAGTTTTTTTAAAGGCTTATTTACTTAAAGGTTTATTAGTTATTTGAATGGTCGATTTTACATAGAGCGAAGCAGAGAAGCAAAGAGTTTCCATCTGCTGGTTGATCCCCAGATGGCCACGATAGCCAGAGCTGAACTGATCTGAAGCCAGCACCAGAAGCTTCTTCTAGATCTCCCACATGGGTGCAGGGTCCCAAGGATTTGAACCATCCTCTGCTACTTTCTCAGGGTATTAACTAGATCAGAAGTAGAGCAACTGGGACTGAAACCAGCACCCATGTGTTATGCCAGTGCTAGCAGGTAGAGAATTAGCTTGTTATGCCACAGCACTGGTCCTAGTTATAACACATTGGTAATCAGTGCTTTTGGTGATAGACACTGGGAAAGGGTGGAAAGGCCTTCCATAGATTACAAAGGCTCTTGAGCCTTCATATGTAATTGGGTAATATTAAACTGTATCTGAGAATGACAGTTTAATGGATAGAGAGGTTCAGTTTTGCTGATGGGCTATTATAGCAGGGTGACTGTGCTTAACAGCACTAAACTGTATACTTAAAAATGGTTAAGATGATGAATTGTGTGATATGTTTCATAACTTTAAAAATTACTTAATAGCACGTTTTTTTTAAAGATTTTTCCTTGAATGTGTCATACTGCTTCTTCTTCACTACCCTTAAGTAAAACTGGGCAGACCATGGCCAAGAAGTGACCTCTTTTCCCCGAGGGTGTGTTTTCCCAGGACATGTGGCGTGGAGCTGGGTGTGTCTGCAGTGTTTCACCCTGTCTGTTTCATTGCATTTCTGTTCTCACTTAGGTGGGTTGTAACCCCAATGAAGATGTGGCTATTTTTGCTGTGGACTCATTAAGGCAACTCTCCATGAAGTTTCTTGAAAAGGGTGAATTAGCCAACTTCCGTTTCCAGAAAGATTTCCTGAGGCCCTTTGAGCACATTATGAAGAAAAATAGGTAGGTGCATTGTGCATTGCTCTGGGAGACCCTTGGTCAGCATCTCCTTTGGCGGCCTCAAGGCCCTCCCAACACTAAAGCCCCACTTCCTGTTTCCCTCCATTGAGGGTGGAACAAGGCAGAATGGAGAGACTGAGATCCACCGACTGTCCTTAGTAGGATGTGTGAGCAGCCCTTCCAGAAGCAAGGCAGAGCCCGTGCTGAGCGACAGCCTCCCGAGGCCTGGCATCTGCTGTGCCGAGAACACAGCTTTGAGGTCTCCGTTCCGTGGGGCCTTGTGTTGGCCATGGTTGCAGCTGGGTGCAAGCATGCAGGAGTTCCTCACACCCCCTTCTCTGTGGTGCTCCGCTGTTCTGTGTGGGACACAAGTTCCTATGGGCCCGGATGGATTCCGCAGGGAGCGTTCTGCACTTAGCAGCATTGGTGTTCTGGGGACTGTTAGTCGAGGGCAGGGATCAGGAGCTGTCCATCACATAGAGCAGCTCCTAAGGTGAGCCACAGGAAGAGCAAAGCCAGAACGGCTCTTTGCTGTCTTGGTGGGAGTGTGATAATGGGGTGCAAGCAAGAGCAGGTGAGTGGCGTGCTAAGGGACCCTGAAGATGCCAGTCGGCTGGGGCAGGGTGAGCAAGGCTGGAAACCCAAGGTGAAGTCCTTTCAGTGGTAGCAGGACACCAGTCCGCAGAGGAGCCATCAGCCACTGCGAGGGAGCACTTTGGACTGCCCTCTGTGAGGTAGGAGCTGTTGGAAGAAGTTTTTATAAAGATCTTGTTAATTTGAAAGTAAGAGGTACAGAGAGAGAATGAGAGAGATGTCTTCCATCTGCTTGTTCACCATCCAGATGGCTCTAACAGCCTGTGTTAGACCGGGCTGAAGCCAAGAGCCAGAAGCCAGGAACTTCTTCCAGATCTCCCACATGGGTGGTAGAGATCCAAGTTCTTGGGCCATCTTCTCCTTTCCCATTAGCCAGGACGTAGATCAGAAGTGGAGCAGCTAGTACATACAGAATGCCAGCTTTGTGGTACTCCAGTGCTGACCTCCTGTCCAAAGATTTTAAGCCAAGAAGTGAAGTGGTTTGAAATATTTTCCAGCTCAGTCAGCAGGTAGCCATGGCTGACAAGAAGCTCCTGGCTGAGGTGAGAGCCATGGTCATTGTCCAGCTTCAGAGCTGGGTGGTAGTGGCAGCTTGGATCCTCTGTGGTTGAAAGAGAATCTTGACAGCATCTGCTGGTCACTCGGTAGTGCAAGAGGATTCTTAGGCATGAGCCTTTGCATCTGTTCCTCCCCTAGAAGGGGTTCTTCTGCCAGCAAAGAGCAGGAAGGCCCACAGCAGAAGGCCCTGAGCCACAGTGTGCCTTGGAACCATGAAGGAAGGGCTTAACGGTGTAGTGAAAGGGCAGTGCAACAGGGTGATCTATGTAGCACCTATCAGGCCCGTGACACCTGTGCACAGGCCATACCAATCCATCAGGCACATGAGGGACCTGTGTGCAGGATGTACTATACCCCTAGGCCCCTGGCACACCTGTGCCTAGGATCTACTGTGCCCCCAGGCCTGTGGCGCACCTGTGCTTGGATGTGCTATGCCCTTAGGCCCCTGGCACACCTGTGCCTAGGATGTGCTGTGCCCCCAGGCCCATGGCACACCTGTGCTTGGAAGTGCTGTGCCCTCAGGCCCCTGGCACACCTGAGCCTAGGATGTGCTGTGCCCTCAGGCCCATGGCACACTTCTGTACCTCTGCCATCATACAAAAGAATTTGTAAAGGATTTATTTATTGTATTAGAAAGGCAAATTTACAGAGAGAGATGCCATCTACTGGTTCACTCCCCAAAGGGCCACAGCAGCTACAGCCAAGCCAATCAGAAGCCCAGAGCCTCTTCTGGGTCTCCCACATAGGGGTGCAGATTCTCAAGTACGTGGGCCGTCCTCCACTGCTTTCCTGGGCCATAGGCAGGAAGCTGGATGGGGAGTGGAGCAGTTGGGATATGAATCAGCCCATTTAGGATGCCAGCACTTGAGGGTAGAAGATTAATAGATTGAGCCGTAGCACTGGCCCCTAAATAATGTTTTAAGTTATATTTTCCCTGCAATTTAACCTTTACTATCATTATATATATATAGTTGTAACAGGCAAAATCCACCTCTTATAATTTTGCGAATATATTGACTTATTCCCCAAGGGAGCCGTGTTGATAACCTGGATATGTTATCCGTGTTGTCTGTAGGTGGCATGTCGTGGACTTTAGCTGATTTTTAACTCTGACTTTGTGCTTGCCCCCTCGGAATGGCCTTCCTTTCCTGTCAGCATGGCAGACCAGCCCTTCATGCTAAGCCTCATACAGTGTGAATGACTCCCACAGCTGGTGCTGTAGAAGCAGTAGGTTATCTTACATAAACACACATGTACATGTGTGTGTGCATACACACAACCACACTGTTGGTGAGGCAGTAATCCCCCCATAATCATATATGTCACAGAAGTTTGCCAAACATAGATACCAATCTGTTGCATATATTTGATAAGTGCTTTACCTCATAGCTCTTTCAGAAGACCATTCTTTCTATTGTCAGATTTGTGTAATGGTTGCATTTACAATATTACATCTTAAATTCTGTATGTAATCTCTGACCCATGTGTGCATGTACTTATTGTGTACATATATTCTTGCTCAAAAATCTAAGAATGGTTCTCTCTTGATAAATATGATGTGTTAGAATATTTTGTCCTAGAAAACTGACCAGTGATTTAGATGGCAATGTTACTGTACTGTCTCTCTTTTTTTTAAGATTTGTATTATTGGGACCTGCCTGGATTGTGGCATAGTGGGTTAAGCCATGTCCTGCAATGCCAACATTCCCTAAGAGCATCTATTTGAGTCCTAACTGCTCCGCTTCCAATCCAGCGCCCTGCTAATGTGCCTGGGAAACCAATGAAAGATGGCCTGAGAGACAGAGCACAGAGAGAAGGGGATAGAGAGATCTTCCATCTTCTGGTTCACTTCTCAGATGGCCACAGTAGCCACTGCCAGGTTAGGGATGAGCCAGGCCAAAGTTAGGGTCTCCCACATGGGTGGCAGGGTTCTAAGTACCTAGGCCATCTTCTACAGCATCCCAGGTAAAACAAAACTGGATTGAAAATGGAGTAGCTGGGCCCGGCATGGTAGCCTAGCCTTGAAGTCCTCCCCTTGAACGCGCCAGGATCTCAATTGGACACTGGCCCTAATCCCATTGGCCCCACTTCCTATCCAGCTCCCTGCTTGTGGCCTGGAAAACAAGTCGAGGACGGTCCAAAGCCTTGGGACCCTGCACTTGCATGGGAGACCCGGAAGAGGCTCCAGGATCCTGGCTTTGGATCAGCACAGTTCTGGCTGTTGCAGCTGCTTAGGTAGTGAATCAGTGGATGGAAGATCTTCCTCTCTGTCCTCCTCTCTGCATATCTGACTTTCTAATCAAAATAAAATAAATCTTTTAAAAAAAAAAAGTGGAACAGCCATTACTCTAACTGGCACCAAATGGGATTGTGGCTTAGCTCACTCTGCCAGAGTGCTAGCCTCTGCTGTTTCCTTGGAAGCCGCGTGTGGACTCCTTTGGCTGTAGAGTGCACGTTGTGACAGCAAACCCAGGCTCTTTTCCACGCTGTGGTTCTGCTGGTCCCCAGAGCCAGCTCTTCAGCCTTGAGTGTAGGCGTCCTTCCTGCTGCTGGGTGACTCAGACTCCAGGCATCCTGCATGGTTCTGGAGAGGAATGGGAGGAAAGGGGTCCAAGCGTAAATGACCGAGGTTTTCTGTGCACTTTTATCTTTAAGTGCTTTCTTGTACGACGGCGTGAGTGTGTCCCTGTCTCTTCCCACCCTCCCTAGCACGCATGACACGACTGGCCCGTTCCTCCTTCCTCAGGTCCCCCACCATCCGGGACATGGTGATCCGCTGCATTGCCCAGATGGTGAACTCCCAGGCAGCCAACATCCGCTCCGGCTGGAAGAACATCTTTGCCGTGTTCCATCAGGCCGCCTCTGATCATGACGGGAACATTGTGGAGCTGGCGTTCCAGACCACGGGCCACATCGTCAGTAAGTGCGCCTTCCCTTCAGGTCTAGAAAGCTGACTGCTCACTTGCTGGCTTCCTGCCCAAAGCCTCTTCCTTGCTTTAGCCCTGCTGGGATATAGCCCTGGAGCCAGCGGTATTCTCAGCACATGACTCATATTGATGCTCACAAAAGCCCCCTGAGGAAACCACATAGGGAGTGTTCATTGGTGAAGTCCGTGTTTGCAAGTTCACCTACCCAACCGTTATTTGCCAACACATGCGTGCACAAAGCAGGGGGGAAGAAAAGACTGGAACCACCGGACACATTCCCCGCTGAGGGGCAGCTGCTTAGGTGCTCCCCGCCGTTCGCTCTCTCAGGCCACGAGCCTGTCCTCCTGTCGAGTGCCATGTGCTGCACGTTTTCGTGCTTTCCATGGTGACTCCTGAGCCCGCTGCCACCTGCCAGCTGTTGTTCAGTGCAGCAAGGCTGCATGGGCATCACAGAGGAAACCATGCCCGATGAGCTTCCTTCAGGCCAGAGTCAGAGGGCTGGTGGCTGTGGCTTCTGTGTTAATGCCTCAGCAATGTGTGTGAAATTCTCTGTCTGATTTTTTTAAATGATTCATTTATGTATTTTGAAAATCAAACTTAAGAGGACTCTTCCACCTACTGGTTCACTGCGCAGGCAGCTGTAGCCACTGGGGCTGAGCCAGGCCCGAAGCAGGAGCATTGTTGAGGTCTCCCCAGAGGTGACAGGGGCCCAAACACTTGGACCATCTTATGCTGCTTTTTCCAATTTAGTGTTTACAGAGAAACACATGCACCACAAGGTTGTCTATTGGATGGTAGATGAACATTATGACCAGGATCTTGTGGAAAACTAACCCCACATGGTTAGCAGTGGTTTAGTTTTCTCCAGTTATCTGTACACAGCAACTATGTAGAACAAAACCACCACTCGTAGCAAGAGCTCACTGTAGCACTCTTCCTCCATTTCTCCACAGAGGGAATTGAGGCACAGAGAAGCAGAGTAGGACAGCTTGCCTGTTGTCACTCAGCTAGGAAGTAGTAGAGCCAGGACACCGCCAGGTGGCCCAGTACAGAGTGGGCACAGAGTTCCTGGGTTGGCCAGGAGAGCTGGTCCCACCTGTAATCATGGAACAAGGTGTTTGTGTGATACCCACGAAAATGCTAAGTAAACACTCGATAAGGAGATGACTGTCTGGGCCTTGCATCATTGCCTAAGCTCAGGAGAACAGCCGAACCCGAACAGTATCCAGGGCTTTCCTCCCTGAACAGAGGCTGACCTGCTTAGAGCCCCACAAAGGTACTCACATCCTGGGGGGTGATATTCCTATTCAAAATCTATTACCAAACATGTGCCGTGTGTGTGTGTGTGTGTGTGTGTGTGCCTATCTCTCAATCCCCAGTCTGAATCCAGGTCCTGTTGAATATGTGGTGGTGGTGGTAGTGTGTGTCTGTCTCTCTGTCTCTCAGTCTCCACTCTGCATCCAGGTCTTACAGAGCATGCGCCATGTCTTTCCACAGCCAACATTTTCCAGCACCACTTCCCTGCCGCCATCGACTCCTTCCAGGACGCGGTCAAGTGCCTGTCAGAATTTGCCTGCAATGCCGCTTTCCCTGACACCAGCATGGAAGCCATCAGACTCATCCGCTTCTGTGGCAAATACGTGTCGGAGAGGCCTCGGGTGGGTTTCTATTCTGCTTCTCAGCGTGGGGAGTGATCCGAAATGGGTCATGGGCCGTGGGATGAAAAACCCAGACCAGGAGCTCCCAGTGACGCTTTCAGAAGCCCATGGTTATCCCAGATCAGGCTGTGATCTCAGAATGCTGCCTTTGCTGGAGTTACGCCGCCTCGTGATTTTGCATGTAGGAAATTACTGATTTTATTCTTACTGACTTTTTTTTTTAAAAGATTTATTTCAGAGTCAAAATTGCAGAGAGAGGGAGAGAGAACAGAACCCTCTACTGGATCATTCCATTTAAGGCTGCAAAGGTCACGCCCGAGCTAGGCTGATGCCAGGAGGCTGGTGCTTCATCCGGGCTCCTACATGGGTGCCAGGGGTCCAGACACTTAGACCATTGTCCGCTGCTTTTCCCAGGCCATTAGCAGGGAGCTGATCGGAAGTGAAACAGCCGGTCCTCTAACCAGTGCCCACGTGCGATGCCAGCGTGTCCTCTAACCAGTGTCCATGGCAGGCTGCTCTATGCCACAGTGACCCCTATGCTGCACTTTTTTTTTTTTTTTTTTTTAATCTTAAAGGCAGGGCCTGGCAGCCCACTTCCCATCCAGCTCCCTACTTGAGGCCTGGGAAAGCAGTCGAGAACGGCCCAAAGCCTTGGGACCCTGCACCCATGTGGGAGACCTGGAAGAAGTTCCTGGCTCCTGGCTTTGGATCAGTAAAGTACTGGCCATTGCGGTCACTCGGGGAGTGAATCATCAGACAGAAGATCTTCCTGTCTGTCTCGCCTTGTCTCTGTATAACTGACTTTCCAATAAAAAATAAATTAAACAAAACCTGAAGAACAATAAAAAAAAAAAAAGGAAGAAATTACCTTTTGCTTTTCCTGAAAATATGTTCCTGAAAGATTTTCTGGTGTCTCTCACCTTTGTGAAGAGACTACTTGGCCTAAATGATGGAGTCACTCAACTCTGAAGCTGGGCGATATGAGACATGTAAATTGTGATGTCCGGAGCCAGCACAGTGGCTCAACAGGGTAATCCTCCACTTGCAGCGACAGTATCCCATATGGGCACCGGTTTATGTCCTGGCTGCTCTACTTCCCCCCTGGCTCCCTGATTGTGGTCTGGGAACACAGCAAAGGATGTTCCAAGCCTTGAGCAAACCCTGCACCCATGTGGGAGACCCGAAGCTCCTGGCTCCCAGCTTCAAACTGACATAGCTGTGGCTGTTGTAGTCATTTGCTGGGGTGAACCAGCAAATGGAGGCTTCCCTTCTCTGTCCCACCCTCTGTAACTCTGTCAAGTAAAAATGAACTGAATCTCTTTTTTTTTTAATTTTGTGAAAGGCACACAGCCCCTTCCTGCGGTGCCCGTTGGAGCCCTGAGTGCCGCAGTCCTGCCAATCAGTGCTGCTGCCAGTCAGCCCTGACGGCCCTGGGAGCTTGTCAGGCACCGCCGAGGCTGCCCTCTGTGCTGCTGCATTTATTCCCCATCAGACCTGTGAAGTGGGCGCTTGCGTCCACCGTACAGGGCAGGTAACCGGAGTAGAGAAGCTGCCGCCCGCTGCATTGGAGTAGCCGGGTACCGTCAGAGGCGAGCTTACACTACTGCAGAGAGGGCTGAGTCTGGAGGCAGACAGAGTAGAGTGTCACAGCTCGTCGAAGACCTTCCCAGGCTGTGTGGCTTTGCGCTGCTTACGTCGCTCTTGATACCCCAGTTTATTCATATACAAAATGGGACCGTGTCTACCTGCCACTCAAACCTGTTGCCTTTAACAGTTCCTGGTCCATCACAAACCCTTAGTAAATGGTGACTACTGGAGTTGTATGTGTCCTCGGGACATTTCAGAAATACCTCAGGTGTTGACTCATCCTGGATAGTTAACCGTAGTGCTCTTGTTAATGTAAGACCTCCTGACCCCAGCACTCTGTGATCTCCCTAACTTGTTCGAAAGCTGAACAGTATCCACAGGTTCATTCAGGGGACCTGTCCTGTGACCGCCCATGTCCGGTGACCGCCCCGTCTGGTGACCGGCCAGTGACCGCCCCTGTCCCATTCTCTATTGTACCCTTACTAATGATGATCTTCAAGAGGAAAATGTGAGGAGTCCACCCTGTAGAATTGCCTTTCGGTTCCTCCCTCCCGCGTTCTCAGTCCACATCTGAGATGGGACTTTCATTCTAGGTGCTGCAAGAATACACAAGTGATGACATGAACGTGGCTCCTGGCGACCGAGTTTGGGTCCGAGGCTGGTTCCCCATCTTATTTGAGCTCTCCTGCATCATCAACAGGTGCAAGCTGGATGTGCGGACGAGGTAACATATCGTCGTGCGGCGCTGGCCCTTTCCCCACAAGTACACCCATCACCTGCTCACCCACCCCACAGTTCTCTCTGGCCCTCTTCATTGTCTCCTTTCCGCCTCCAAATCTTTCTGTGTTTCCTGCAAGGGGACTCACGGTCATGTTTGAGATCATGAAAAGCTACGGCCACACATTTGAGAAGCATTGGTGGCAGGACCTGTTCCGAATTGTGTTTCGAATTTTCGACAACATGAAGCTGCCTGAGCAACAGTCGGAGGTAAGCCATGCCAGCAGTGCTGCCTGGATGCCAGGGAGAGGAGAACCCCAGGCCTGTGGCTGCCTCTGGTGGAGAGAGGGAGTGTCATCCTCTACCCAGAGGTTGAGTACTAAGCAGGTAAGGTACATTCTATTCATAGGGACAGGCATTCGGCCTAGTGGGTTATGGTCATACCACGTAGTAGAGTATCTGGGTCTCATGCTTGCCTTTGGCTCCTGCGGGTAGCTTTCTGCTAACACAGACACTTAAGGTATCTCAAGGAGATATGGATTGAGTTCCTGGCTTCTGGCCTTGGCTCAAGCCTGACTGTTGATGGCATTGAGAAGTGAACCAGTGGATGGGAGCTCTCTGTGTTTAGTTGGCCTCTCTAATTAATTAACTGGAATAGAAACTTCCTTCCTTTCACTCTTGCCCCAGTGCCGGCTGGTCGTTAGACTCTGGGAGTCAGCAAGGCCTGCTCGCTTGGGTCTCAGGCCTCGGGTCTCATACCTACCATGTACCAGGTCTCCTGGGAGGTGACCTGGTTGTTCCAGTCATGTTCGTTTCTTTTTAAGATTTATTTTATTTGCGCTACAAAGAGAAAAGGAGAGACAGAAAGAGATCCTCCGTCTGCTGGATCACTGCCCAAATGGCTGCAACAGACACAGCTGAGCCAATCCAAAGTCAGGATCCAGGAAGCAGGCAATCCGGAACCTGGAGCTTCCTCCATGTCTCTCATGTGGGTTCAGGGTCCCAAGGACTTGGGCCATGTGTCACTGCTTTCCCAGCACGTTAGCAAAGATCTAGACGGGAAGTGGAGCAGCCAGGACTCATGCTGCCCACGTAGGGTGCTGGCACTACAAGCAGAGGTCTATCCCCACACTGGCTTCTAGGGGGCTTTCTGTGTTCTGTTAGGGTTTTTAGTGAAGTCATAGATGGAGTCAGTGCTGGCAAGTGTTAGCCATACCTTCTCTCCATTAAAAAAAAAAGTATTATTTGAAAGGCAGAGTAAAAGAAACCTCATGTCTACTGGTTCACTTCCCCAGTGCCCACAAAACTGGAGCCGGGCCAGACCAAAGCCAGAATACAGAATTCTGTGTAAGTTTCCTAGATGGTGGTAAGGACCACAAGCATCGTACTGTCCTCCACTGCCCTCCCAGGCACATCAACAGGGAGCTGGACCAGAAGTGGAGCAGTTCAGACATGAGCTGACACATTTACATAGGGTGCCTTTTGTATAAATAAATGATAAATTTTTTATGGCCTTATATTTGCCAACATCAGCCCCATTCTACAGATGGAAGGCCTCTGTGTTTAATACTGTGCCTGTGAAATAGATGAAAATAACTAGAAACGAAACGTTTCAAAAAATTGTTTGTGAGATTGGATATTTTTCTTGATGACCTCAATCGCCCATTTCTGCTTCTACAAATTGACCGTAGCCCACTTTTTGAGTCTTATCATTTTTCTATTCATTTACATATTTTTAAGTATAGAAAGAATGTGCCAGCCCTGATGTGATGTCTCAATTGGCTAACCCTCCACCTCCAAATGCCTGGATCCCATATGAGTGTCAGTTTTTGTCCTAGCTGCTCTACTTCCCATTCAGCTCCCTGCTAATGGCCTGGAAAAGCAGCAAAGGATGGCCCAAAACCTTGGGATCCTGTACCCCCATGCAAAACCCAGAAGTAGCTCTTGGTTTCAGATTGGCTCAGCTCTGCTCCAGCTGCTGCGACCATTTGGGAGTGCACCAACAGATGGAAGATCTTTCTGTTTTTCCTTCTCTCTAAATCCGCCTTTCAAATGAAAATAAAATATGTCTTAAAAAAGAATATGGCAAATCCTTAGAAATATTAGAAGTTATTTCACCTACTTTGTCATTTTTACTACTTTTGATTCTGAAAATGTTAGCCTTTTTTTTTTCGTGAGAGAGAAAGATCTGCCAACTGCTGTTTCATTCTTCAGATGCCCACAACAGGTACCGGCATTGTGGTATAACAGGTGACACTGCTGCCTTCAGTGCCAGCATCCCATTTGGCTGCTGGTTTGAGTTTGGCTGCTCATCTTCCAATCCAGCTCCCTGCACATGTTCCTGGGAAGCTAATGGAAGATATCCCAAGTCCTTGGACCCCTGCAGCCACATGGGAGACCCAAATAAAGCTCCTGACTTCAGCCTGGACCAGTCCCAACCATTTCAACCATTTGGAGGCTGAACCAGCAAATGGAAGATCTCCCCCCTCCTCTTTTTTGAGTAAATAAAATAAATATTTAGAAGGAAGAAAAGAAATTCCATAACAGCCACAACTGGATCGGCCAAAGTTGGGAGCTGGGAACTCAGTGGTCCTGGGCTGTTCTCTACTGCCATCCATTGTTTCCTTAGCAGGACACTGGAATCAGCAGCAGAGCTGAGATGTGACCCCAAGCCCGCCAGGATGGATGCAGGAATCCCAAGTGGCAGCCCAGTGCTACCCAGAACACTCATCCTGGATGGGTGTTAAGTAATTTTATATACACATACTTATCGTTAAAGTAAGTAATTTGATGCACAAATTTGTTGGCATTGTGTTGTATCCGTTTTCAGTATATGAATGCCATTGTGATAAACATCAGTATTTGTAAACTTTTCAAGTTTTTTTTGAGAGAGAGAGAGGAAGAGTGCACACACACACCCATCTGTTGGTTTACCCCGTAAATGCCCATAAGAGCTGGAG
Source organism: Ochotona princeps (assembly GCF_030435755.1). NCBI lineage: Eukaryota > Metazoa > Chordata > Mammalia > Lagomorpha > Ochotonidae > Ochotona > Ochotona princeps. The sequence goes on along the minus strand of NC_080853.1, from coordinate 8,235,503 downwards.
CTGGACTGGGAGGAGGCTAGGAGGTCTCCCACGTATCCTGCATGATTGGCAGGATCCAGCTGCTTGAGCCATTACTGGAGATGGGAGCAGAGTAGGCACTCTAATACAGGAAGTTAGACACACTCTAACATGTGTCCTAACTGGTATTTTAATTGCTGGACTAAATGTGTTCATAAACTTGTACGCAAAAATCTTTGGCAGTTCTTTTTTAATGATTTTATTTATTTTTATTGAGGAGTCAGATATATCAAGAAAAGGAGATATAGGAAGAAAGTTCTTCCTTCTGCTGGTTCACTCCCCAACTAACTTCAATGGCCGGAACTAAGTTGATCTGAAGCCAGAAGCCAAGAGTATCTTTCCAGTCTCCCATGCGGGTACAGGGTCCCAAGACTTTGGGCCATCCTTGGCTGCTTTTCCAGGCCACAGGCAGAGAGCTGGATGGGAAGTAGAGCAGCTGGGATTAAAACCGGCATGTATATGGGATCCTGGTGCATGCAAGGTGAGGATTTTAACCAGTAGGCTACAGCGCCAGGCCCAGTATGAGAAGGAGAGACAGAGAAGAGGGAGAAATCTTTCATTCACTGGTTCATTCCCCAAAGGGCTACAGTGGGTGGAGCTGGGCCAATCTGAATCCAGGAACTTTTCTAGGGTCTCCCATGTGGGTGCAGAGGCCCAGGGATGTGATCCATCCTCTACTGCTTTCCCAGACCATAAGCAGGCAGTACAACAGCCAGGGGCATGAACTAGTGCCCATGTGGGATGTTGGTGTTTGTAGGTGGAGGATTAGCCTGTAGAGCCTCTGGGCCAGCCCCTGATTATTTAGAATTGATTCTTGGAAGTGGTATTGCCACGTCATTGTGCACATCTTTAACACTACTGAGGCGTGTCACCATATTGCTTGCCAGAAGTATACAAATGTTATCTTCTTACTGCTTTTCCAGAAATCTGAGTGGATGACAACAACCTGCAATCATGCACTTTATGCTATCTGTGACGTGTTTACACAGTTCTATGAAGCGTTGAATGAAGTCCTTCTTTCTGATGTGTTTGCACAATTGCAGTGGTGTGTGAAGCAAGGTATTCTTTCAATCCCAAGGGGTCATTGTTCCTCCCCTGTCTTAGCGGAAGATTAACTTCTTCAGTATAGAACACCATTTAGACAATGCCGTGGAGTTTGTATATGATGTTATTTTACTTTTATTTGAAAGGCAGTTACAGAGAGAAGGAGAGAGAGAGGTCTTCCATCCACTGGTTCACCTGCCCAAATTACCACAGGGACTAAAACTAAGCCAACCAGAAGCCAGGAGCTAGGAGCTTCCTCTGGATCGCTCACGTGGGTCAGGAGACTGCTCCCCCATTCTCCACTGGTCCCCCAGGCCACAAGCAGTGAGCTGGGTCAGAAGTGGAGGAGCCAGGACACAAACCAGCACACATATGCGATGCCTTTGGCCCCCAAAAAATATGTATTTTAAAGTCTAATTAGAACAGAACAATTCCTTCAAGCCAGTTTAAGCATTTCCTTTTTTTTAAGTTTTATTTACTTATTTATTTGAAGTATTAGATGGAGAGACACAGAGAAATCTTATCCAAGAGTTCACTCCCTAGATGGCCATAATGGCCAGTGCTGGGCCAGACCAGAGCCAGAAGCCAAAAACATCCACATCTCTTACATGTGCACAGCAGTCCAAGCAGCTGGGTCATCTTCTACTTTTCCCAGGCCATTAGCAGCAAGCTGGATGAGAAGTGGAGTAGCTGGGACTTGAACCAGTGCCTGTAGGCAGTGGCTTTACCCACACCACCACAACACTGACTGCTATAAAACATTTAAGATGAATTGTAGGGTCTTGTGCTGTGGCTCAAAGGCTAATCCTCCACCTCCAAGCACTGGCATCCCAGTGCTGGTTCGTGTCCTAGCTGCTGCACTTCCATCCAGCTCCCTGCTTGTGGCCTTGGGAAAGCAGTAGAGGATGACCTGTGAGGTTCTTAGCATGCTGCACCCGGGTGGGAGACCTGTAAGACATTCCAGGTTCCTGGCTCTGGCTGTTGTGGCCACCTGGGGAGTGAACCAGCAGAGGGACAGTCTGTCTCTCCTCTCTGTAAATCTACCTTTCCAATAGAAATACACCAGTCTTTAAAAAAAAGGAGGGGCTGGAATATAGGATTTATTTTGTATTTTAAAAGATGTACCTTTGTGTGTTATGCTATTTTATATTTTCTATAGTAAAATGGTTTTTTTTAATTAATCTTGCAGTCAAAATCAGCTTCTTGAGAGGACTTTTTTTGCTTGAATAGTAACATTAGTTAGTGTGCTCAAGAAAATACTGTGCACGTTGGGGCTGGATTGTCTTGCAGCAAGGCTAAGTTTAGTTAAGTTTTGTCAAAAAGTGTCACTGCTAAAAGTAAATGACAAAACAGTTGCTTGGTTTAGATGCCAAAAAGGAAACAGTCTTGGACTAACTTTCAACAAACTGTGTAATATTTTCCATCTCTGTTTGCTATTGCTCATATATAAGCCACTTAATTCAAAATAGTAAAACACTGACCTCTTTCCATCCCTGGAAGTAGACGTGTGATGAGCAGTTCCACCTCCTTCTGGCCCACTTTAGTGGTAAAGCTTTTGTTGTTTTTGTATTATTGTCTGCTTGGTTAAAAATCTAGCAGCCTGGGGTGGGAGACGGTCGCGGGGAAGGCCCGGCAGCAGGGCAGGGCTTCCTAACGGCAGCTGCTTGGTTTTGCAGACAATGAGCAGCTGGCTCGGTCTGGTACAAACTGCCTAGAGAACCTGGTGATCTCCAACGGGGAGAAGTTCAGTGTCGCTGTGTGGGATGAAACGTGCAGCTGCATGCGGGACATATTCCAGACAACCATCCCACACGTGTAAGTGCCAGGGCACTGGGCGCAGCTCTCCCATGGCCAGCAGGTTCCCCGGGGCTCCTGGCTGTCTCTGACACGGACCCTTCTGCTTCTCATCCTGTCCCATTCCCTTCAGTTTGCTGACGTGGAGGCCTGCAGGAATGGAGGACGACTCGACAGAAAAGCCCTGGGTAGGACTGGGTTTTTGGTTGTCTCTTCTCTCTCCTCCTATCCTAGTGAACAGTTAAACATCCTATGCTATTGTTTTGATGGGAAGTGAGTTTTAAAATGAAAAAAGCAATCTATATTAACTATTATGTTCTCAAAAAGTACAGGGAACTGTGGCCTGGCGCAGTCTAGTGGCTAAAGTCCTCACCTTGCACACACTGGGATCCCATATGGATGCCGGTTCTAATCCCGGTGGTCCCACTTCCCATCCAGTTCCCCGCTTGTGGTTTATGAAAGTTGTAGGGGATGGCTCAAAGCCTTGGGAATCTGCAATCATGTGGAAGACCTGGAAGAGGCTCCGGGCTCCTGGCTTCTAGCTTCACACTGGTGCAGTTCTGGCCATTGTGGCAGTTTGGGAGTGAACCAGTGGATGGAAGATGTTTCTGTCTCTCTTCCTCTCTGTGTATCTGAGTTTCCAGTAAAAAGATAAAATAAAATAAATCTTAAATAAATAAAGTACAGGGAAGTATTAAGAGAATAATTCACCTCACTGGCAAAAAGCAATTTGCATTTCTAGCTTTTTCTTGGTATGAGCATGCTCCGCTGGTTGACCCACACAGGTGTGAATCTAGGGTCACTTGGCACATAATATGTTAACAACACTGGGAGCCACCTTTGAAATAGGATTTTCAGTGGCTACACTGTATTCAACTTTTTCAAGTTGCTTTCTTTTAAAGATTTATTTATTTTTATTGATACAAAAAGAGGACATACAAAGAGAAAGATCTTCCATCTGCTGGTTCACTCCCCAAGTGACTGCAAAAGCCAGAGCTGAGCCAATCTAAAGACAGGAGCCAAGAGCTTCTTCTGAGTCTCCCACTTGGGTGCAGGGTCCCAGATCTTTGGACCATCCTCTGCTGCTTTCCCAGGCCACAAGCAGGGACTGGACAAGAAGTGGAGCAGCCGGGACATGAACTGGTGCCCATATGGGATCCCGGCACGTGCAAGGTGAGGACTTTAGCTACTAGTCTACTGCTCTAGGCCCAAAATTATTTTTAAAGATTTCTGTATTTATGGGGCCCAGCACAATGGCTCAGTGGCTAAATCTTCATCTTGCATGTGCCAGGATCCCATGTGGGCATCGGTTCATGTCCACGTGGGAGACTGGATGAAGCTCCTGGCCATGGCTTCAGATCAGCTCAGCTCCAGCTGATGCGGCCGCTTGGAGAGGGAACCAGCAGATGGAAGAGCTGTCTTTCTCTCTTTCCTTACGTCTGTAAATCTGCCTTTCCAATAAAAATAAATAAATATTTAACCAAAAAATTACTTATTTCTAAGATGTATTTATTAATTTGTAAGGCAGAGCAGAGAAAGAGGGTGTGTTTTCCATTTGTGGGTTCATTCCCCAAATACCCACAAGGGACAGAGCTGGACTAGGCCGAAGCCAGAAGCCTAGAACTCCATATGAGTCTCCCATATGGATCCGAGGACCGAAGTACTTGGACCATCATCTGTTGCCTTCCCAGGCATGTTAGGAACCTGGATTGAATGGTGGTACCTGAGACTTGGACTCGTGCTGTGATACCGGATGCCACGTGTGGTCACTGCGTAGTTTCCCTCCAATGGCATCTCGGGTCAGTTCCAGGGTGACATTGTTAGGAATAGTGCTTTGATGTCATTTCTTCTGTATTGCTCTCCTAAATAAATAGTACAGTTCTCTGCTCCAAAATAAGGGTGGCTCTCGTCTGTTACGTGTGCCATATTCAGATGTTCACGTTCAGATCTCAGCGACGTTTTGGTTTATCTGGGCAGGGGGAGGTGAATTACTCATTTTTATTCCCAAATATTCTGAGACCTTTAGATTTTAAAAGGCATTTGGGATATAGCAACTTTAAAACATGAAATGCAGAGCTGGATGTTGGGGCTGGCAGTTGAGTTTCCACACCCATGTCAAGAGTGCCTGAGCCGGGTAGCCAGCTCCGCTGCTGCCTGCAGCTTCCTGTGAAGGAATTCCTAGTCCTTGGCTTTGTCCCTGGCAGAGCCACTGCAGGCATCGGAGGAGTAAGCCAGCAGTGTACACATTTACAAGGGGACTGGGAGGGACATATAATTGAAATTCTCCATCTCCACAGGGCAGCCTTTGGGAAATGTTGCTTAAGATGGGCAGTGAACTGAAGTAGCACTTAGGTTCATGCTGAGCCAGCAGTGTTGAAGCTGACACATCTACTCGGGTATCGGGTTCTGCTCCAAACGAGTGAGCCTTGTGTGTGTCTCTGATTGGCCCTCAGGACATCGACCTTGACCGCCAGTCTCTAAGCAGCATTGACAAAAATGCCTCTGAGAGAGGCCAGAGCCAGCTCTCCAACCCAACCGATGACAGCTGGAAGGGCAGACCGTATGCAAGTAAGGCGCTTGTGTTTGTTTTGCTTGGTTCTTTATGTGTTCTCTTTCAGTAGATGGCGCACAACCGTGTGATTCAGATGTTCAGAACGCACCAACAGTAGGCCCCAGGCCTCTGACCCCTGCGGCTGTGGCGTGACTGGTTCTCACGTGCGTTTCCAGTGATTTAATCCCTGTGCCAGCAGATGCGAGCAGAACTGCTTCCACACACGTTCAGTACATGCACACACAGTAACTCTCCTTACAGTTACTGCCTAGGCACGTACTGTGCGTTATTCTGTTCTCCTTGACTGTTTCTTAGGGGTTGCCCATGAAGCACTTTCACTTTGTTTAATACTATTAACTCTTGATCCAGTATGTAGATGTGTTTATTAATGCTTAATAGGGCTCCTACTAATGGGCATTTATATGACTTCTAAGCCTAGCACATGTCATATAAAATTCTTAGAACATGGAGTCAACAGATTGTCACATTTGCCAGTTGAACATTTTTGCAGATTTAGTGTGTATTGAGTTTGTGCCTATTTACTTACTCTTTGGCAGCAGATGGAATTTGATGCCTTTGGAGTCATTGCAATTTGCACTTTTCTAATTGTACACGGAGCTGAGAGTTTTCATGTGTTTAAGAGCCATTTCTGAGTTCTTCTATGTGGTCTACCTGTTGGTGATCTTTGCTGATGCTTTGGCATTTCTGAATCCTTTTTCTTCTAGCCAGTAGAAACTCCTGAAGGGTTAGAAATCTTTACACTAGATGCAGGGTTCAAATTACTTTTGCTGATTTTTCAGTGTTGCTATGGTATCTTGTACTGCTGATCAGTCATTTTTAATCATAGATGTAACAGTTGCAACATGCAGACACTGCACTGTGTTTCTGGTATGTGTGATTACCAAATCATAGCCCTAGTCTTTAAGGGTGGTGTTTTACATTTCAGTCATATTTCAGTGAACTGGGGCTTGGCTAGGTGACGGGACTTGCCAGTGAATGAGAGAGTTGGCAGACTGGTGAAAGGGTGCAGTAAGAGCACACTAGTTTCTGCTGATGTGGACCCTGGGAGGCAGCAGGTGATGTTTAACTAGTTGAATCCCTGCCACCCACATGGGTGACCCACATTCCAGGCTCCTGGCCTTGACCTAATCTAGTCCAACTGTTACAGACATTTGGGGACTGAATTAATGAGTGGATGGGAGAGAGCTGTCTGTCCCTGTACCTTTATTTAATTTGTGTGTGTGTGTGTGTGTGTGTGTATTCTTTTTTTTTTTTTTTAAAGATTTTATTATAATTGGAAAGCCGGATATACAGGGAGGAGGAAAGACAGAGAGGAAGATCTTCCATCCAATGTTTCACTCCCCAAGTGAGCCGCAACGGGCCGGTACGCGCCAATCCGATGCCGGGAACCTGGAACCTCTTCCGGGTCTCCCACGCGGGTGCAGTGTCCCAAAGCTTTAGGCCATCCTCAACTGCTTTCCCAGGCCACAAGCAGGGAGCTGGATGGGAAGTGGAGCTGCCGGGATCAGAACCGGCGCCCATATGGGATCCCGGGGCGTTCAAGGCGAGGACTTTAGCCGCTAGACCACGCCGCCGGGCCCGTGTGTATTCTTTATTTGGAAGACAGTTACAAAAAGGGAAGGGGAAAGAGGGATTTTCCATCCACTGGTTCACTCCCCAAATGATGACAACAACCAGAACTGGGCCAGGCAAAAGCCAGGAGCCAGAAACTCCATCTGCTCTCTCATGTGACAGGGTGTCAGGGACCCAATGCGTGAGTCATCTGCAGCTTCTTTCCCAGTCATGTTAGCAGGCAGATGGATTGGAAATAGAGAGGCTGGGACTGGAACTGGTGCTCATATTGGATGCCAGCATCATGGGCCTGAAGTGCTTGACATGGGCTGCCTCTGAACCCGCAGGGATGGAGTCAAATCAGGAAGCAGAAACCAAATGGGAATTAGGTATAAAGAATTGTTGACCTGGGAGCTGGCATTATGGCTCAATTGGCTAATCCTCTACCATGAGGGTGCCAGAATCCCATAGGGTGACTGTTGCTGTCCCAGCTGTTCCAGCTTCCTGCTTGTGGCATGAAAAAACAGCAGAGGATGGCCCAAGGCCTTGCAACCATACACCCATGTGAGTGACGCAGAAGCTCCTGACTCCTGGCTTTGAATGGCTCAACTCCAGCCTTTAACAGCCACTAGGCAGATTTACAGAGAGAAGGTGAGACAGAAAGCTCTTCCATCTGCTGGTTCACTCCCCAAGAGGCCCCAGTGGCTGGAGCTGAGCTGAGCCAAAGCCAGGAGTCTGTTCCTGGTCTCTCACACAGGTGCAGGGTCCCAAGGCTTTAGGCCATCCTTGACTGCTTTTCCAGGCCTCAAGCAGCGAGCTGGTGGGAAGTAGAGCAGCCTGGATACAAAGTAAGGACTTTAGCCACTAGGCTACTATGCCAGGCCCCAAAATAAATAAATCTTCAAAAAAAATATATTGATTTGTCAAAAGTTGTTGCAGTCTAAAGGGTAAATAAGTGCTCTTAGTAACTGTTAAATAGAACCTGCGGAAGGCAGTTACTGTGGCCTCTAGGAAGGTGAACAAGTGATCAAGAAACCAAGAACCAAGGAGCCGCAGCCCACACTGGGATTCTGGCTTCTTTGGGGTCTGTCTGCTCCCAAGGACCTGCAGGCAACTATGGTTATGGGTTGCAGAGCTGATCTGTAGGGTCAGAATAGATCCTACAGAGCACCCTGCTGGAGGACAGGGAACCTTGCAGGCCGATTCTCTCGCCTTTTTCCAGGCCTTTGCACAGGTAGCGTGTCTGCAGAGTGAGCTTTGCTGACGTGTGAATATTTAAGCTCACCTCCCCACCCTACCTGGATACCAGGTCCTCTTCATTTGACTTGCTGTACCTTGCACTTAACTATATGTCCACGCCATGAGGCCAGTAGATACCTGGCTGTGCCACGGCATCAAGCAGCAGTCGGTGAACGTTTTACTCCACAGTGTTGGCTGAAGTGTTATTAGGATTCCTCTCTCATCCAATACAGATCAGAAGCTGTTTGCCAGCCTCCTCATTAAGTGTGTGGTCCAGCTAGAGCTGATCCAGACCATCGACAACATTGTGTTCTACCCTGCAACAAGTAAAAAGGAGGATGCTGAGCACATGGTTGCTGCCCAGGTAACAATGGCAGGCCTCACCTTGACCGCCCTCACCCACAGGCAAGAGGCTCCGAGTCAGTGGCCTGCTGGAGCCCACGAGCACTGGCTTTCCCAAACCTGGTGTCCATGTCTTTACACTCTTCAATTCAGGAATATCGAATCAGTGGGGGTTGCCCCTCAGAAACAAGCAGGCCCTCAGACACCCACCACCTAAAATGTGCTCCTGATCCCTGTAATTGGTGTATATTTTAACTGCAAATGACTAAGAAGGACAAGATATCTAGAAAGATCTTAGCTTTTCATTCAGAAAGTTGACTGTACATGGGACTGAGTGTCTAGAACTTGGGTATTGCCTCCCGCCCAGGGTTGCACACTGAGCTCCTAGGAGGCCAGCTGCAGGCAGGGTGGCCCCAGGGCCAGTCAGGGCTCTCAGTCCTTCCACCTGCCAGCCTCAGAGCTGGGGGGGATTTCCAGTTTCTCAAGAAGAGCCAGAACCATCCCTTGTTTTTCACATAAAATCACCTGTTTTTTAATACTGGCTGTTTATGTATGTCTTTTGATTACTGCTGAACAGCGATGGGCTAAAGCTAGCTCAAACATTGACAGTTTCTTAGGTGTATAATGCAGTGATTTTAGCATATTACAGAGCTGTGCCAACAACACCATCTAACTTGGGAGCATCTTTATCACTGCACAGAAAATACAGGAAAACATGAGCTGTGACTTCCTGCTTGCCCCTTAGGACCACTCATCTACTTTTTGTCCTGTGGGTTTGCCTGTTCTGGATATTTCACATAAATGAGATCACACAATGTGTGAACTTTCGTATCTGCTCGCCAAACTCAACTCAAGTCACGGCTTCCTTCCTCTTCCACGTGGCTAAATAACCTTCCGTTATATAGATGTAAATGTTGAACATACCCAGTCCAAGAGATGCTGTGAAATCTAAGTGGAAAATTCCTCCCTGACCTCATGTGATACCAAGTCCAGGGACATGCAAAACATCGTGCAAACGCACCTTCAGGCTGGAAGGCATATACATGAAACACAGATGAATCCTTGTGAAGATCTGGGCCCTGCCCCCAGCGTATCTCTGTGTATATATGCAAATGTTCCAAACCCCAAAAGAGCCTGAAATCCAGAACACTGTGGTGCTAAGCCTTTTGGATCAGGCATGCTCAGCTTGCACTGTCCCCAGCAGCCGTGTATGAAGCCACCCCCGCCCAGTGGTTATCACTGCCCTTGCAAAGTCACAGCCATGGGTGTGATATGGCATCTCATTGTGGCTTTGATTGACATTTCTGAGGTACCAGTGAGATCAAATACCTTTTGTATGCATTGGTCATTTGTTTGTCTTTGAAATGCCCCCTCGAATCCCTTGCCTGTTTTTACATTGTTATTTTTTATTGCTAAATTGTTGGCATTTTCATTTATTCTAGGTATATAATTCCCTATGAGATATGTGACTTGCACCTGTTCTCGCTCATGCTGTGTGTTGTCCTTTCAGTTTCTTGATGGTATCCTGAGAAGGACAAATGTTTTAGTTTCTTTTTTTTAAAGGTTTATTTTATTTGTTTGGAAGGCAGAGTTACAGACAGGAGATCTCTTCCTTCTAGTGGTTCCCTGCCCAAGTAGCCACAACAGCTGGGGCTAAGCCAGGCCTAAGCCGAGAGCCATGAGCACCAGTAGAGTGTGCTGCCTTCACAGGTGCAGTAGCAGAGAGCTGGGTTGGAAATGGAACAGCTGGAACTTAGATTAGTGCTCAGATGGGGTGCTTGCATCACAGGGGACAGCTTAACCCACGGTACCGCAAAGCCAGCCCTAGAAGTTCTAAATTTTGATGAAGTCCAAGTTTTTTTTCTTTAGTCATTTGTACTTGCCATGTCAAGTTTAAGAAAAGATTACCTAATTCAAAGTCACGTATTTTTAGGCTCGGCTTTTTGTTTCGAGTTTCTTAATTTTGGCTCTTAATTTTAAGTCTTTGACGCATCCCTTTGCCCACACCTTGCTTCGTTCTTGTGTAAGGTGGTGAGGGAATTCAGCATCTTCCATGCGCATGTGATGTGCAATCTCCCTAGCATCGTGGGATGTGTGTTCTTTCCCCCATGAGCTTTGCTGACCCTGTGTTGGAAACCCTTAGTCATAAATGTAAGGGTTTGTTTCTAGGCTCTCCGTGAGTATATAATGAGCCTTCAGAAAGTCCAAGGAAAGTGCAAATCATGAAAACAACAAGTACAGATTCCAAGTATTTTGGACCAAATTAAACCGTTTTCCTAGGAACGCTCATGTCTGTATGCCGGGGCCCATCTGTATGCCGGGGCCAGCCTCCCTGACCCCTGTAGCTGGTTAGTAAGTTTTGCACTTGGAAAGTGCCAGTCCACCTTTGTATCTTTTGTGTGATGTGTGAACTTGTAGGATTAACTTGTCAATTTCTGCAGCGATGTCAGCAGGAATTTGGAGAAGGACCACAGTGACCTTGTGGACACATGTGGGAAGTGTTGTCCACACTGCCTGTGGCCCGTGAGATGGATAGTTGGTCCCCAAAGGTCTGGCGAAATATAAGATCCTTAATTACGTTTCAGATTTTAGGCAACACGTGCAGTAAAAGTGTCCTTGCCTTCCCCAAATATGCTGCAAGCTCTGTTTTCCAGGTGTTACCTGACTGAGGCAAGGTTGTACTCGGGCTTTGTCGACCAGTCTGCCCTGTATATTGTACTTAGATTTGGCTCATTTTCCGCTTCTTCAAGTGAATACAGTCCCTTAGTGAAGCTACTGGAGACACATGCACAGCTGTCTAGTGTCCCCAGGCTGTGGCAGGCTGAATGGATAGAGTTCAGGGCGTCCAGGGCGCTGTGTTCTGTAGAGGTGACCGTCGGAGCACCAGACCTGCTTTTGCCTGCCAGCAGAGTGCCCAAAGCCACTCCATCTCCTTCACTCAGCTCTCCTGTCCTCTGTCCTCTAGCAAGACACACTGGACGCAGACATCCACATAGAGACAGAGGATCAGGGCATGTATAAGTACATGTCTTCCCAGCACCTCTTTAAGCTGTTGGACTGCCTGCAGGAGTCCCATTCCTTCTCGAAGGCCTTCAACTCCAATTACGAGCAGCGGACCGTCCTGTGGCGAGCAGGTATGGCCACACATATGGCAAGCAGGTAGACCCGGTGGCTACATGGTCACCAACCTAAAACGTGAGTCTCCTGATGATTTCAGGGTAGCTAGGATAACCTGCTGGTACTTTCCAGCCTGATACTGGCCACGTTTTGTCCTCATCCCAAAGGCACTGTTTGATACTTGGCAGTTTCTCAGAGCAAATCAGGACATTTTGCATTAAATAAAATGTAAAATAGGATATTACAAATGTGTGATAGTCTCGGAGGAACAGAAGCATTCGTTTCCTGAGATTTAAGATGTTTTCTGTCTTTTCTGCCTCCAAAAATCAATACATAAATCCCAGAAGTGATTATATTCTTCTCTGGGATGATAAGGAAATTTTCATTATTTTTGAATGTACCTAAAAGTTATACTTTATGTAGATTTTTTTAAAAGATTTATTTATTGGAAAGGCACACAGAGAGGGGGAAATACAAAGGTCTTCTGTCCTCTGGTTCACTCGCCAAGTGGCCACAACGGCCATAGCTGAGCCGATCCGAAGCCAGGAGCCAGGAACCTCCTGCGGGTTTCCCACATAGGTGCAGAGTCTCAAGAGTTTGAGCCATCCTCGACTGCTTTCCCAGGAGCTATTGCAGGGAGCTGGATGGGAGGTGGAGCAGCCAGGACCCCATATGGCATCCTGGCAAACACAACATGAGGATTTAGCTACTAGACTATTGTGCCAGGCCCTTTATGTAGCTTTTTTTTTTTTTTTTTTAAGATTTATGTTTACTGGAAGGGCAGATATACAGAGAGAAGGAGATACGGGCCCAGTGCAATAACCTAGCGCAAAATCTTCACCTTACACTCACTGGGATCCCATATGGGTGCCGGTTCTAATCCCAGCTGCTCCGCTTCCCATCCAGTCCCTGCTTGTGGCCTGGGAAAGCAGTCGAGCACAGCCATTATGTAGCTTTTAAAAGTTGTTTGACACGTGGCGTGAAGGCATCTTCCATCCGCTCATTTACTCCCCCCGATGACCATAAGAGCAGTGTGGAGCAGGCTGAAGCCAGTAGCCAGGAACGCCTTTAGGTCTCCCCCACAAGTGGACAGGGGCCCTAGCACTTGGGTCATCTTCTGCCTTCCCAGTTGCATTAGCAGGGAGCTGGATCAGAAGTGGGGCAGGCAGAACTTGAGTTAGTCCTCCAGTATGGTGTCATAAGCTGTGCCATAACACCAGCCCCTTCCTACATAACTTTTGCATTGCCTTCATTACTTTTTCTCCCAAAATGCCTACTTTTGCTCACAAACCGTCCTTTTTCTCTATGGCTTTAAAACAGAGATGCTGTGTGTCTTTGTCTGTGATAAGGTTGAGCTTGTGGGAGGGATTTGCACCTTGTGCAGCTGAATGGGACACCTGTGTTCCTAAAGGTGTGTTCTTCAATGCGCTCTGCAACGTAGAGGAGTTCCACTGAAGCAGATACTGTGGCACAGCAGATGGGGCCACCTTTAGGGATGCCCACACCCCAAATCAGAGTGTTGAGTTCAGCAGCTGGGCATCTGAGCTGGCTTCCTTGTAATGTGCCTGGGAAGGCAGTAACTGAAACCTAAGTGTTTGGGTGCTGGCCACCCATGTGGAAACCCAGATGGAGTTCCCGGCCTCTGGCTTTGTCCTGGCCCCATGCTAGCTGTGGAGGCGTTTAGGGAGTGAACCCGTGGATGGGGAAATCTCCCTTGTTCTGCCACTCTGCCTTTTTAAATTAGACCATCTCACAGGAAGAAAAGCACTAGAATTCTTGAGCACTGTTACTTTGAGCCGATGGAAGTGATGACGTCCCAGGGGGCAAATCCAAGTGGCAGAGTGAATACATGTGACACCGAGGAGGCCCTCTGGAGTCTGATGCCCCAAAGTAGCCAGTGCACACATGGTCACTCAGCATTATACACCTAGTACCGTACACTACTAATCATTGTCTGATCTCCAGGTTTTAAGGGCAAGTCTAAACCCAATCTCCTAAAACAAGAAACCAGCAGCCTGGCCTGTTGTTTGAGGATCCTGTTTCGAATGTATGTGGATGAAAACCGTAGGGATTCCTGGGAAGAAATACAGCAACGACTTCTAACGTAAGAAGACTTAAGGTCCACTACGGAGACGGTGGGAGAGCCGGGAGGGAGTCCCAGGCAGCGAAGCAGAGCCTTCGCCCCAGCTTCTGGGCGTTGGAAACTGCCAGGATCCCACCGCCTCCTCCAGCCCCACCCCGCAGGACTCAGAAGCCGTGACACTCAGTCCTGGTGGCAGTGGGGTCAGGCGTGGGCTTTCCTGCAGGGCTTGGGACACTGGATGGGGTCGGCACAGCATGCCCCAGGAGTGCAGAAGTGCTGCTTCTGTCTGACAGCTGTTCCACTCTCCCAGAATCTCCTCCAGAAGGTGTTTTAGAAATAGTGGACTTCATACCAAATATACTGAGTGCAGAGTGCAGGACAGAATGAGAGCAGCTCATCTCCGGAGTGAGATGACGGTCTGGCCTGCGCAGGAAGAGGCAGTCATTGAAAAGTGAAATTTAAAACATAATTTTCATAAAACTAAGTTTCACCCAGGCCAGGAAAAAAAAGCAATAGGTAAAACTGTACTTTCTGGCAAATTTCAAGAATAGTTTTTGTTTTTAAATAGAAGACCTAGAAGGAAATAGGCCAGAACATTGTGGCTGATAGTTTTTTATTGTGCTGCAGGTGTTAGCTAAGCCCAGCCCTAGCCATGTGCCTAGCCTGAGCATTATCTGTCCATTAGCATCCTGACTCCGCCTTCACAGCAGCCACTTGAGTTTGGTGCACTCATGTATCCCATTTTCTGGCTGAGGAAGCTGAGGCCCAGAGTGGCGCTCGGCAGGTGCTGCAGGTGGGAGGGGGTCACTCACCTAGTGGCACTCATCAGCTGTCTCCGGGGCCTCTCACATTTCTTGCAGGGTGTGCAGTGAAGCGCTTGCCTATTTTATCACAGTGAACTCTGAAAGTCATCGGGAGGCCTGGACAAGTCTCCTGCTGTTACTTCTAACCAAAACCCTCAAGATAAATGATGAAAAGGTAATAAGGCACCTGACAGGTGCTCTAAGACAAGCAGTTTGAACTGACTTCCTATCAGAGTTGGAGGCATTCTTCCCTCGGTGCTCCAGGGTGCTTGCCTAATGGGCCCATCCACATTCATTGGAGAGATGTGTCATTCGCTCCCGCCGTGGGGGCCCCGGGTGCAGGGGCTCTTTCTCTCGAGGGGCTTCACTTGCAGAGGGCTGATGTTTAAATAAGCGTGCTGCTGGGAGCCGGGTGGTGATTTTCAGTGCATGTTGGGAGGGGTGAGGTTGTGAAACACTGGCTGAGACCTACGAATTAGCCTTACAAAACCAAAGGACTAGGGTGGGCCTTGGGCCCAGCAGGTAAGATGTCCACGCACCACCCGTGG
The DNA here is from genome assembly GCF_030435755.1 of Ochotona princeps. Classification (NCBI taxonomy): domain Eukaryota; kingdom Metazoa; phylum Chordata; class Mammalia; order Lagomorpha; family Ochotonidae; genus Ochotona; species Ochotona princeps. The sequence continues at coordinate 8,220,392 of NC_080853.1, read as the reverse complement.
GTGCCTGCATCTAGTCCTCACCTGCAGCTCCTGCTGAGGCGGACTGTGGCATGCAGCCCTGAGTAGTGGATTTCTGCCACCTGCCTGGGGGACCTGTCTTCAGCCCCAGCTGGGGAATGAACCCAGTGAAGGAGAGCTCGCCCTCTCTCTCTCCTTCCCCTTAAAATTTTTTGAAAGAAGAAGTACTTTTGACAACAAGGCTATCCTGATATACTTTTCTCAAAAAGAAGTTTAAGCAACTTTTAAAAAATTTTTAAAGGCGTATTTACACATGCAAAGACAGATAAAAAGGGATCTTCCATCCACTGGTTTACTCCGTAAATGGCCACATTGGCCATAGCTGGGCCAGTCTGAAGCCGGGAGCTGCTTCTGAGTCTCCCATGTGAGTGCAGGAGCCCGAGGATCTGGGTCGTCGTCATCTGCTTTCCCAAGCACAGGAGCAGGGAGCTGGGTTGGGCATATAGCAGCCAGGACTCAAACAGGCGCCCAGGTGGCGTTCTGGTACCTGCCGGTGGCTTCACAAGAAAAGGCACTGCTACTTTCCAGAAGTTTTAGGATGAGATGAATACGTTTGGAAAACTGCTGTTAAAAAAAAAAAGTTTCATGTCTAATTTTGTCTGTTTCTTTCCCAAGTTCAAAGCACATGCTTCAAGGTACTACCCCTACTTATGTGAAATTATGCAGTTTGACCTGATCCCCGAGCTCCGAGCAGTGCTGCGCAAGTTCTTCCTACGGATAGGTGTAGTCTACAAGATATGGATTCCAGAAGAGCCACCGCAGGTGCCGGCGACACTGTCACCAGCGTGGTAGCTCTGGACCCCGCGGCCCACTCCTGCAGCTCTGCAGCTCATCCCAGCGGGTCAGACGGGGACACCAGGTCAAAGGTCGCCCAGGAACGAGGGGCCAGCGTGTCTGCTTGGCTCTCAGGATGGCCTGGAGAAGGATGACGACCTCTGTGCTGGCCTCATCCACATCCCCGACCAAGGCTTGTGGTGTGTCATTCACTGTCACCTCCCGGGCAGCTTTGCTCGTCTCTGCTGTTTCATTTCACTGATTGAACTGTCCAGTCTGTCCTCGTACATGCCGTCATCTTCCAACAGAGTCCGTGATTGGCTGGCAGCGTTGCGTCAGAGGAAGCCCTCGCCTTGAAGATCCTGAACTTAGCTGTATAGGTTCACGGTTTCTTAGAGAGTGTGTTAATAAAACTTTCTTGTAGCAGCGACCTGCCCCCTAACACATGCTGGGCTGTTTTTGTTGTCTGAGTGTGTCTGTCAGTCGTGAGGCAGCCACAGTCAGCTTAGCTGGGGCAAATTCAGGAAAGGGAACCGTTGTGTTTTGTGCTTTGTTCATGTCAAAGTGATTTTTTTTTAAGTATTTTACAAAAAAAGGAAAAACATTATTGAAGATCGGAGGCTGAATTTAGTCATTAAGTTAGTAGAATTAAAGAGCTATTAAGGCTGAACAGACAGAAAACATAGTGCCTCGTGGCTCTCCCTGGGCTCCCCCTGTTCTAGTAGCTTGGGGAGAAATGTGTAGGAAAATGAGCAGTGTACTGAAGACAATGAACTGCCCTTGGATAAGTATTAACACTCCCAGAACACAGTGTCCATCCAACCCAATCTGAAACCTAATATAGGAAACAGTGATGAAAACGCAGCAGTCATTTAGCCAGAGTTCATGTTTCTTTGAGTAAAAACCCTTGCATTTTTACCTCCCCCGTGTGTGTCGTAGTGCGGCTGCTTTGCACAGTCCCTGTAAAGGGCCCCTGCGTGGGAGGAGGGTCCCTCCTAGGACCCCCTCAGCCAGGAGTCATGGGTGGAGCCAGAGCCAGCCTGGGGCCAACATTGCTGGTCTGTGGCAACAGTGGAGAGGGCACTCGCCCAGCACCTGCGTTCATTGCCCCCCTGGGAGCTGAATGTGCAGGCAGGGTTGCCTGCTGGGCTGCCTTGTGCGGGACCCAAGGCCCGCAAGCAGCGTAGGTGGAAACTCTGTTTATTCTGAGTGTGGGAGAAAGACACACTTCATAGTCGGCCCTCATCCACTGCTCACCTGGAGCACCAGGGAGCGTTTCAAGTGTTTGCAGAGTCCCTGAGCCCTCAGACTGCTGCCCTGCACCCTTAGTCCTGGAAACTGGCTTGTTGGCTGTCGACTCTGGTGCCTTAGGAGTCAGTCATTTGGGAAGCTGTGAAATCAGCTCTTTTTGTTTTCCCCTTGTGGAGGAGGATTTCTGGTGCTTTTGCTAAGAGGCCGCTTTCTTCAGTTCTTGTTTTGCTCTGAACAGCCTCAAGAAGTATTTGATTTTCGCCAGCACTGCTCATCTGCTTTTTTCTTTCCATTCCCCTCCTCCCCAAAAAAAGTGTTTTTAATTTCTCTACCAAAGAAAATCCAAGAGCAGGTTTCCATTCTTAATGTTCAAGAAAGGGGAGCTGCATGGTTTAGCTGGAAGGGAGAGCACAGGAGATCTGTGGATGGAAGCCTTCAGTCTCTGGCATCTGCAGTGACAGAAGCCGTGGGTCCAACGTGCAAACAACAGCCACATCTCGGAGCGCTGGCTTCCCTCAAGGTTTAGGGGGGGAAGGGTGGCGTTTTCCAGCCAACACGTTCCCAGCCTAACCCTGGCTCCTCTTGAAACTTTAGCTGCCAGGAAGGGAGTAAAATGTTGACATTTTTCCATCACTTCCCAAAACATTTCGGCTTGGATTTCTTTTGGTCACTTAAAAGATGGAATTTTGTGAAGGAGGCACTTGAATCAAATCAGCAACAGACTTGGTAAAAACTGGACATAAAACTATCCGGGATCATTCTTGTTCAGTGGTCAGCTGGAGAGGGGAACTTGCCTCCAGTGATAAGCCAAGCAGCCTCGATTCGTGTTCGTGGGCATGAATCCACCAAGCACAGCCTCGGCCTGGAGTTGGGGAAGGAGGAGAGCCAAGTGCCTGCCAAGGCCTTGTTTCTTCCTCAGAAAGTGCCAGGTATTCATTCTGTGCTCCGGGTCTCCAGAAAAGTCGTGATTCACACTCAGTACTGCTGCTTCGAGTGCGTCTCCTCGTTGTCTAAGGAAATCCCCAGTTCTGGCACCTTAACAGCAAGCAGTGGATGGGGAATCTAGTTTCTAATCTGCATCTTTACAGTCAAACACACCTTTTCCTTGTGCATTCCCCACGCACAACCAAAGAACGTGTACGTTAGGAAAACGGTATGATAATAGCTGGAAACACATAGCACTTTGCTCTGGTAGGGGTGTTTGTAAAAATACAGAGAAAGACCCAAAAAAGGGTAGGCTTTCTTGGTTTTTTTTTTTTTTTTTTTTTTTTTTTTTGGTGATGGCGGAGACCTAGTTAGCAGGCTTTACAGCGGTTAAAGGAACCGGTGCGGAGTTTGTTGTCAGGGTGCAGCCAGACGCTGCTTTCAGCAGGGGCCTGGTCTTTCCTTCACCTTAACATTGTCATGGGGTCTCTGTTGAGGTCGACATATCACCTGAACTCCTGGAGTTTTGCCATCAGCAGCTTTGCAGTTTGAGAAACTAAGAAAACCAAAGCTGAATGTTTTAAGAAATGAATATATCTGGAAATCCTTGCTCTTCAAGAAATAAAAAGACTCATCAAAGGTGTAGTTCTCAGTGTTCTAATTTTTAAAACATTTTATGTGCATATTTGCATCAAATATTTCTTTATGTGCAAGATGTATGTTTTACCTCCTTAAAATGCCTAAAAGTTAGTCAATAGTTACTTTGGTTTAATTATACACGATGATTAAGTGCATTTAATATTGATAATTTAATGAAAAGCATTCCCTGCCCAACAGATGTAAACATTTTTGAAAGAATAAGCAGAATTATATATGAAATGCTATGTAAAGTTTTCTATGTAAAATAAAATTATGTATTATACTGTTAAAATATGCTTTGATCAGGTGGTAAATCAATAAAGTTTTAAAAGTTACATTTTTTTTATTTTCTTTTAAAACTTTGTAGAAAATATATATTTTTTTTATTTGAAAGGCAGAGAGCGAAAGAGACCTTCCCTGTGTTGGTTCACTGCCCAAATACCACAAGAGCCTAGGCTGGGCCAGACGGAAGCCAGGACCCTGAAGTTTCCTCCAGGGTCTCCCATGTGAGTGCAGACGCCCAAGTGCTTGGACTGTCAGCTGCTTTCCCAGACCTGTTACCAGGGAGCTAGACCCAAGGTGGAGCAGCCAGGTTTCCAAGGGACACCTCTATGGGATGCATGTGTTGCAGGCAGCAGCTTTTACCTGCTATGCCACAATGTCAGCCCCAGGTTGGTTGATTGGTTGGTTGGTTTTGGCGTAGGAATTCTAGGTCAGAAGATAATCATAGGATTAGGCACAAAATTGGAATTGGACCTTTTTTCCCCCCTTGGGCTACTGGAAAACTTTGGATTGCCCTTGATCTGATTGAAGAGGAAACTGCCAGCCACAGACCCACTTCCCCTGCACCTGTTAAGACCTGTGCTGGATGAAAACCAGCCCTAGGTACCTGCTTTCCTCAGAGAGTCCTGGCAGGTGCATGGCCTGCGGAGGCCGCAGATGAGGCTCCCGAGTCCCTGGGTTCCGGCTAAAGTCACCCCCCCAACTCCACCCCCAAGGCAGGGAAGAAGATATTTTCATGACCTACCTTCTCACTGATAATTTTATTTATTTGAAAGAATTAAGGAGGGAACACAGAGCTGCAATAATAGGGTGCTGGGCCGGGAGCTTGCAACTGCATCTGGGTCTCTCTTGTGGGTAGCAGGCCATGCATCCGTTGCTGCACAAGGCCCCCTGAGCAGGGAACTGGGTCCTACGGGGTGCATTGGGGACCAGCAGGCCTCAGGCAAGGGCTCCCACTGGATCACTCTGGATACTATTCTCACCGTCTTTAGCCACCCCAAAAAGCAGGTTCTTGTGCCATCAGCACCACACCCTCATCCCCCATTTATGGTGCCTGGGGCTGGCTGGGGTCAGTGCCCTTGCCTGAGACCTCTGAGCTAGACAGGAAGCTCCACAGTGACTCCAGGGCTGCCTCTTCAACACCACCAGGCCCCACTGCCCACTCCTGCCTGCCTTCCACTGCAGCCGGAAAGGGCCGGTGGTCGGTGCAGACCCCAGGGGCTCTGGCCTGTGGGTAGATTGTATTTCACATGCTGTGAGTCTAAACAGTGAAAAGTTCTATGTCAGGTTAATAGGTTTCTAAATGCACAACATTCTACCTTTCTTTTTGAATACACTTTTTTTTAATTTTAAAAATTTATTTTTAGGGCCTGGTGCATTAGCCTAATGGCTAAAATGCTTGCCTTGCATGTGCTGGGATTCCATATGGGTTGCAGTTCGTGTCTCAGCTGCTCCACTTCCCATCCAGTTCCCTGCTTGTGGCCTGGGAAAGCGGTCGAAGATAGCCCAAAGCCTTGAGACCCTGCACCCGCTTGGGAGACCTCGAAGAAGCTCCTGGCTCCTGGCTTCAGATTGGCTCAGCTGCAGCTGTTGTGGCTGTTTGGGGAGTGAATCAGCAGATGAAAGATCTTTCTCTGTCTCTTCGCTTTGTACTTTGGCCTTTCCAATTAAAATAAGCAAATCTGAGAAAATCTTATATTATATATGAAAAAAATTAAAAGTGCCATATCAGAGTTCCTGGCTTTGACTCATGGCTGGCTTCTGACCCCAGCTTCCTTCTTGAAGCAGACCCTAGGAGGCTCCAAGTGTTTGGGTTCCTGTGCCCACCCCCGTGGGAGATTGGAATGCAGTTCTCCATGCCTGGTTTCAGCCTGGTCCAGCCCTGGCTGCTATGGGGATTTTGGGAAAACATCTATCTCTCCCTTTCAAATGGATAAAACCAAAATATTAAATGTATAAAAACATCCCTGCACTTAAAGGAAACACCAGTCAGCTATGTCTCAATGTGAGCTGTCTCTGGTCGGTTGTGGCTCATCAGGTTGAGCTGCCACCCACAATGCCACCAACTCATGTAAGCCCAGCTTCCACCAGCCCCCTTGTTGACGTGGTGGGAGAGCAGCAGAGAATGGACCAAGTGCTCAGGGTCCCTGGCCACCCAGGCTCCTGGTTTTGGTCGTGCCCAGTCCTGACTGTGGCAGCCACGTGGGGGAGTGAGCCAGATGATGGAAGCGCGAGCTTTCTCCCTTTGTCCCTCTGCCTTTCCAGTAAATAAACACCTGCTTAGCGCCCTCCCATTGGCCTTCCAAGTCATTGCCTGGCGGAGCATCGGAGCGTCCTGGTCTTTTCACCACAGCACTGCATGTGTTACTGGATGGTTCCTTTCTAAATTCTGTCAAACAGCAGCCCTGGAAGGGAAACTCTCTTTGACCTGAGACGCTCCCTACGTAGCTTGCCTCCTGTCCTACTATTTGCCAGGCCATGACAACCCAAGTAGGTCACTCGATGGGCGCCGACCTCAGGCTTGCAAAGTGGGGGAAGCGGTTGGAGCGGCAGGCGCTGTCACCTGTGACGTCAGCGGAAGCAGCGCGGGATCCCCATTGGCCGTTTGCGCCCTGTAGGCCCCGCCCCCGCGCAGGCCCCGCCCCCCGACCCGGCTCCGCTCGCGCATGCGCCCCGGCCGCAGCCTCGCCGCCGCGCCATTTTGCCGGGGTTTGAATGTGAGGCGGAGCAGCGGTGGGAGTGCGCAGTGCTGGCAGCAGTCCGCGGCTGGGATTCCCTCCTCCGAACCCGGATCCCCACGAGGTGAGGCGCCGGCCGCGCACGACCTGGCGGGGGTGCTTCCGAGGGCCCCGCTGACCGAGGGATGTGGCGCTCCCGCAGCTCCGAGCGCCGGGCCCCTCGGACCGCGCGCCGCCGGGCCTTGGCCTCGGGCCGTGCGCCCAGCGGAGGGAGCCTCGTGTGCCCCCCGACGAGCCTGGCCGCTTCCCCGGCGTCCTGCGGCGTTGCGGGCTCCGGTCCAGGCCCCGCGGCCCTCGAGCTGGGCCAGGGCGGCCTAACGCGAGCCTGCGTGGAGCCCGCCCCTTCCCCTCCGGCGCCGCGCCGATTGGCTCTGCCGGCTGCCGGGGCCGCTGCTCATTGGTCGTCCGGGCGCGTCCGTCGGCGCCGCTGACCGTCGCGGCGTGCACGGGGCGGCGAGGCCGGGCTGGGCCCCGAGTGCGGGGCGCGGGTGGGGAGCGCCGGGGCTTCGCGTACCCTCGCAGCCCTCCGTGCGCTTCGGCGTCCTCGGCTGCAAGGAGGGCAGCAGTCCCGACTCCCTTCGCTGCCCCCCGAGTTGTCGGTGCACGTGTTGGGGTGGCCGTGGCATGAGATGTCCCGGGGTTCACGAAGGCGCTTAGCTGCTGCCTGGGGAATGTCGTTCACGGATGGGCGTTTCGTCTCTCCACACCTCCATTTCTCTATTTGCAGAATGAGGCTTGATAAGCGAACCAGCCGTGGAAGGCGGTTCTGCGGACACCCCGTTGTCGCGGCCACTGTACGTCTCCCCTCTCTCCCCGGTGCTCTCTTCCTTGGCTGCTGCGGCTCTACCGACTTGACCTTTTTCTTTCTTGAACTTTCCAAGCTCCTCCAAATCTTAAAACATTTGCATACACCTGTAATCTGGAAATTTGCGGCATCCGACTTTGCAGAGGCCTCACCCCCGCCCCCAGCTCTCCCTTGAACACCCGCGGACTTTCCTTGTCTTGTACTCTATCCCCTCACTGCCTGGTTGCCTTGCTGTGTCCTGAGGGGTAGGGGAGAGGGGTGCCCCTCCACCTGAGGGCTACCCCGGAGGCATACGGCTTCTCTGGTGATGTCGACCCACCGTAGGCAGTTATGACCAGCTTTTTTTGCGCGTTCCCAGGTCGTGCTGGGCTCCTTGACGCTGCATGTACCCAGGCTCTCCCACTACCCTTCCTTAGCCTTCTCTCTCCTAGTGCAAGGGCCTTCTTCCCTTCTCATGACTGTGTTCTACTTGGAGGACCATGAAAAGCCGCTTCCTGCACAAGATGGGGCGGGGGGCTGGGAGAGAATCGCTCTTGCACAGAATTTCTCATTCTCTCTCTCTCTCTTTTTAAGATCTATTTGTTTTTGTTTGAAAGATTTATAGGGAGAGGAAAGTTCTTTCATCCTCTGGTTCATGCTCCAAATGGCCACAACAGCCAGAGCTGAGCCATTCAGGACCTAGGGGCTTCTTCCAGGTCGCCCACGCAGGCGCAGGGTCCCAAGGCTTTGGGCCATCCTTGACTGCTTTCCCAGGCCACAAGCAGAGAGCTGGATGGGAAGTGGAGCAGTGGAGACACGAACCAACACCCTTATGGGATCCCAGCGCTTCCAGGGGAGATTAGCTGAGCCATTTGTTCCGGGCCCATTTCTCTTTCCGTTTAATGACTTTATTCAGCCTCCACTTAATCTCTGAGACTACAATGAAAAAGCAGAAGTGGACAAGATCCCTTTCTTTGAGCAGCTTTTATCCTGTTGGATGAAAAAGACAAGAACATGAATAAATAGAGATTTATTTTATTTTTTATTGCAAAGTCAGATGTACAGAGGAGGAGAGACCGAGAGGAAGATCTTCTGTCAAATGATTCACTCCCTAAGTGACTGCAACGGCCAGAGCTGAGCTGATCTGAAGCCATGAGTCTGGAGCCTCTTCAGGTCTCCCACACAAGTGCAGGGTCCCAAGGCTTTGGGCCGTCCTCAGCTGCTTTCCCAGGCCACAAAGTAGGGAGCTGGATGGGAATTGGAGCTGCCGAGATTAGAACCGGCACCCATATTGGATCCCAGCGCGTGCAAGGCGAGGACTTTAGCCGCTAGGCCACTGCGCCAGGCCCCAAGGGTGGCTTTTAGGAAGATTTATTTCTGAAGAGAGACTGACACTTGATTGGCTGGCTTACTCCCCTGAGAAGTATGACAGCTGAGGCAGGTGGCCTGGAACTGCCAGGGGAGCGCAAAATTGGTTCGTTGCTTTAAAAGGAGCAGTTCCAGAGATCTTTAATCTGCTGGTTCACCCCACATCTGACTACAAAAGCCATACTGAAGCCAGGAGGTGCTTTGAGTCTCCCAGATGAGTGCAGGGGCCCAAGCATTTGTGCCAACCTCTACTGCTTTCCTAGGTGCTACTGCAGGGACCTGGAAAGTGGAGCGGCCAGGAGCTTTACCCATTACACCACAGTGTCAGTCCTGGAGCCTGGAACCCAGTGCAGGTCTCCACATGAGTGTCAGGGCCAAGGCATGTGGCCCTGCACCTGTCATGTCGTAGGGTACACAGTAGCTGGAAGTGGAGCCAGGGTTGGATTCCAGGCACTCAAGTATAGCATGCAGGCATCCCAGGCAGAGTCTTAAAGCTGTGTGGGATGCCTGCCCCCGAGCTGGCAATGAACAGAGATCAGACAGAAAAGGTGGCAGAGCGGGGCGTTCCTGGCCTGAGAAGTAGGAATATGTTTGGAATAGCAGAGGGACATCTGGTAGCTGGAATGCTGTGTGTTGAAGTACCCCGGGGCTTGGTGGGCTCTGTTAGGGGTTTGTCTTTGATCCCCAGTGGTGTAAGCCTCAGTGAGACCACACAGGGTGGCTTGAGGTGTGGGGGTGGTTCTTGAGGGTTGTGTATGCCAGACAGTTGTCCATTCATTGGGTGTTTTCCCTCTGCCCAGATGTAAGGCCTCAGGGAAGATGCTGTGATATGGAGGAAGGGTTGAAGGGCGCAGCACAGGTCTTAGAGCCGCCCCACTCTGACGTCTGGCAGTGTTAGAGGATTGTCACCTGTGGCCCAGTCAGATCGCTAAGTTGGTGTTGCTAGCCCTTATCCAGAATTCCCATGTTTGTCCTCCATCAGGTCAAGACAACGCCAACTCCAAGAGGAGCATCCGTTATCTGAAGTGCTTGGAACCAGAAATAGTTCAGGGTTTGCAGCTTTTTGGATTTTGTAATTTTTGCATAGACTGTAGTTGAATATACTTTAACTCAAAGATCTAAATTCTAAAATCTGGGGAGTCTCCCTGTTCTCGTGTGGGGGAGCCAGATGGAATTTGGGCTCCTGGCCTCAGCCCTGCAGGCACTGGCTGTTTGGGGGTGAACAGCAAATGGAAGATGAGCCAATCAGTCTTCCTCTTGCTCCCATAACTGCTTTCTAATAAATTTAAAAAATAATAAGAAAAGTTACTTAACAGGGAGATTTGAGAGTGACTGAGTTAGGTACTCTGTTTCTGCTTAGTAGGCCTCTCTGAAAAGGTGTTTTTGTTTTGTTTTAAAATTTATTTTTATCAGAAAGGCAGATGTACAGAAAGATCTATCCACTGGCTCACTCCCCCAAGCAGCCGCAACAGCCAGAGCTGAGCTGATCCAGAGCCAGGAGCTTCTTCCAGGTCTCCCACGCGGGTACAGGGTCCCAAGGCTTTGGGCCATCCTTGACTGCTTTCCCAGGCCACAAGCAGGGAGCTGCTGGATGGGAAGTGGAGTGGCCAGGACTAGAACCTGCGGCAACATGAGATCCTGATGCATACAAGGCAAGTAGCCATTAAGCTACTGCCCTGAGCCCCTGAAAAGAGTTTTAAGTTATTGTTGTTACTGTATTTGTTGTTGTTGGACGGAGAGCTTACTTTCCCTGGTTTTACTCTTCTAGTGTCTAAAGGCAGAAGCTGAGAACTCCAGCCATGTCTTTCACATGGACTGGAGAGTCTAGCTGCTTTAGCTGTCAGCTTCTGCCACCCAGGGTTTGCAGTGGCAGGAAGCTGGACTCTGAAGCAGACAGGATTCAGACCCAGACTTTGTCAGGTGGCATGTGGGCATCCTGGTATGTAAGCCTCTAGACCAAACTCCCACCCAGGAGGTAACACTTGGAATGTGGGCCGCACCCCGTGGAGCTTGGTTGGGACGCAGCTCACTGTGCGGAGGGGACACCCTGAACAGACATGGGACTGGCTTGGAAGGACAGCAATAGGTGACAGATCTCACACGTTCGAGGCACTGCTGAAAGAACAGAAATTAATGATGGCAGAGGAGCTGGTCACTTGTCTGACATATTGCTGAGCTCCGTGGTGTTGTGGCTGCTAGTGATGGATCCTTCTGGAATAATCTGTTCTGACTGAGAATGCAGGTTTTGTCTGGGTGACTGGCCGACTCATCTGTTAGTTCCTGCAACAGACGCTTAATGCATGGTGTGTGCCAGGCAGGTATTGTTACTGTTTTGAAGATTTCTTTTATTGACAGGCATGATGGTGGGGGTAGGGGTGTCTTGGATAAACTGGTTCATTCCGTAAATGGCCGCAAGTGCTGGGACTGGTCCTGGCTGAAACCAAGAGCCTAGAACTCCTTTAGGGTTTCCAAAGTGCTTGGGTGCCCGCTCACAGCCTTCCCAGGCACCTGCGGCAGCAGCTGGGGTGCCTAGCAGACTCCTGTATGAGTACTGTGCCACAGGGCCAGAGCCTGGTAGTGTTCCAGACGCAGGGTGTAGAGTTAAAGGGCCTTATGTGTGGAAACACGACAGGAAACCCGAGGGTTTCAGGGAGACGACTTTAGCCGCTAGGCCATGGTGCAGGGTGCTGGTTTTAATCCTGGCGGTCCCACTTCCCATGCAGCTCCCTGCTTGTGTCCTGGGAAAGTAGTCGAGGACGGCCCAAAGCCTTGGGACCCTGCACCCCACGTGGAGACCCGGAAGAGGCTTCGAATCGGCTCAGCTCTAGTTGTTGGTTGTGCTTGGGGAACGGATCAGCAGACAGAAGATCTTCCTCTCTGTCTCTCCTCCTCTCTGTGTATATCTTCTTTTCAAAAAAATAAAATAAATCTTTAAAAAATGAAATTCTAATTAATTTAGAATGTATTTAAACACTTAAAGTAGATCCAGTCAGTCTCTGTAATGATATGTATCTGCAACCCTGAATATACAGTTAGTAACATGCCACCTTAACTAAAAACCAGCAAAAAATGCTGTGGAATTGAGAGAGCTTGACATCCATTCCCATAAAATGGTATACATTCGATCAGAGGAGGTGCACATATTGGCACAATGTACTAAATGGGCCATGATTGTGGTTTTCCGTTTAAAGAGAAGGACTGTAGTGAAGATAGCACAGACGTGTTGAGGCAGGCGGTTCACTTCAGAAGGTCGTGGCTTCTGAGAATACCTGCTGGCGCCCAGCACTTTGAACCCTCTTTTCTGGCTTATTTTATCAATATGAAAAATTATGGACTTTTTTTCTTTTCTGTTTTGGAACAATACTTCAGAGCATTTGAAAGCCTAGTGACGTTTTCTTTTAACCTTTTGAAAGACCGATGGGGAGAGTTTGTGTCTATGTGTTTACTCCCCGAATGCCCTCTGTGCCAAGGGCCAGAAAGCAGGGGCTGAGTGTGGCTCTTGTTGGAGGCGGGAGCTGGAGACCTTGCAAGCTGCAAGCTTCCCGGGATGCGCATTGCCAGGAAGCTGGAGGTGGGAGTCAGGGGCGGGCCCTCACCCAGCCTTTCCGTCAAGCAGAACGGGCGTCTTAACTGGCTTGGTCCTCTGGTCCCTCTTGTCACGTGGCCATGGTGTGTGTGGGGAGGGCTCCTACCCTACTGCAGTCGTCTGCCATGATTTCCACCAGAAGGGCATCGTCCCTGGGGTAGAAATGGAGTCGGTGTGTTTGAATTTGATCCTGTGAGTGATCTGGGGGCAGGCGAGTTAACCTCTCCTTTAACATGGTCGCATGAACTAAGGAAAGTGAAGCAGTGTTCTCCTAGCGTTATGTGCAGAGTTCATACGTGTGTGTTTGCAGACCAAGTTACCATGTTCCTTCACTCGTTATCCTCTTCTCGTTATCCTCTTCTGCCAGGAATTGGAAACCCTGTGTTATCTGGTCTGAACGCCTTCTTCCTTTGTAACATGGTTCGTCCTGCTTTGTCTGTCTGTCCTTGAAAGTTCCGCCCCACGCACGGCACTGCTGGGAACCCTGCCGGCCACAGTGGCTCTTCCTAGCTTTCAGTAATTAAGATGCTGTCCGAGAGTCACTTGGCTCTCCTATCGGGAAGCAAACGTGTTTCAGAATTTTTTGATTTTCTAGTAACACGTGCTATAGATTTTGCAGCATCCGCACTGGAGTCCGGGGTAGCACCCTGTGCTCCAACAGATTATTTAGTCACAGGGAACAAATTTGCATACTAAGTGAGGCAGTTAATCCATTCCCAGCCTCAGGCAGTTCAGGCATTTTGCCGCCAACAGTGCAGAGGACATGCAGGCTCGCGTGCACACGTACACATCTTTATTAAGATTTTTGTATTTCAGAACTCAGTTGTATGTTATCTTTCCAGCTAGCATGGAACCTTAGCAAGGAAATTGATTGCCTTTTATTGGTAGATATTTTAAACATAAGAATTTAAAGCTTCCTGACTTTTAAAGGTAATACATATGAGTAACTGTAAGCTTTAGAAAATATGAAGTGGCTGGTGCACCCACATGGGATCCTGGCTCATGCAAGGCAAGGACTTTAGCTGCTAGGCTACTGTGCCAGGCCCTTGCAAGTGTGTTTTAAAGATTTATTTGAAAAGCAGAGTTAGATTTTCCATCTGCTCATTCATTTGCCAGATGAGCACAGTGGTTGGGGTTGAATTATGCCAGAGCTACAAGTCTGGAATTCCATCTGGGTCTCTCACAAGGGAGTCCACACACTGCAGCCTTCCCATGTTGCTTTCCTGGGAGAATTAGCAGGAAGATAGATCAGAAGTTGAACAGTTGACTTTTAAACAAACAAAAAAGCTTTTAGAGATTTTTGTTTTTATCAGAAAGGTACATTTACAGACTGAAGGAGAGACGGAAGGATCTTCTGTCCACTAGTTCACACCGCAAATGGCCACGGTTGCTGGAACCAATCTGAAGCCAGGAGCTTCTTCCAGGTCTCCCACATGTGTGCAGGACCCCAAGGACTTTTTTTGGCCGTCCTCAGCTGCTTTCCCAGGCCACAAGCAGGGAGCTGGGAGGGAAGTGGAGCAGCTGGGACTACAACTAGCACACACATGGGATGCCAGCACTTTAAAAAGTGGATGATTAGCCTGTTGAACCATAGCACCAGCCCCACAAGTTGGACTTGAGTCAGTGCCCATATGCACTACCAGTGTTGCCAGCAGAGGCTTAGCGTGCTGAGCCATAGTGCCAGCCTCTAAATAAGAAAACTTAAAAAAAATTTTTATTTATTTTTATTGGAAATGCAGATATACAGAGAGGGAGAGAGAGAGGAAGATTTTGCAGCCGCTATGATGGGTGCTGAGCCAGTCTGAAGCAGAGATTCAGGAGTTGCTTCTGGGTCCCCCACGTGGGTGCAGGGTCCCAAGGCTTTGGGCCATCTTCAACTGCTTTCCCAGGCCACAAGCAGGGAGCTGGATGGAAGTGGGGCTGCCGGGATTAGAACCAGCGTCCCATATGGGATGCCGGTGCATTCAAGGCGAGCACTTTAACCGTTAGTCTATTGCACTGGGCCCTAAATAAGAAAACTTTTTAAAAGATCTGTTATTTTACTTGAAAAGCCAGCTACAGAGAGAGAAGTCCTCCATCTGCTGCTTTACTCCTGTTATTGCAAAGCCCAGACCTGGACCAGTCTGATGCTGGCAGCCAGGACCTCCTTCCAAGTCTCCCAAGCGGGTGCAGGGTCCCAGTGCTTTGGGCCGTCCTCTGCTATTTTGCCAGGCCACAGGCAGGGAGCTGGAGAAGTGGAGCAGCCTGGGCTCAAAGCAATGCCCACAGGGATAAGGGCACAACAAACAGAGGCTTAATGTGCTATGCGGTGGTGCTGGCCTGAAGGTTACCTGTTTCAACAACAGTCCATGTTCCAGACTCCTTTCTCTAAACTCAGAGTCAAGCTCATGTAGGCCATATGGAAAATAACAAAGAAGTGAGGGATGGGCCCTGCCTAATGCGCAAGGATCGTCTGTGTGATTCACTGTGTCCCCGAGTGATGAATTACCGAACTTTTTTGTTTTAGATTCTATAGCAATGGAGCTCAGTGATGCAAATTTGCAAACACTAACAGAATATTTAAAGAAAACTCTTGACCCCGACCCTACCATCAGACGTCCAGGTAAGAACAAATGCTGTTTTGGGTTGGTTTATTCTTTCTGCGCAGTCCGCCAGTTTGTACAGTTTGACAGCAGTCAGGGAGATTGTACTTGGAGTCTCATGGATAGCTTGTGGTGTGTGGTTGACTTTTTTGGTTACATATTTTTTTATGTTTTTGTTTGGTGGAAATAGCTTTTACTTGATCTGTTGTGATTAAAAATACTATTTATAAATAAAAAGTACTGATGAATTAAGATTTCTGGTTCTTTCTGAAAATTGAAACTTCAAGTCTGGCTGTTAGGAATCTGGTGATTGGTCATAGAAGGTACTTGCCTACAGGGTGATGAAGGTCATTAAATCAAGGAATCAGGTCTTATCTGTTAATCCTTCTCTTGGGGTTGGTTTAGTTAGTGTTAATCCTGCTGTTAGGTTGGTTTAGTTAGTGTATTTAAGATGTAGAGTGAGTTCCTCTTCAGTTTTACCAGTTACCTTTAGAAAACTAAGGGTAATCTTAGAATTGCAAGCAGTGTTTGCTGGGAGTTGCTGGGAAGGTCAGTGAGAGGTGGGCCAGGTTCTAACTGGTCATAGATGAATGTGAGTTCTAGTTAAGGGGAAAATACTGTTTGCAACTAGTTGTATTTGGGGATTTAGGCCCCTGGTATAAGCCACAAGAACAGGAAGATATGCACACACATCTGGAACGCCGTGGAGAGCTCCTGGCAGGGCGTGGATGCTGTGACGTGTAGACCCCCAAACACGTGCTATGGTGAGCAGACTCAGAAACACAGTGGTTTTCCTGTTATAACTATACGTCTTTGTAGGGTGACAGTGCTATTTCTTTGACTCTAGGACAGGTTGTAGAAGCAGATTGATTTTCTGGAAAGAGTTATGGATACAACATTTCTCAGGATCATTTGATGTCTTTATGAAATCATGTGGAGATCCTTGATCGTGGAGCTGTAGCAGTCAGGGGTGAACGCTGAGACCTGCAGGCCGTGCAGTCAGTGTGGGTTTGCTGGGAGCGAAGGACGTGAGCGTGGAAGGGGTAGGCTTCAGCCAGGAGCCCGCTTCCAGGGTGCTGGCTGGACTCGGGGAAGCATCGTGGCAGGTTGTGAGATCTGTGTGAGGTGAAGGAGTCGGGCATGTTGTGCACTCACGCAGAAGCGTGTGTGTCCCCGCCTCGTTTTACAGGTCAGCAGTCCTTGTCCTGCACGGAAGGCAGGGTAGACAGAGAAGATAGGAGAACCTCAGACTCAGTACAGAAAGAAAACTGCTAAATGATACAAAACCTGGAAAATGAGATATGGTGAATCCTTGTGCAAAGATTGGAATCTGTAAATTGCTTTATTAGACTTCAGGTTGGAAAAATGAGAAGAATTGTAGGTGATCTATCTCAGAATGTGTGTTGCAAATACATAAAATGTATAAGCTCACTGCTGGTATTCAAACATCTTTAGTTTGAAAAAGCTTTAGGGCTAGTATGGCAGAATGAGATCTGAGCTAAACATTTGACAGTGGTAAGACCTTGTAGTCCTGCTTAACCTCAGTGGCCTTCTCTTGAAAATGAGAATACTGCCACTTAACTTGTGGAGTACTAATGGCATCCTAATGATAATATATGTGAGTCAAGTACTGTGCCCAGTAATGAATGGTAGTATGGGAAAAATCGAATTAAAAGATGTGTATATTTTGCTGCAGAAAGTTTTGAAATCCATGCATCCTGGAGTCTCCTGGCAGTCGGGGGGTGCCATGCAGTGAGCCCCTCTGAGGTGCTGGTTAGGCCACCACTGGCAGTTTGCAGGATTCTGGAAAGAGACAGCAGATGGAATTTCCTCTGTGTCTGCCTGGGCTGGGTGGGAGGCCGGGTGGGGCTTCTCCCTTTATCTCCCCATTTACCCCAGATACAGAAGAGAATGTGGAAATAATAGTCTTACCCTCTTTCCTGTAGCCCTTGAATCTTTATGCCCTAATTAACCATGTAAAGATTTTCAAAAATAAAGGGAAAAAATACTTTTCTTAAAAAATTTATTTATTTGAAAGAGTTACAGCAAGAAGGAAAAGCTGAAAGACTGCCCATCACTGGTTGACTTCCCAAGTGGCTACAACAGGCTTGAGCCATCTTCTATGTTACCAGGTTGTTAGCAAGAAGCTGGGTCAGAATTGGAGCATCTGGAACATGAACTGGCATCAGTAGAGTACTGTAGGTGCCAGCTTTAGATTAAAATAGATCAAAATAGATTTAAAAAATTCACAGAAGACGCATATTAAGAAAAGGTGTGTGGATTGCACAATTTTTGTCTAGCAAAGTAAGCTTTTTTTAAATTGTATTTTTTGATGACTTTACATTATTTTTTTATTCAAGGGGCAGAGAAAGAGCTCCCACCTATTCATCTTACTCTGCAAATGCCCATGAAGGCCAGGGCAAGGCTGAAGCCAGAAACTCAAACCCAGGTCTCCTAGTGGCTGACAGAGCCCACTGCTGCCCCCCTCCCCGGGGCTGCGCCAGCAGGAAAGCGCAGCATGGGAGCCCTAGGCCGGCTTCAGGCCCAGGCACTCACTACGGGACACGGGACGTGTATGTCTTAACTGCTCCCTGTCATCAAACTCTAGGAAGTACCCGCGTCTCCCAGTGGCTGACATGAGTTAAACAACTTTACTTTCATTCCAGTATTACTAAGTTAAATACCAGTGATACTTTCTGGGCCAAGCTTTTTGCCAGAAGTCACTCTCTGTAGCATAAAGCCCTGTAGAGCCGTAGAGGTTCTCTAAGGAGGGTGGCCTAACCTTGTAATTCTCTGATCCTTCAAAGATACACACATGCTTTTCTTTTATAGCGGAGAAATTTCTTGAATCTGTAGAAGGAAATCAGAATTACCCACTGTTGCTTTTAACATTACTGGAGAAGTCCCAGGATAATGTCATCAAAGTGTGTGCCTCAGTAACGTTCAAGAACTATATTAAAAGGAACTGGAGAATTGTAAGTAGTTTCGAAATACTTGTGTAATGTAATGTCCTGTATAAAGGTTCCATATGGGCATTAAAGATAGAAGCTGCTGTTGTTTTTATTTAAATTCAGATAAACTTCATATTCATAAGCTGAATTGCTTGAAAAGGGTGTTATTTGGGTTTCGACCATAACCACTGTTATGGTTAGAAACACTGGGAAGTGAGAATGAATAACTGAAGTAATTTTTGTTGAGGACTAGGAAAATTAGAGCTGAAAAATCCTATTGTAGAATGCAAAATAATTTGGAATTTTTTTTTTTTAAAGATTTATTTTTATTTCAAAGTCAGATATACAGAGGAGGAGAGACAGAGAGGAAGATCTTCCGTCCGATGATTCACTCCCCAAGTGAGCCGCAGCGGGCCGGTGCGTGCCGATCCGAAGCCGGGAACCAGGAACCTCTTCCGGGTCTCCCACGCGGGTGCAGTGTCCCAATGCATTGGGCCGTCCTTGACTGCTTTCCCAGGCCACAAGCAGGGAGCTGGATGGGAAGTGGAGCTGCCGGGATTAGAACCGGCGCCCATATGGGATCCCGGTGCGTTCAAGGCGAGGACTTTAACCGCTAGGCCACACCGCTGGACCCTGAAATTTTTTTAAATTTAAATTTTTGATAAGGGATTTTGGCCTCTGGTAGGGTATGGAAATATAGGGATACTTTAAACACTCTATGCAAAAATAGGATAATAAAAGATAACTTTGAGTGCAAAAAACATTGGAAATTCATACAGTTTTTTCATAAAGCACATTTTTCCAGGAAGTGGGTTTTGTTTTGGTTTTTGGTTTTTTTGTCTTGTTTTTTAATCAAGAGCAAGGAAGAAACTGTCAACTCCCATCTGCTGAGGAAGTACTTTTGAGGGAAACAAGTTGGTTTTAAGTTACTTACTAGTTCCCTGATGTTTTGCTTTGAGGTTGAAGATGAACCAAGCAAAATCTGTGAAGCCGACCGCGTGGCCATTAAGGCCAACATCGTGCACCTGATGCTTAGCAGCCCGGAGCAGATCCAGAAGCAGGTGAGGCTCACGGCTGTGCTCCCAGGGAGGCCGCCTCACGGCCGTGCTCCCCAGACTGGCCACCTCACAGCCGTGCTCCCAGACTGGCCGCCTCACGGCCGTGCTCCCCAGACTGGCCGCCTCACGGCCGTGCTCCCCAGACTGGCCGCCTCACGGCAGTGCTCCCAGGCGGGCCGCCTCACGGCCGTGCTCCCAGACAGCCTGCCTCCAGGACTCTGCGCTGACTCAGCCTTTCCTCTCGCAGCTAAGTGATGCTATCAGCATTATTGGGCGAGAAGATTTCCCTCAGAAGTGGCCAGATTTGTTGACAGAAATGGTGAATCGCTTTCAGAGTGGAGATTTCCACGTTATTAATGGAGTCCTTCGTACAGCACATTCGTTATTTAAAAGGTATTGATGTACTGACATCTGCTTTTAGAATGCTTGTGTTTGCTTGTGGAGCTAATTCCTCCTGTTCCTCCTGTGAACATGATTATCAGAGCGTGAGCCTCTCAGTTCGTTACTGTTTGTTTCCTCTCAAGTTAGAATGCTTGTTTCAGATTGCCCTGTTAACTGTAAAACATGCAGATGTGGTAGACTGCTTGGTTCCTTTAAAGGAAATTCCTCTCCTTTTAACTTTAGAAAAGTCGTTCAGTCACATATGTATCTAGTCACCATCTTGAAGACCTGAACAAAAAGTTGTTAATTTGTGTGTTTTCCCTGTGCTTTTTCTAGATATCGCCATGAATTTAAGTCAAATGAGTTATGGACTGAAATTAAACTTGTTCTGGATGCCTTTGCTTTACCTCTGACTAATCTCTTTAAGGTACGAGACGACATCTTGACACAGTGCCAGTATTTGCATGAATTTAAGAACATTCTTAAATGGTAAAAATGTCTTAATGCCTTTTATGTTGAAAGGTGAGATTACATAAAAATAAATCTTTTTTCTCCTAGCTATTGGGTTAACATTTGTATTCAAATCATGCCATAAGTCTTACCCAGAGTACAACGAAACATAGAGAAAACCAGGATATATTCCCTTAGTCCAGAAAACAGGAACTGACAGTACTGTTGTTTCCTGTGTGTTTTCTCAGTTAGTGGTCTAAGACTCCAGATTTGTCTAATACAATAAGGAAATTAGGACTGGGGGAAAATCATTTAGCTTTCTTAAAGAAATGCTTTTTAGTTGTGTGGAATTGGGGTCGACTCCAGATCTGACCTCAGAAGCTGTGCTCATGGTCACTTCTAGAATGTCCGGTGAGATCTAAGAGACTTGCGCTGCATGAATAAACCTGATTCTTGCTTAGGATAAAGAACAGTCAGACAACCTGTGTGCCTGGGTCAGAATTAATGGGGACATTTGAAGATAGTTTTGTGTTATGTGGTTATATAGAATCACAAAGATGATAAGAAAGAATGTTAATACTGGAATTGAGTGCTATTGTAGATGAACTTTTCATAATCTTACATGACTGTGTATTGCCATTTGAAAGTCCATTGGTCTTTGCTTAAGATGGCGTGCTAGCTTCTGCATTCTGTCTCCCAAGGCCACCATCGAGCTCTGCAGCACCCATGCAAACGACGCCTCCGCCCTGAGGATTCTTTTTTCTTCCCTGATTCTGATCTCAAAGTTGTTTTATAGTTTAAACTTTCAGGTAAGTTTCATTTGTGTTTTTGTTTTTGTTTTTTTGTTTTTCTTCTTTGATGTTGAATGTGTAGTTTTCCTTTCGATGGAGAATGATTTTTCTGAAGCGATTTTTTCTGACTCCCTGTTCACCCTGTTTATGCAGGGTACTCAGAGTGGTTCCTAGGGCAGCTAGTAGGTGTTGCATAGGACGCAGTTTTTTTTAAGGGTTTATTTATTTTTATTGAAAAGGCAGATGTACAGAGAGGAGGAGAGACAGAGAGGAAGATCTTCCGTCCGATGATTCACTCCCCAAGTGGCCGCAACGGCCGGTGCTGTGCCGATCTGAAGCCAGGAGCCAGGAACTTTCTGGGTCTTCCACACGGGTGCCAGGGTCCCAATGCATTGGGCCGTCCTCAACTGCTTTCCCAGGCCACAAGCAGGGAGCTGGATGGGAAGTGGAGCTGCCAGGATTAGAACCGGCGCCCATTTGGGATCCCAGGGCTCAAGGCGAGGACCTTAACCATTACACTATTGCACCGGACTCAGGAAGCAGTGTTCTTACACCTAGTAAGTTAAGAGTTACATAAAATTAATTAATAATTATTAGTTACATAGATTATTAAGTGAAAGTTTGTGGAAGAAACAGAATGGTGAAGTAGACTGAAAGAGATGTAAGAACCCATGGCAGCTTGGAGGAAACAGAGCTATAGTTTTAGAGCAAGAAATAATAACACTGTTCAGTAATTGTTTCTGTACAGTCAGGCAGCTTATATCTGCTAATTCACCTCCCAAATGGCCGCGGTGGCCACAGCCAAGTCGAGGCCCAAGGAGGACTTGGGAACACAATCTAGGGCTCCCGGGTGAGTGACAGGTGAGAGCCAAATTCCCTGAACTGTCACCATGCCTGCAAGGGAGCGGCGGGAGCCAGGAGCCAGAGGCCGCTGCATAACCCAGCCCCCCAGTCAGACATGTGCATCTGGACTGCTGGGCTGCATACAGTCCCCCAGAATCAAGATAGGGCAGTTCATCGAGAGGGGCAAGAAGCAAGGTCTGGCTTTTTCTTCGTTCCTGTGCAGTACCTGAAGTTACCTTAGCACATGGCTGCACTTGCTGTTGCAAGGAGAGCATTCCTTGAGGGAAAGCTGGGTTCTCTCAGGTACAATATTCGAAATGACAAACCCCCCTCACCTGCGTTCAGCTCCATAGTGGTTTGACAGATTCTTACCTAAATAAATTTTCAAATAAATTAGTAAATGTTTTTTAAAGTCTCAAGTTAATATTTATTTGTTAGGATCTCCCAGAATTTTTTGAAGATAACATGGAAACTTGGATGAACAATTTCCATACCCTCTTGACACTGGATAATAAACTTCTACAAACTGATGTAAGTTTTAAAAATATTAACATAGTAACCCTTTTTTAGCTATTAGTAATTATTTGGCTGTTATCTAGAAACTTACTGATCTTCTATTATCAATAAATAAAATTCATTGAACAAAAATATTCTATTGGATATTCCATAATTGGTTGTGTTTTAGTATACAAAATTAACCTTTTTTGATTATGTATTTGTATCTACTTGAAAGACAGGTGACAGAAATAGATCTTCGTGCGGTTACTTGAGGCAGCCTCTGCTTGTCTGCCTCTGTGGTCAGGTCAGCAAGAAGCAGGGTGGGAAGCAGAGTAGCCAAGCGCTCGGGGAGGATGTCCACCTGCCAGTAGGTGCCCCACACCACCTGTCCTTGTAAACTCCAGCTTTGTGGACCATTTCACTGCAGAGCTGGGGGACACCAGTCTGGAGTCCACTAGGCAGGATTTGCAGACCAAAGTTGACCTGTTTTAGATTGTTGTTTAATGTCTTGCAACTCAAGTATTTGTGACGATCCTTTTTTGAGTACTATGTGTTTGATCAAAATAAGGCTTTGGGGAGGCAGCAAGATGATCCAGCTAGCCACACTAGAGAAGCATGCGGTGATGTTTGCATTCAGGTTTCTGAGGCATATGCTGTTTCGTGGTCTAATGTGGAAGGATTCATTGATCAGCCTGACAAAAAGGCCTTAATGAACTTGGAAACATTCTGAGAGCTGCTTCCATTGGTCACTAAATGGGAAGTGTGTCTTTTCGTTATTCCAAAGACCTTGTGGCCGGGATGACGATGGCGGAAATGTGGTTTATAACAGTTGATTTGAAGTTAAGTTGGGGGAGTTTTAGAAGTGATAGCTACTTTTATTTGTGGTAACATTAAATTTATGTTTGAGTTTTCTCTTTCTCTCTCTTTTTTTCTGAGGATGAAGAGGAGGCAGGCTTGTTGGAACTGCTGAAATCCCAGATTTGTGATAATGCTGCCCTCTATGCTCAGAAATATGACGAGGAGTTTCAGCGGTACCTGCCTCGCTTTGTCACGGCCATCTGGAATTTGCTAGTTACAACTGGCCAGGAGGTTAAATATGATTTGGTAAGATGAGGTGGAGCCGAGCAATTACAAGACCTTCTCTCCTTCTAAAAAGTAGGGTGTTCAGGTTTGCTTCTGAAAATGTTACTGTTGTGTTTTGTTCCAGTTGGTAAGTAACGCGATTCAATTTCTGGCCTCGGTTTGTGAGAGACCTCATTATAAGAATCTCTTTGAGGACCAGAACACGCTGACCAGTATCTGCGAGAAGGTCATTGTGCCAAACATGGAATTTAGAGGTAATTATGGCCAAGTATAGGGGGCTTGTCACTTAAGGAACGTCTCTGTTTTTCCAGTGTGTTAGCATAGTTTTTTTTAAAAGATTTATTTTTTATTACAAAGTCAGATGTACAGAGAGGAGTGACAGAGAGGAAGATCTTTCGTCCGATGATTCACTCCCCAAGTGACCGCAACGGCCAGTGCAGTGCCGATCCGAAGCCAGGAACCTGGAACCTCTTCCAGGTCTCCCATGCGGGTGCAGGGTCCCAAAGCTTTGGGCTGTCCTCAACCTTTTTCCCAGGCCACAAGCAGGGAGCTGGATGGGAAGTGGAGCTGCCGGGATTAGAACCGGCGCCCATACGGGATCCTGGCACGCTCAAGGCAAGGACTTTAGCGGCCGGGCCCAACATAAATTTGATAAGTTATGTTGCTTCTTATCCTCAGGCAAGATACTTAACAGAAAGAGATCTTCCATCTGCTGGTCACCCACAAATGGCCACAGTGGCTGGAGCCTGGGACATGAACCAGTGGCAAATGGGATGCTGGCTCTAGAGCTGGAGGGTTAAAGAGGCTTTTAAAATGCTGTTATATTGAGAAGAAAGTGTCTTGGTTCTCAGTTTCAGTGAAAATTGGTTTTCTTTGATTTAGATGACCATGCACATTGCTATTGCTAAGCAGATGATTTGAGAGAAGTAATTGATAACTTACTGCAAGCCTGAAGCTCACGTGGCTTGTGTTTGAAAGCCCGTGTTTCTGTGCAGATTGTGCCGGGCAGGAAGTAGTACATGGGAGAAGGGCTCAGTCTGTAGATCACAGATTCTCGGTTGATCGTTCTGGAACCAAACTACAGAAGCAAAGGACAGCGTAGTTTGGTGTGTTTTGTGTTTTCATTAAACTGAATGTGAGCTCAGAGCTTGATTCTTACTGTCCTTCCTGGTTTTTGTTGTTCACATGACTCGTGGAAGAATGGTATAATTATAGTTGTTGGGGTTTTTTTAATGTTCTTACCTGTCCAGATAAAACGGGAGTGTTCTTACATTGGTCCCCGGCGTGTGCTTTTGCATGCTGGAGGGGGGATCCCGCTGTCGCCCAGGACCGCCCCCAGCAGTGGCCGCTCTCACTGGAATCGGGAGCTGCCTGCCTGGCGTGTCTTGGCAGGGTTTCTGAAATGTCACCTGTCTTTGCAGCTGCTGACGAAGAGGCATTTGAAGATAATTCTGAGGAGTATATAAGAAGAGATTTGGAAGGATCAGGTGTGTGGTCTTGGTGTCTTTCTGCAAGTCCTTTTCAGGTGGTTCTGTGTTCAGTGCAGGCAGTGTTGCGGGTTGGGATGCAGGGTATCATCCCAGCTGTCTTACATGAAGGACTGTTTTATTATCTGACACCTCAGCAAGTAGCTTATGTGCTCAGCACTGTTTGTCAGAATCCCGTGGCCTTGACTTTGGTGCTTGTGGTGCGAGTTGAAGTTTTTATCAGTACTGTTAGTCACGGTCAGGGGCGGTTGATTTTCTTGTTAATGGCTGGTTTGTGGAGGTTGCTCCCGTAACAAATTGCCTTTCGGTTTCTAGATATTGATACCAGACGCAGGGCTGCCTGTGATCTCGTGCGAGGGTTATGCAAGTTTTTTGAGGGACCCGTGACGGGAATCTTCTCTGGTTATGTTAATTCTATGCTTCAGGAATACGCCAAGAATCCGTCCGTCCACTGGAAGCACAAGGACGCAGCCATCTACCTCGTGACGTCTTTGGCGTCGAAGGCCCAGACACAGAAGGTGAGCTTGTCGTGCGATTTGTTTGTAAACCCGATATTGTTAACAGGCTACGAAAGACAAAAACAACTTTATGTGCATGTTTAAAATTGTTTTTAATGTATTAGTTTAAGACAGAGTGACAGGAAGAAATGAACGTCCCGTGTTGCCTGGTTCACTCCCTCGGATGCCGCATATGGTGGACTTGGGCATTTAAGGACATTTCTCTTTTCCTTCTTTTGCTTTTTTTTTTTTTAGATCTTATTTATTTTTATTGGAATGTCAAATTTACAGAGAAAAGGAGAGACAGAAAGAAAGATCTTTCATCTACTGGGACACTCCCCACGTGGCCCCAACAGCTAGAGCTGAGCTGCTCCAAAGCCAGGAACTTTGTCCAGGTCTCTTGTGGGGGTGCAGGGTCCCAAGGCTTTGGGCCACCCTCAGCTGCAAGCAGGGAGCTGGATGGCAAGTGGAGTAGCTGGGACAGCAGCCAGCGCCCATATGGGATCCCAGCACATGTGAGGCGAGGACTCCAGCCACTAGGCTACTGCGCCGGGCTCTAAAGACATGTTTTACTATCAAAAATGGTCTTTTTTTATGCTTGTATAGAGTCAGTTTTTATTTTGAAGTATTCATCTCCACTTTGAGCATGATTTTTAAGATGCGTTCCATTTTTAGTATTTCTTATTGAACTATTACAAAATTACTTTTCAGCATGGAATTACACAGGCAAATGAACTTGTAAACTTGACTGAGTTCTTTGTAAATCACATCCTACCTGATTTAAAGTCAGCCAATGGTAAGTTTTGTGGAATTTTTCATACAATATGTCCACATAGTGTTACTGTGAGATGATAATATGGCAGAAATCACGAGTGCTCTAGCACCATGACCCTTAAAAAACCCTCCGAGTGTTAGTGAGTGTAGTCTAATGGTTCTCTAAATCTGGTCCTGTGAAATTGCTTTTGATAAAAGTGCTGCTTGGCATGAAGATGGGGTTACCGAGTTGTGGTCTGGAAGAGTCTCAGTTAACTGAGGAACTCATGTTGGTTTGCCATGCATTCCTCTTGTAAAGACAAGAGGGTAAAAATCATCCTGCCAGCGTTTACAGCTGTACAGCGTGGCACTGCGGGTAATGTCCTTACTAGTGTGGGATTAACAGTCCTTAGCACTCGCGTAACTGTAAGCTGTTCAATGTTTTTACCAGTGAATGAGTTTCCTGTCCTGAAAGCTGATGGCATCAAGTACCTGATGATCTTCAGGAACCAGGTGGGTGCCCTTCCTGTGGGTGGTGAGCCAGCCTCTTCCTTCATGCGTTGCTTTTGTCATTCATTTCTGACAGAAGCATCACTTCTTAATTTATGATTTTAGACCATCTGTTGTTTTCCTCAGTTATCTTAAATTGTCTTTTATAATGGTTTTATTTAAACAGGGACCAAATCTGTACCAAAAGTACAGATTTCCACATGTTAATATTGATTAATCAAGATGCAGTTAATAGCAGAGATGTTCTTCATTCATGTTTGTATTTTTACTTTTTGCTTTATCTATTTAAAATTTAAGAGTTGGAGAGGACATCCGTCGGCTTCACTCCCCCAAAGGCTGCCTTGGCCAGTCCAGGGCCAGAGCGAAGCTGTTAGCAAGCTCTTCCTGGTGCCATGTGGGCGAGGGGGCCATAACCTGGAGGAACCACCTCTCCAAGGCAGGGATGCTTTGTCTAAGATTTACTTATTGATAGGCAGGCATACAAGGTCAGAAAATATGCTGGTTTCACTCCCCAAGGGGCTGTAAAGGCCTGGTTAAAGCCAGGAGCCAGGAATTCCACTCAGGCCTCCCACGTGGACAGAAGTTGCTGTCGCCCTTGAGCCAGGATGTGCTGCCGTCTGGCTGGTTCCCAGGGTCGTAGGATCCGGAGCAGATCATTCGGTGCTCAGTCAGGACTATTGTGGGCCTCTTGAGCGGTGGCTTGCCTTGCTACACCACTGCCCTGAGGCACATGGGTAGAGGTCTGCAGGTTATAAATAGTGCTGATAGTTTACAGTTCATATTTATGATTTCATCTTACTTTTACAGAGGTCATTTTTTAAGATGTCTCTGTGAGGCAGAGTGTTCCCATCCAGGTGCAGTCCAGGTCTCCATGTGAGTGGGAGAACTACACGAGCCAGAGATTATTTTTTTTTCTTATATTTGAAAGAGGGAGGAAAAGACAGAAATAGATATTTCATCCCCTTATTTGGCCGAAACAGCCGCTGTGGAGCCAGACTGGAGCCAGGAGCCAGGAATTTAATCTGTGTGTTTCCCACATGGGTGCAGGAGTCCTGGCACTTGGGCCGTCCTCTACTGCCTTCCCAGGACATTAGCAAGATGCTGAATCTGAAGTGGAGCAGGGCCCAGCGCGATAGCGTAGTGGTTAAACTCCTCGCCTTGCACACCCGAGATCCCAAATGGTTGCCAGTTCTAATCCCAGCGGCCCTGCTTCCCATCAGCTCCCTGCTTGTGGTCTGGGAAGGCAGTTGAGGACGGCCCAAAGCCTTGGGACCCTGCACTCACCTGTGTGGGAGACCTGGAAGAGCTCCTGGCTCCTGCCTTCAGATTGGCTCAGCTCCGGCCATTATAGTCACTTGGGGAGTGAACCATCTGACGGAGGACCTTCCTCTCTGTCTCTCCTCCTCTCTGTGTATCTGCCTTTCCAATAAAAATAAATAAATCTTTAAAAAAAAAAAAGTGGAGCAGCTGGGACACAAACTGGCACCCCTGTGGCATGCCAGCATCTCAGGCAGTCCTGTGAACACAGCCACAGGTGGGCTCAGACACTGAGGACATCTGTAGCAGGCTGCTTTTTATGGTAGTCCCTGTGAAAAGCCTGTTAATGGTTTTACAAATGGCTCTTGGCAAGAAATACGGTGCCCGCCCTGTACCCATTCTCTGGTGTGGTATGCTCTTAACCACTGCTCCTTTTTCTCAGGTTGTACGTATACCTAAAATTACTTGATTTGTTTACCTCTCCTAAGATATACTTAAGTAGCTTCAAGGTAATATCAGTGTTCTTATAAAGGAAGATAGGTAAATTCAGTGTATTTGTGATGTTATCTCGGTGGGTACATACAACTAAAAAACATCCTGCCTAAACTAACCTGCGATTCTTCCCGCCACACAAAACCTGCTGCGTCTGCTGATGGGCCTGAGAAAGCGGGGCTTGATGGGACAAGATTGACTTCGTCTCTGACTTCTTGAATGGCTGTGGCAGCTGGGGCTGGGCCAGGGGATTGCTGTAGGCCTCCCTCCCGTGTGGGGGCAGAGGCCCTAGCACTCGGGCGGTCTTGCGCTGCTTTCCCAAGTGCTTTAGCAGGGGGCTGAAGTTGAAGAGCCAGGACTTGAACCAGGACCCATACAGAATGCTGGCATCTTGATCTACCGCACTGTGGGTCAGCCCTTTTCCAGTTGTCTTTGAGTCAAAAGTGTCATTATTAGATTAGCAGCACGTGTATTATTCTGTTTTTCAGGTGCCAAAAGAACATCTTTTAGTCTCTATTCCTCTCTTGATTAATCATCTTCAGGCTGAAAGTATTGTTGTGCACACGTACGCAGCACATGCTCTGGAGCGGCTCTTCACCATGCGAGGGCCCAGCAGTGCCACTCTGTGAGTACTGGGCCCGAGTGGTCTCTGGCCTTAGGGTGGGATGAGGCTGTGCAGTGTCTGTCCAGGGCGGCCTCTGTGTAACTGAGGGAGGGGCGTCGTGTAGGGGTGAGGAGAGTCACCTCTGACCTGAGGAACAACTGTACAAGAGTGGCTGGTCCGCCTGTCTTTCAGGCCGTTCGTCAGTAGTGTTATTTCTTGACACTGAGGTTTCACTAACAAATGGGAAACAGTCTTTCATCAAGAACTTGATGTACAGGTTCTCTGTGCCAAGTGAGGGTGGAAGGGGGCATCTTTGAGGTGAAAAGCCAGTGCCGGTCTCCTAGACTACAATTTATGCAGAAACCCTGTCTCCGGAACAAATAGATGACCAAGGCCCCCTGCCCAACCTCCAGTCAGGCTTGGTTTCCATGGTGACGCAGGAAGCAAGGACGGTAACGCTGCCGCTTGAGAGGATGGGGTTACATGGTTCTTGGGCCTGCTCAGTTGTGTCCCAGATTGCCTCAGGAGCTTAATATGAGTACATGTAGGGGGTTGTGTCCGACCTGTCCACTGGTGGCCAGTGGGGATGGCTCAATGTGTTGCCCTGTGAAGAGTGATTTAGTAGTGGCCAAGGGTATTTCACAGGCAGCTTAAGACCTGGTAGTGACTGAAAGCTGTTTTTTCATCTATAGTTTTACAGCTGCAGAAATCGCACCGTTTGTTGAAATTCTGCTAACAAACCTTTTCAAAGCTCTCACACTTCCTGGCTCTTCAGAAAATGAATATATTATGAAAGGTAGGCCATTTCCGTGGTGTTGAGCTGTGTCAGCACGCCAGCCCGAGATGTCGGGGTGACAGGGCCACCGCTGCTTGGTACTGTTTACTGAGGAAAGCTTCAGAGGCTTCACAGTGACTGGCACTGCTCAGCGCGGGTGCAGAGCCTGCCAAGGCGGAGCTGCAGTGCCGTGTGCCCGGTGTCCCCCCGTGCCTTCTCCGGCTCCAGTCACTTTCCCCTGGGGAATCCCAAAAGGCCAGCACAGAATCTGGGTCACAGCAAACACTGTGCAAAGAAACTGTCCCTGGTCTGTGCAGTCAGCTTCCGGGGTGGGTTGGAGGGAGTGTGTCCAGCACTCTTAGGGGCTCTCTGGGCTGTCATCGTATCCTTGTGTTCCTGGTGTGTGTGCCGTCCTCCTGACCCCCTGCCTCTGCCTGGGTTTTGTCCACGCTGAGGTGTGAGGGCCAAGGGGCAGCCTCTGAAGGGTGAGGCAGTGTTTGACTCATCTGGAGGAGCTGTCAAGTGTAGGAAGCAAGAGAAAATCACTTTCTATCCTTTAGGCTCGGCGTTAGTTGGGTGCTGCTTAGTAGCACCTGCGAATGTCTCTAGTGGAAGCAGGGCAGTTGTAGTTGGAAGCTGACATGCATTCTCTCCCCCCTTTCAGCTGCTACTTTTTGGACACCTGCTTGGGCTCCTAAGCCTCCCAGTCTCCCGTGAAGGGAGACGAGCAGGTGGTCTTGTCATTGACTTGACTGTGGGCTGGGGTGCTGCCTGTAGGCCGTGATGAGCCCCCCGCAGTTGGTGATCCCCGCTGGGCTGCCTTCCACCTCCTCTTGGCCTGTATCCACGGAGCCATTTTCTGTTGTCCCCGTTGTGTCTGTGCTGCCAACGCGAGCACTGTCAACCAGCTCTGATTCTTTAAGTGTCGAGGCCCCGGGAAGAGTCAGTATCTCCCTACTAAATATGACTGCCAGCTTTGTCCTGATTTTTTTAAAAGGAAATGATATCTAGGGTTGTTTGTTTTGTTGTTTTTAAGATTTATTTTTGATTAGAAAGGCAGATCTACAGAGAGAAGGACAGGCAGAAAGATCTTCTATCAGTTGGTTTACTTGCCAGGTGGCCACAACGGCTGGAGCTGAGCCAATCTGAAGCCAGGAGCCAGGAGCTTCTGGCTGGGTGAAGGTCCCAAGGCTTTGGGCCGTCCTCGACTGTTTTCCCAGGCCACCAGCAGGGAGCTGGATGGGAATGGAACAGCTGGGACATGAACCAACACCCATAAGGGATAACAGCGTGTGTAAGGTGATACTTTAGGCACACCTTTGAATGTGGAGTGCTGTCAGAGGGTTAAGCCTCTGAAAGAATTTTTCAATGTAGGTGGATTAGTGGGTACTCTTGGTGGCTCTTCTGAAGTCTAACTGAACGGTTTCCTGTTTTCCTTTGTTACAGCTATCATGAGAAGTTTTTCCCTCCTCCAGGAAGCCATAATCCCCTACATCCCCACTCTGATCACTCAGCTCACACAGAAGCTCTTAGCTGTTAGCAAGGTAACAGCCGATTGTGAACGTGCGGTTGCTTTTTAACTTGCTTCAGCCTGGGCGCCCGAACTCGCTGGCGCTGGCTGAGGCTTTGGGGGTCATGAACTCGACCTGACCGGGCACAGGAGCAGGAGAGAGGAAGCTGAGGTGCGGACAGGGACACCGGGGCCTCTGCGTCCTTGTCCTTGCACGCGTTATGCAAAAACTCATCAGAACTGTACCAACTGCATTGGTTTTTCATCAGTAAGTAGAATACTACAGGCAAAAGTGTACAGGATGGTTTTTCAGTCACAGTTAAGTAATATACAAAGTTTTAGGGAAAAAAACAAAGGAGTGAAGGTTCTTGTTTCGGCATCTACTCCTAATTATTTTAAGAAATTGTAGATATATTCACAGGAAGTGTGAAGAACATCTCAACTTGGCTTGGAGGGAAGGAAACGCCATCCTGCCAGGACGGGCTGTCTGACAGAGCATTGGCTCAGGACTTACACATGTCACATGCCAGGACGGGCTGTCTGACAGAGCATTGGGCTCAGGGCTTACACGTCACCTGCCAGGATGGGCCGTGAAGGGCATGGCTGGTGCTGCTGGCACCCCAGAGCCCGGGTTGGTGTCACCAGCTGCTTCTGACTCCACGGTGAACAGCTTTGCATAGTAGACTTCTGGCCACCAGAAACTAGCCAGCTACTCAGAGACTAGTACTAGTTTAGTGAAAGTTTTGTGGTTTTGTTTTTGGCGGGGGTGAAATTTTATTTACTTATTTGAAGGGGAGAGTTAATAGAGGAGAAATGGATGTTCCCACTGGTTCACTCCACAGAGGGCAGGGGACTCATGAGGCCTGAGGCAGGAGCCCAAGCACTTGGCCATGTTTCAGTGCTTTCTGGCACATTGGCAAGCAGCTAAGTGAGCGGTCAAGCAGCAAAACCAGAGCCTGTGTGTGATCCTGGTACTCCACAGCTCTGCCTACCCAAAAAGGATTCATTTTGAATCCATTCATTTTATTGATTTAATGATTATTTTTATAAGGCAGATCAGATTTACAGAGGAGACAGGCAAGATCTTCCGTCTGCTGGTTCAAATGGCCGCAGCAGCCAGAGCTGAGCTAATCCGAAGCCAGGAGCTTCTTCTGTCCCTTCCGAACAGGAGCAGGGTTCCTAGGCTTTGGGTCATCCTCCACTGCCTTCCCAGACTGCAAGCAGGGAGCAGCCAGGACATGAACCAGCACCATATAGGATTGCAGGCAGAGGATTAGCCGACTGAGCCGTAGCACCGGTCCTCTGGTGCTTTTTAAGCAGTAAGGGCCTGGTGCAAAGGCTAAATCCTCACCTTGCAAGCACCAGGATCCCCATAGGATCTTTAGGAAAAAAAAGATGACATCTGCTTTAAATGGATTTTGCAGAAGTTAGATGTCTTATTTTAGATATTTAATACAATCATTTAGATTGTTAGGGATTTTTTTTTTTTTCTAAATTTCAGAATCCAAGCAAACCTCACTTTAACCACTACATGTTTGAGGCGATCTGCTTATCCATAAGGGTCACCTGCAAGGCCAACCCCGCGGCTGTGGTGAACTTCGAGGAAGCCTTGTTCCTGGTGTTCACCGAGATCCTCCAGAATGACGTGCAGGGTGAGTGCACAGACGGCCGGCTGGCACAGCAGCTCTGCGCCTCCGAGGCTCACTCTGCATTTCCTCTCATGCACAGAATTCATCCCATACGTCTTTCAAGTGATGTCTTTGCTTCTGGAAACGCACAAAAATGACATCCCGTCCTCCTACATGGCCTTGTTCCCCCACCTGCTGCAGCCCGTGCTGTGGGAGAGGGCAGGGAACATCCCTGCGCTGGTGCGGCTGCTGCAGGCCTTCCTGGAACGCGGCTCGAACACGATCGCGAGCGTGGCTGCCGACAAAATCGTGAGTTGTAATAGGAGTAGAAATTGGCGATGCTATTTGAGAACTCTGGTTATACCCATGATGCAGGAAATCTAAAAATTACAGACAAGTAAGTTAATCTCAGGAATTTGCACCCGTGTTGTGGTCTAAGTAAGAACAAGAGTGAGGGAAGCTGAGGCCTCGTCGTGACTCCTGCCAGGGGGTGGCTGGCTGGCGGGCGAGGGGATGCGGGCCACTTGCGGCCTCTCACTGCTGCTCCGATACCCACAGCCCGGGCTGCTCGGCGTCTTCCAGAAGCTGATTGCGTCCAAGGCCAACGACCACCAAGGCTTCTATCTGCTCAACAGCATCATTGAGCACATGCCTCCGTGAGTGGGCAGGCCTGCGGGGCTCGGGAGGGCACGGGCAAGCCCTGCGTGCTCATGCTTGCCTTTGTTCACTTCTCAGGGAATCAGTCGACCAGTATAGGAAACAGATCTTCATCCTGCTGTTCCAAAGACTTCAGAATTCCAAAACGACAAAGTTTATCAAGAGTAAGTGAAATTATTTGGAGTTCTATGGAAAGAGAGGAGCTCAAGTTCTTAGTCTCTTTGGTTAGGCAAGCTTTCGTATCAGTTATAACATTACTGTGTAACACCAGCATTGGTTATATTTATGGATTGTGTTCCAGAAGTAGGTTTCGGGTATGTTCAAGTATCATTTAAAGATGGGAATTCTGTGATCTTGTAATGGAGGGCTGGGCTGGTGGGCCATGTGGGTTACGCTGCTGCCTGGGATGCCTGCATCCCTCAGCGAGTGCCAGTTCTAGTTCCAGTTCCGCAGATGTACCCCAGGAGGAACCCAAAGTGGCTGCCAAGCTGCTGACTGTTCACTGAGAATGTGAACCTGTTGCCGACAAACAGCTCTGCCTTTTTTTCTTTTTTTTTTTCTTTTCTTTTTTTTTTTTTTTTTTTTTTTGCTGATTTGAAAAGCAGAGTGGTACAAGTGGGAGACAGGGCTTTCTCTACAGTTTCCCTCCCACATGACTGCAACAGCCACAGTGGGCCAGGCCAGGCCAAATCCAGGAGCCAAAAACGTAATGTCCCACCTGGGTGGCAGGGGCCCAGGATGGTTAGCGTGGACTGGAACCAGCATTCATGATGCAGGATGCTGGCGTCACAAGTGGAAGTTTAGCCTGCTCTGCACAACACTGACCCCTGACCCTTACATGTATTCTAAGCTTGATCGACGTGTTTATTACAGAAATTTTTTTCAACCTGATGCAAGTCTCCACATGGCTCCAGTGCCAGGCCATCTTGCATTGGGTTTAGAAAGGACCTGGATTAGCAATCAAGCAGCATCACCCAGGATGCCACAGTCCTAGGTGGCGGTACCTGCCACACAGCACTGGCATCAATGCCAATTAGTGGCTTGTAATGATTATGCATAGCTTTCAGTGGACAGACTACATCACCACGTAATGCTGTAAATCCTCTGACATCTTGTGTCTTTTAACAGGTTTCTTAGTCTTTATTAATTTGTACTGCATAAAATACGGAGCACTAGCACTGCAAGAGATATTTGATGGCATACAACCAAAGTAAGTTTTGCTTATTATTGTTTGAAGGGAGAACGTGACTTGAGCTCCCAGTAACAGCGGAGCTCCCCACGTGGGGACAGGAACTGGGGCTTCCCAGACCGTGCCGAGTGGCTTGGTCCCGATACCCAGAGAGCCACCCCACCCTCCAGGGACGGGGCTCTGTGTCTTCTCCAAGAGCCTGGGCTCAAGCTGCCCACTCTAACTTCAGATCTGCCTGGTGCCAATAACAAAGAAAAATACTTCCTGTTACGATAAAGGAAATAATGGAGGACGGCTTGAAGGGCCAGCTCTAAAAAGAAAGTGAGATCGCAGCTTAGATCTGAAAAATCCCAGATCGACTGAAAAATTAACTGAAAGTGTCTTCCAGCACTGGGGCATTCACTGTGAGGCAGGGCTGGCCATCGCCCCCATGGCCACTCTGAAGAGTAATTTATTAAAGCAAATTGTATGGGTTTTGCATCATTCAGAATTCAGAAAAACCTTTTTTTAAGTCTCCGTTAATACTTGGGCACTTACAGGTCTAGAAGCAGAGTTAGGAAATTTACTCATAAATTTCCTAAGCTCCAAATTGCTTTGGTAATTACTTGAAAAGCATATTAGCATTTCCACCCCACCCCCAGAAGTATGTGCTTAGCATACAAGGACCAGCAGCTGCCCAGAGATGCTGCAGCCTTTGTTTAGTGCTTTGCTATGCTAAGTGCTGTACTCAGGATGTTGTGTGTATTTTGCTTTAATAGAATGTTTGGGATGGTTTTGGAAAAAATCATTATTCCTGAAATCCAGAAAGTATCTGGGAACGTTGAGAAAAAGATTTGTGCGGTTGGCATCACCAAGTTACTGACGGAGTGCCCCGCAATGATGGACACGGAGTACACCAAGCTGTGGTAAGTCTGGGGAGGCGACTGTGACCCTGCGGCCTGCGGGGTGGGTGGCTCCAGCCAGGCCTCGCTGGTCCACATAAGCTCAAGAGACTGTTGACAGAAGGGAGCACACAGGCCGCCAGGGGCCCCTCAGGCCTGAAGCGCCTGCCTTGGTCGGCTTCCAGGCAGCGGCCACTTCCTTCTTATGCTTAGCTCCTTGGTCGACACAGGTCTCTGCTAGTTTGGAGTCATTTCTGGAAGACACCCTGGGGAGCCGTAGCCAGAGGGATGGCAGTGGGTGGGCCTGACCTAGGTCCAGCTTGCTGCCAAGGGCCTGCCCTCTTGACTGTGGCCCGCTTCTTCGGCTCTTCGATGCAGGACTCCTCTCCTTCAGTCTCTGATTGGCCTTTTTGAGTTGCCTGAAGATGACACCATCCCTGACGAAGAACATTTTATTGATATTGAAGACACACCAGGGTACCAGACAGCCTTCTCACAGCTGGCATTTGCTGGGAAGAAGGAGCATGACCCGGTGGGGCAGATGGTGAACAACCCCAAAATCCACCTGGCACAGTCGCTGCACAAACTGTCCACTGCCTGTCCAGGACGGGTGAGTGCCCCTGTCAGCCCAGAGCGCTGTCATGAGTGGAGACGTTAGGCAGGAGGACAGGGGTGTTCAGCCAGCCTAATCAGACTGCATTGTAAAGAAAAGTGGGCAGGGGGTAACTTCTCCGGAAGACATTTCCTCTAACCACACCACCACTGTGCCACCTGCCCGTACATCTACTTTGTGGAACTTTCCAAGATGTATCACTTACTTGAAAGGCAGAGTTGAGAGGGAGGACAGAGTTCATCTACTCACCAAATGATTCCAGTGGCCTGGGATGGACCAGGCCAAAGCCAGGACCTTCACCCAGGTCTGCCAGGTGGGTGCAAAGGCCCATATACTTGGGCCATCTTCCACTATTTCCCCAGGTACATGTGAAGGCAGTTAATAGCTGGTGTGATGGCCTAGTGGCTAAAATCCTTACCACACAAGCACCGGGATCCCCGTTGTGTCCGGTTAGCGTCCCGGCTGCTCCACTTCCCATCCAGCTCCCTGCCTGTAGCCTGGGAAGACAGCAGAGGATGGCCCTAAGCTTTGAGACCCTGCACCCAAGTGAGACCCGGAAGAAATTTCTGGCTCTTGGCTTTGGATCGGCTCAGCTCCAGCCTTTGTGGCCACTTGGGGAGCAGGCCAGGAGATGGAAATTCTGTCCTGTTTTCTGTAAATTAGATCTGTCTTTCCAATAGAAATAAATATCTAAGGGGAAAAAAAGATAAAAATGAAGCACCCAGTACTCAAGTTGGTGCCGTCATGGGATGCTGTCCATTTTTGAAGACTGCTTCCCTCAGGACCCCCCTGCCTGACAGATCAGTGGCTGGATCCCGCCATGTGGCAGACAGGCTGGGTGGGGTGTGTCAGGCCCCCCGCCGTCAGCGAGCGTGTCCCTTCCCCCACAGGTGCCCTCGATGGTGAGCAGCAGCCTCAACGCCGAAGCGCTCCAGTACCTCCAGGGCTACCTGCAGGCCGCCAGCGTGACGCTGCTCTGAGCTCCTGACCGGCTCAGCCCAGCACGGTTTCTTCAGAAATCATGTGGCTTTGAGCATAGCTGTGTTCAATCAAGTTTCCCTTTTGAACTTGTCCCAAAGTCCATCTTGTAAAGGATAGTAAATGTTGCTTTCAGCTGAACCCTGAACACATCAGGTGGCTTGTGTGATCACAAATAGGAAACTGGACTTTCCTAGTTTGCAGCTTCCACAGACAAGCACTAATTCCATGTGTGACGGTGGTCATTGCTGACAAACACCTTCTGTGAAGACCTCTTACTAAAGCCTTCTGTTTTGAAGCTGTTGCTGTTCGTAGTCCTTTGTATTTTTCCTTGAAGCTTTTATCAGAAATGTCAGAACCCCGTGACGTCCGAGCGTCCTGTGGTCCGCAGCCGGCTACGCCCCTCCACCCGCCCTCTTGATGGTTCTCATGCTCAAACTTCTCACAGGATTTCTACAGATTTTCTCTGAGGCTCCAAAAAAATCCAAGTTTCTAAACCAGATTAGCTTTGTTCTTTGTGTTTTTTACCAAGAACGGAGACACTGGCAGAATTTATGGCTTATCTGCAGAAGGTGACCCTTAATAGGGAGGTCACCTCGGGGCAGCAGCAGGTGCTGAGGCCACGGGAGAGTGTCCGGCGAGGGCTGTCTGCGCTCACCTGACCTGTTCTGGCCAGCAGTCAGATGCTCTGTGAGGCCGTGGTCCTTGGGCTGTCGTGTTGGTGGCTCGCCAGCGTGCACTGAGACCACTGCCTGCACAGGTGACGTGAGGTCCCCCACAAGTAGCTCATTTCCTTGGTGCTTGTGTCTGTAGTGCCGCATGGGGAATTTCTGAGCAATGTGTTAACTGGAACTTTAACCTCCAGGTCTCACTTGGCTTTTCACGGCCACCGACAGAAAGGTGTGGAGTCAGCTCACACTAACAGTGTGGCAGGATCCTGGGGACAGTGGCTCGCGCTTCTTCAGCTGCCCTGGAGTCTTGGCGCCACTGTGGGGGGGCCACGCCCAGCAACTGCTATTGTGGGTGTCCATTCAGCCCTCTTCTTGGCCTAAAGGTGCCTTCCCACACTGACCAAGCAGGGAGGGCACACACATCCATCCACACAACATTCCCAGGCTTTGAAAATGCTTACTAAGTGAGGTTTCTTACTCCACCAAGCAAGACGGTCCTCACACTGGACTCCCAGGTCTTTCTTGGATTGTGCGTTGCAGGATTGTTTTGTCAGGGTTGGCAGAACTGGGCTGACTTGTAATCTGCTGCTTCTCACTTGGCCCTTTGGTTTCACTTGTGTTGCACATCAACGCCGGGGGCGTTTCAGCTGAAGTGACGCGTGTGCAGGGAAGCCACAGGCAGGGTGTGTGCCGTCCATCCTGAGGAGCTGGTGGCCGGGGCCAGCTGGCCTCCCCGGGCAGCACGTGGGAAACACTGCATCCTGTGGCTTTGGCTCAGCCCTCCGCATGTTGGGTCATCACATGGCACAAACCCACTTTCAAAGTCACTTCTTTTAAATGTATTTTCTTTGCAAGAAATCTTTTAAATATTTTAAAATTAAAGACGTTTCCTTTTCAGACACTTCAGTTCTCGTTTTCGCCCAGCAACGTGGGGTCGTTCTGAGGTCAGAGTTGATGCATTTGGGCGCCTCGGGTTTAGCCTGCAGGTATGTCATGACCCAGAGCCGACGCATTCTCTCGCTGGCCATCTATGGGTTTGTCCCCTCTGTCTCTTTTCTGTTCCCACTTGCTGCTGCGCACTTGCCCCCTCAGCCTTGTCTTCTGTTATCATTTGGATGGCACTTGCTCTGGTTCTTGACACCTTGCACAGCTGATGGGGCGTGACGGGGAGTGGGCAGGCCTCCCCCTCTGTTCCCACGCTGGGACTGCAGCCACAGCCCATGCTGACAGAGGCCACCCCTACCAGGTCAGGCAGACCTGCTGTCCCTTCCCAGGGCTTCGTTTAGTCAATGTCCCTTCATGATCTCAGCTTCTCGCCACCTCCGGTGCTGTCCGCCTCACCTGCCCTTGCTGCTCTGTGAAGCTGAAGCCGACACACAGCAGCGCTCCCTGCCGGGACTGGAGACAGTGCTGAGACGGTGCCCACAACCCAATTGGTTTGAACCTGCTGTGCCATGGCAGCCATTGAAACTTCATTTCTGGAGTTGGGTGTCCTTCCTTGCCTCTGAGCTGGGCTCCATGGCCATCCCATCCCCTTTCCATAGTCCTTGGCCTGGCCGCCCTGCAGCCACCGCAGAGACCACACATCGCTATCAAAGGGCAGGTCCTTCATGGTTCGCCTGGTCTTCTCCAGTGGAGTCCACCTGCCTGTCAAAATGTCCACTTGGGAAATGTCCAGGAACCACTGCTCTGGGATCAGGCAGGTCCACAGGGTTGCTTTCTGGGGGGCAGAAACTAGTGCCCAGAGCTGAACAGCTGGGTGCAAAACTTGGCCCCGGGGCTTCTAGGGCATGCCTCAGCCACAGCTGGGCATGAGGTGTGGACAGGCACACGTGAGGCACTTTGCCAGTAAGCTTTTTCAGAGGCTCGGTCCTGAGCTGACAACACAGACAGTGGGCTCCAGTCAACAGCCCAGCTCTTGGTTTCCTGTGAGATGGGTGGTTGGGTGTGTGACTGCTCCTTGCTGTCCACTATTTTCAAGACAGTCCTGTGTGTGTCCTCTGTTCACTCAAGGATCTTAGGACAAAGTGACAGACTCCAACAGCCGGGCGCAGTGCAGTGGCCTAGTTCAAGTCCTCAACTTGAACGCACTGAGATCCCATATGGGCGCCGGTTCTAGTCGTGGTGGCTCCACTTCGCATCCAGCTCCCTGCTTGTGGCTTGGGGGGCGCAGTCGAGGACGGCCCAAAGATTTGGGACCCTGCACCCGTGTGGGAGACCTGCAGGAGGAGATTCCGGGTTCCTGGCTTCGGATCAGCACTGCACCGGCCGTTACGGCCCCTTGGGGAGTGAATCATTGGACAGAGGATCTTTCTCTCTCTCTTTCCCTCCCTCCCTCTCTTTCTCTCTCCCTCTCTGTACATCTGACTTTGAGATAGAAAAGACTCCAACAGCCACACTGTGTCCATCATCAAGCTCCCACCCTGTACTTGTGAGCTACAGCAGAACCTGTCCCCTTAAAGTCCATTCAAGTTCATTGGCCAACTCTTTCCCCTGCCCGCCTAAGCTTAAGTGTTTGACAAATCCATATGGATGAAACTGGACATTTCAAACTCATGCCTTTAAATCAGAGCGTGAAGCTTCTAAAGCAAAGTTCCAAGTGCACACACTGCTTGGCTGCGCCTGTCTGCACAGCAGAGTGAACCTCTAGTCTTAGAAAAGCACCTACAGAGAAACTGAGAACGAGTTGGAAATGCCAGCTATTAAGAACTTAAGGGCCCGGCGGCGCAGTGGCCTAGAGGCTAAAGTCCTCGCCTTGAACGCACCAGCATCCCATATGGGCACCGGTTCTAATCCCGGCAGCTCCACTTCCCATCCAGCTCCCTGCTTGTGGCCTGGGAAAGCAGTCGAGGACGGCCCAAAGCTTTGGGACCCGGCACTGGCATGGGAGACCTGGAAGAGGTTCCTGGTTCCCGGCTTTGAGTTGGCGCTGCATCGGCCGTTGAGCTCACTTGGGGAGTGAACCATTGGACGGAAGATCTTCCTCTCTGTCTCTCCTCCTCTCTGTATACCTGACTTTGTAATAAAAACAAACAAATCTTAAAAAAAAAAAGAACTTAAGAACGAGTGGACATCTGCACTGAGGCAACTGCAAAAAAGAAGACACCACTGGGAGGTGACCATGACACCTGCCTGGGCCATGGGCCTTTCTGGTTCCACTGCCTCCTCATCACACATGGGTACTCCCAGTCTATAAGGTATGAACCAGGGCTGCATGAGAACACGTGTGTATATACCTGCTTTTTCACTCCCCTCCCATGCTCAGGGGAGCAGGTTCCCTTCACCAGGACAGTCAGCCATGGGGCCTGCCCAGTGGCCAAGTCAAAGTTCACATCAAACCATAAAGACATCCCATCAGCTGCAGAAATCTAGGAATCCTTAACAAGATCCCCAACATGAAGGGAGAGTATTTCCAGAGTACTGTCCATTAGACTGGTGAGACCTGGCTAGCCAGAAGGCAGGGGCTGCCCATGGACTCCTGGCCTGTCTTGCCATTTGCCATTGCAAGCTAGGGAGGCCTCAGTGGGCCCACCTTGAGGCAGGGACACGGGAGCCTCTAAACGGTGACATTACCCTCCCAATAGCACAGAAGAGGCAGGTGGCAAGTAGGAATGAGCTACAGAATACCCCGGAAACAGGCAGGCTGTATGACATGCCTGGAGGCCCTGGCTCCTGATGGGGGCCCAGCCCCAGGCCCCCACTGCTACTGTCTGAGGAGCAGAGGGAGGACCTCTCAACTCTGCCATTTAAATTAATCAGATGGGGAGCAGTGCCTCTTGGAGAAATGGTGGCAGCCACAACAGGAAGGCAGAAAGAACAAAAGGAACCCCAAATGAATGTTGATGACTGAATAAGCAGGGTCCCTGCCACCCTTGTGGGAAAGGGACCAGTGCCTGGCCGGGACCCTGCCCAGTCTGTGGTGTAGGAAATGAAGCCAGTATCTGAAAGCGTTCTCTGCTTTAAAACCATCAAGACAAAGTGGTACCGAATACAGAGAAACACACAGACCAACAGAGTAGGCCAGAAGTAAATGATACAGCCTCCAGTCATTGGTCCATCCTCCAAAAGCCCTAATAGCCAGGGCTGGGCCAGCTGGGAGCCTATTTGTTGAGGTCTCCCAGATGGGCAAGGACCTAAATACATGGGTGCATCAGCAGGAAGCTGGAAGGTACCAACAGGACCATATGGGGTGCAGGTGCCTAA
The DNA here is from genome assembly GCF_030435755.1 of Ochotona princeps. NCBI lineage: Eukaryota > Metazoa > Chordata > Mammalia > Lagomorpha > Ochotonidae > Ochotona > Ochotona princeps. The sequence continues at coordinate 8,178,686 of NC_080853.1, read as the reverse complement.
CAGCAGTTTAAGCCCCTCAAGTCTGGTCTGGTCCGGTCTCTGAGCAGATGGTAGGCCTCCCTGCCTCTCTGCTACGTATTCATCCTGTGGCCACAACTACAGAATGTGTACTTCTGAAGCTTCACTGGAAAACGCTGGGACCTGCCAGCTGCCTCACGACGGGGATACGACATAGTCTTTCCAACAAAGGGCAAACTAGAAACCCTAAAGGAGCTGACATCTAAACACACCAAAAGCTGCAAGTCTTAACAACAAATGGCCATCGCTCCACAGCACTAGGCCTGGGAATGAGTGCCTGAACACATCTAAGGATAAAGTTTCTCACCAAAACACTAGAGAGTAAAAAGATCAACTTGCAGAACACTAGGACAAATGTGCAAATCCTGATGTGGGATTAATGGGGACATCTGTAAATCCTGATGCAGTATTAATGTCCACATTACAGATTCCCCAAAACATAAACTAGTTCTTCCCCAAACTAGTTTTTCCCAAAAAAAGTTCTCAGCAGGACGCCGGCAGCTGGCATTGTGGCCAAGGAGGTAACGCTGCCCCTGGGACACTGACCCCCCCCCCCCCCCCCGCCATATGGACACTGGTGCCTATCCCAGCTACCCCACGTCAGACCCAGCTCCCTGCCAATGGCCTGGGAAAGCAGCAGAGGATAGCCCCAGTGTTTCGGCCCCTGCACCCACACAGGAGATCTGGAAGAAGCTTCTGGCTCCTGGCTTTGGCCTGGTCATCTGGGCTGCAAACCAGCAGGTGTTAAAATCCATTCTTTTCCCTGTCTCTCCCTCTTACTCTTTCATATAAGTCTTTAAAACAAAGTCAGCAGATGTCTCTCCAAAGGCGCACAAATAGTTTATGCTCAACACAACTAATCGACAGATCTGCAATTGACAACTACAATGACCCCCAAGCCCAGGGCTGGGCCCTGTGGCACAGAGGCAGAGCCACAGTGCAGGATGCCCACGCTCAAGTGCCTGGCATGGCGTCCTGCTCTACCTCCACTTTCCACCCAGGGGTGGTAGACAACCTAAGCAGTGAGCCCCTGTGACACATGGCAGGGACAGAGAGGCACCCCGGCTCCTGGCATCAGCTTGGCCTACCTTTGGCTATGGCGGGGTTTTGGGGAAGCAAGACAGTGGATGAAATTTACATTCCTGTGTCATGCTGCCGTTCAAATAAGAAAAAAACATTTTTAACAAGAACAAAAACACAAGGGAAATGTTGGCGAGGATGTGTGAGCTAGAATCTTTGCACACCTCTGGCGGGGTAGGGCGAGTGTGCTACAGCCCCCCACCCCAAAGCAGCAGGAAAAGCAATCCACACCTTCAGGCACACCCCCAGAGCAGCAGGTGAGACCCAGCAGAGATGCGCACTCTCACCTGTGTACCCAGCAGTGGCCACCCCTCCTTAGGGCAGTGTGCCACCCAGCACGAAGGAGCGGGGCGGGGGTTATACTCACCCGGACCCTTCTTCATCCTGATATGGCAGAGACCACCATGGTGGGGTGGCACGCTAAGCTTTCTACGTAGGCTGCTCTGCTTCTGATGCAGCTTCCTGTTACCATGGAGGTCTTGAGTGGTGGTCCACGTGCTAGGGGCCCAGCTCCTCACATGGCAAATCCAGATGTTCTCAGACTCCTGGCTTCAGCCAGTGCCAGCCCCAGCTGCTGTAGCCTTTTGGGGAGTGAGCCAGCGGGTAGATCTGTCTCCCTCTGGTACTCTTTCCAAATAGATAAATCATTACCGAAAAAAGCAAGTGAGGTTCTCCAACGTGCTCCAAGTAAAGCGAGAGGCAAAGATCAGCAGCTCAGGACTCCACTCCGATGAAGAGGAACGCAAGCTAGAGTTGCAGCGACAAATCAGAGCCGGCACAGGGAGCACAGGGAGCTGCCACGGGCTGATGCAGACTCCGTGGACACACGAGTGCGCTGAGCCTCATGCTTCCCATGGATGAAGAAGCTGTCTTATTAAATTATCTCACATGTGTATTTTACAGCAGAAAAAAAAAGGTTCTTCAAACACGGGGATGGCACACTCCAGAAGGCTCAGGTGGCGGTCACATCTGCAACAGTTTGCACAGCAAAGTGAAGGGTCCCTATGGAGACGATTGGGCTCAGGACCATTTCTTCAGTCAACTGAGGAGACAGAAGGTCCCCCAGTCATGCCGCAGCGACTGCTGCAGGATGGAGTGCTGACAGAAGGCAGGGGGCTTCACAAAGGAGTGGGTGCTGATGGTATGACACACTTCTCCCCTGTGGCCTTCCTGCCAACTACCGCCCAAGTCTGATGCCTTCAGCCAGTGTCAGGCTGGGGAGAGAGGTGTGCGCTGCAGGCTTCACACGGGAGGGTCGCACGGCAGGTCCCAGCAGGCAGCACCAGCCCACCCGCACCACGCTGGCCAGGGGGAGACTGGGCTGCCATGGCAGCTATTATTTTTTTTGCTTTTATTTATTTTTTTAAATTATCTTTTTTACATTCTTTACATAGTTAATTAGGGTAAAAAGATACAAAGGCTATAGGAAAGTGGGTAACACTTTTATTTCCATATTGTTTCCTTCATGTTTAAAGGGGGGGTATTAAGGGAGAAGGCCCACCCAATTTCCCACCTACCCCAGGTCCCGGATGTAGGGCATGCTCTGAGATACTTGCTCAAGTGGTTTTGATAGTTCACCAGTTATGAATCGCTGCCATTCTTGCCACTCCAAACACAATGAGGTCGTTGAAGAATCCACTGGTTGACATAGTCCATCATAGAGTCTCCGTTCGCTCAGTATTTCGATGCCAACATATAGCTGAGATGGTTGACTGACCTATCTTCTGTCTTTTCTTGGTTAGGGTTCTGAGTCCAGCATTTCGATTGGGGAGATCCCAAAAGAAACTTTGTCTGAGGTGTTCCCAGACCAGATTCTTGTATGTACTAGCAAGTACAGGGCCCGGCACAGTCCATCACCCCGATCAGCTGGTGGTTGCAATTGCTGGGTTGGTTCTGTTTTCAGCCCCAACTTCCACTGGAACCAGTGGGTGTTGCAGTCCAGCCTGTTTCTGCCCAGCACATACTTGGCCCTCGCATAAACCAGTGGGAGCTGCAGCCTAGTCGGAGCGACCCACAATAACCCCCACCAGGCCCGCCCCCTACCCTCGTTTGCCAGTATATGTAGCAGTAGTACAGTCTGTCCCACATCCCATTCGGCTCTCATACATGTCAATGGGTATTAAAGCTTTGTTCCCTCTAACCAGTTCCACTATGCAGCCCACACAGATGCTGTTGGGTGTCTGTCTAGCCACCCCAGCCCCATCCTACTTTTCACGCCCTCCCGTGGGAGTGGTAACCCAAGAGGGAGGAGCCCACTATTGCCCTCCCAGGCCTCTCCCACTCCTGGATTGCGCACTCTCCAGGTAGTTCTGTGGTTTGACTTGACAGAAATAGATCCCAGTGCCAGCTTCTGTGCCATGGCAGTTCTGGCCCCTGCATGGCAATGCCTGCTTGTTTCCTGATTCAGGAGAACACTGAGGTTTTGAAGGGACTGTGAGGATGGAGCCTGGGGGAGGAGGGATAGCAATGTACAGGCCATTCTACTACCAAGAGCTCTTCTCTATTTGAAATTATTGCAAAACAAATGAAATACTGAAAGATGGAGAGAGGCTGCCACCACAGTGCAGCATTCAACCATGGGCCTCCCCTTTAAAGGTGCCAGTTCAAGTACTGCCTGCTCCTTTCCCTGGGAAAAGCAGCCCAGACAGACTGGGTCCTGGGCCCCTGTCCGTGGGGGACAGACCTGGACGGAACTGGGTATGACCCAGGCCCTGCTGCTCAACCCATCTGGGAAATCAACCAGCGGACACAAGATCTCACAATCTTTGTTCTCTCTCCAATAAAGTCTTTTTAAAAAAAGATTTTATTTTTATTTTATTGGAAAGCTGTGCCTGGGAAAGCAGCCGAGGATGGCCCAAAACCTTGGGATCCTGCATCCATGTAGGAGACCTGCAAGAGCTCCTGGTTTTAGATCAGCTTAGCTCTGGTTGTTCTGGCTACTCGGGGAGCAAGCCAGCAGATGGAATGTCTTTCTCTCCCTCTGTTAATCTGCCCCCCCCCAAAATAAATAAATCTTTAAATTTAAAAAAAAAAAGCCTTCTCCTGTGGGCAGCAGAAACCAACCACTACAGCCACCACCAGCTGTGTCCCAGGTTCATTTGAGCATGAAATGTGGGGTGCCGAAGCCGCCTAATGCGAGTCACATGTCCCCTCAGAGGACCCAGAATAAGCTTTTACAAATAATCCAGAACCCAGAACGTGGCACAGGCAGCTTCCGTTGCCATTGTCCACACTGGTCCCATGGGAGGCGCTTAGCCTGTCCCCAAGGAGAGGCAGTGGGCATGGCGGAACTCATTAGTCATTTTCTTAATATATACATGAAGATATAACATGGCTTCATTTCACTGCTTTTATCCTTAAAATGTTGACTTGTTCTACCTACACCTTCTGACCAACCACATTAAGTTGAGCAGTCCATCCCGGTTCTCTGTAAACTCTGGAGCCCCCAGCAGGCAGTGTTACACAGACACACCCAGGGAAATTACACCCCAGCAACTCCTAGGGACGCATCTCCAGACAGCAACTCACACCACTCAGGCAGCGAAGCTACCCAGGCCAGCCCTGTGCCCGCTGTGCCAACACCTCCGTTCCGTCACTCACATCATCCCTTAGTTACTGCTCAACAGGCCAAAAACTTCGTTAGTAGCTGTTTATTGATCAACAGTTTGATATAAAGTTATTTCAGTTCTTCAGATTTCTGTTCAGATGAAATCACAAGCATTATAAATCTGTTTTCTTAAAAATAAAAACAGGGTAGGAGCCGAGTTGGGAGGTGTCCAACCTAGCAGAAGTGGTATTTGAGAATAAATTAACAAAAGAAATTTAGTATGACCATTTATTGGTGACAAACACTAAGTTTACTTACATTCCATGGGGAGAGAACATTCCAGCGTAAACATGAACGGAAGCGGTCCTAGGCTGGCGAGGCTGCCACGCTCTCATCTGGACCACACGCACATCTCTGCGTGCAGCAACACAACACCTAAAGCAACACAGCTGTACACACCCCCGCGGTCACTCTGGTCAGCCCTCTAGCAGGTGCAATCCGCAGTACCAGGCACCTGCAGGTGTGCGAGTTCCTGCAGTGTCACCAAGCTACGTCCCAAGAGCCACACGTATAGACACAATTTTTTAATAATCTTTAAAACAAAGATCAAAGTTCATTTAAGTCCTGTTGCATTAACAAAAATAAAATAGAAAAGGAACGAAATCATCATCTAAAGTTTAAAATTTCTAAATTGTCCAATTTATACAACTGCGGGACACGTCATCAAGGTCCGAGACGTAAGACCGTCTCAGCCACAGCAAAGGGCAGACGGTTTGCATTCAGTGAAATGGTCCTAGGCGTGGCCAATGAAAGCAAACACGGAACCACAGACACACAGGGTGACCCTGGCCGGTTACATTACTGATAAAGTCAGTCTCAGACAAATTCCTAAACTGTGCTATAGAACTAGATACAACGAGGAAACTCTCAAATGAAAATTTCATATAGTGTCATATCAATCAAAAGAAAATAATGAAACTAAGAACAGGTATCAGTGTAGAGAGCAGTGGTTACGGCGTGGAGAAGCACGCTAGGAAGGCTAGGTGGCGCTTGGAAGGAAGCATCTGGTTTTTTCTGGTGCTCTTCGCTCGGGGGCCTGTTAAAGGCCTTTCTCCAGGGTGGTTGTCCAGGGTTTGTCCCGAGTGTTGAGTGAGCCAGTCTGAGAAGGGGGCTTGCGTCCTGTTTCTTCTCCCACACGCACGGGGAAAAAATCCCCAACCAAAAAGCAAGCTCTGAAGTGCAGGGGGCAGGGAGCTGCGGCCCTGGCGGAGCCCCTCGCACAGGCAGGTGCAGCTATGCAGGAGACACCGCTCGACCTCGGCCACAGCCACCTCCTCAGGACTGTGCTGTCCTCACCGCTGCCCACATTCTTACCCACTGTCTCTCTCGGCCCACTGGAGGTATCAGAAATTCCAAATTTTCAAAGCAGTTTCAGTATTTTCAGTATATATATTGGGATTTTGTGATGGTTCATTGCCACAAAAGCTTCAGCACCTCCCACACCTTTAAGGAAAAAACACACAAAAATGACACAGTTTTGATATGTCAAGGCCATTAATTAAGCTACAGGAGAAGCAGCAACATCTGGGAGCCCGCCAGTACCAGTCCAGGTTCACACAGGACCAACTGGACCAAAGTACAACTCCCCTGGGCGTGCAGCCGGAAATGAGGGGACGGAAGACGGAAGATGCATATTTTCTAAAGAAAAACATGAACAGGAGGGGGTGGAGACCGTGAGGCCGAAGCGCACCATCACATCTCACAGTCATCGGCTCTGAGGTATGTGCATGTATTGCTTACTCAAAGTCAAAGTAATTCTGAACAAAGGCAGAGCTCTCTGCCCAGAGAACAGAATTCTTTCAGGGACCAGAACCTGAGGGGACCCAGGGTCACAGCCCGTGAGCCAGCAAGAGCAGGAACACGGCAGCGTGCGGGGACGGCGCAGACTCACACAGACACTGGCCCGTTGCCTGTCCTCGGCGTCCCTGGGCTCTGCTGGTCCAACTCCGACAGCAACTTTAAAATGTTCAGGGCAGCCTGGGAGTGACAGGAAGGAGAGTGAGACCACAGTCCTGCCCACAGCACCAGCCCCACACATGGAACCCAAAGGAGGGTACTTCCATTTAGAATACAGCAACTTCTTAAAAGTTGGATTGTTAATTCAAAATACAAATAAAAAAGGTTATCTGATTATTTCACTGAATCACTACCTGTTAATTTCACAATCTCACTTCCAGTGTTTTTAACCTGAAGTGATCAGAATGCAGAGATTTTTATTTGCTTCCAAACAAAAACCCATCATGGATTTCATTATCTTCACACATGAGTTTGATGGTTGCGTTACATTCCATGAAGCAAGTACACGCAGGTCACACGGCTGGTTGATCTAATCAACCCAACCTTTCTTGTGGTGATATCTAAACACAGTACCAGATAAGGGGCTTCCTACAGCCACAAGGTGCACCTGCAATTCCTTGTTCTTGTGGAAATACACAGTCCCTGGATAAGGTCCCAGGTCCCAGTCAGGCCCCAGACCAGCACAGGGGAGGAAGGGTGCCATCTGATCAGCATCTAGGACTCGGCGTCCCCAAGGACTTGGCTCAAGGCCAACGGAGAAGCCCTTCCGGAATTGCTGAGGCCAGGACGAGCCAAGCAAGGGAAGGTTGCACCTCAGCTGGCAGTCACACCCCAGGCACCCCCAAGGTACATACCATGTCATGGCAGGACTCCACATCCTTGCCGATGCCGTGACTGATCAGAGGCGGCTGAGAGGAGCAATTGATAAGAGATACAAATTCGTTCTTGTTGTTTTTGGGGAAGTCTTTGTATTCAACCTACGGGGGAAGAGAGAGCTGAGGCCAGGGCACGCAAGCAGAGGGCATGAGCAGCACACAGGGCCAGTAGCAGGTGGAGCTCGGCCTGCAGGCAGCCATGCCACCTGCACCCTGCCTGCAGAGAATGCAGCAAAGGAGCGGGGTAGCCCAGAGTCCTGCAAGAGCAGAGCAGTCCACTGAGCGCTGGGCTGGAAGGAAGCAGGCCCTTTCCTGGCAGGCGCGGAGCCAGGCAGAAGCTGAGCTCTGTAAGCGCTGCTGGTGCTCCGCGCCTTTGTATCTAGAGTCAGCTTGGCTGGGGAAGGACAATGCATGCTGGGAACACTTCCTATTCCTCTCTTCCTTCCTCAAAAGCACTCTAAGCTGCCACTTCTCACTCCCATCCACAAGAAGTTTAATTTTTAAAAGACTTTACATATTTATCCAAGAGAAAGAGAGCTGCCACCCACTAGCTCACTCCTCACGTGTCTGCAATGGATGGGGCTGGGCCAGCTGACACAGAGATGTAAACTCAATCCAGACATCCCACATGGGTGAAAGGACCCAACCCATCTGAGCCATCAGGCTGCCCCCCAGTTTGCCCCCAGCAGGGAGATCAGCAGCAGAGCTGGGCTTGAACCCAGGAACTCCAACATGGCATGCAGGTGTCCAAAGCAGCATGTGTTAAATTTTTAAAATTACTTTTTAACAGTTTATTTTTATTGGAAAGACAGGTTTACAGAAAGAACGAGAAGGAGGATTTTTCCATCCACTGGTTCACTCCCTAAATGGCTGCAACAGCCAGAACTGGGCTGATCCAAGGCCAGAATCAGGAGTCACCTCTGGGTCTCCCAAGTGGGTGCGGCTTGGGGCCATCCTCCACTGCTTTCCCAGGTCATAAGGAGGGAACTGGATGGGAAGTGGAATAGCTGGGACTAGAAACAGCTCCCACAAGGGATGCCAGGCTACAAGCAAGAGGAAAGACCCAGCTGAACCACAGGGACAGAGAGAGATGCTGATTCATCATCCAAATAGCCACAATGACCAGGACTGGGACAGCTCAAAGCCAGGAGTCAGAAACTCAACTGGATCTCCCATGTAGATCGTAATGGCAAAAAGTACATGAGCCATTTTTCTGCAGTTCTACCATGCATATTAGCAAGCAGCTGGATCAGAAGTAGAGCAGCTAGGACTCAAACTGCTGCTCATGTAGGATGCCAGCAGGCAGTGGGACCCAACTGCACCACATTTTCTCATCAGCTTTGCCAGATTTCCACCCCAAATACTGGACTTGAAAGGCAAAGTGAAAAAGAGAGAGAGGAAGAAAGAGCACGAGCGAGACTGACTGATCATCCACCTGCTGGTTCACTTTCTAAACACCCATGAAAGCCAAGACTGAAGCGAGTGAAGCCACGAGCTTGGACTCCATCTGGGTTGCCCATGTGGGGAACATGAACTTAAGTCCTTAAGCCATCATCTGCTGCCTTCCGGAATACAAATTAGCAGGAAATAGGACTGAAAGCCAAGTAGCCAGGACCTGAACCAAGCACTGGTCAGGGCTGTGGGCGTACCAAGCAATGACTTCATTTGCTCTACCACAATGTCTGCGCCAAGCTCCCTTGCTGAGAGGAGCCAAGAGACGGCCCCAGGCGCAGGCCTCTCGGCTCAGGCCCGACAGTTACCTGGAATCCCTGGACTCTGGAAAGATAGTCCAGCTGCTCAGAGGGTCTCGTGAGAGGTCCATGGGGTACGTGGCCTGAAGAGATGTTATTCTTTAACATGGTCTCGGCTGTGGGCGAGGTGCCCCCATACAACAATTCTCGGGCTATCATAGCAGTTACCGTGGCCTTGGCAGGATTTGGAGCTGCCCTGCAGAAATCTTTGGTGTGATGTCCTTGGCTGACTCCTACAGCCTGGGCGACCTCGGGCACCATGGGAAGAATTCCAGCAGGCAGCTGTTGATGACTAAGATAAGGCATCCTGAACTCATCTTCTTTGTTGTCTGGGGAGGGCACAGAGACTCTGGTCACCCCACTGCCTGCCAAGGCCTCGTGGCCTCAAACCCGCACCACTCCTTCCTTCAGCCCCGAGACAAATGCCCACCGGGCACCTACTGTCAAACCACAGAAAACCCTGAATCACATGCAAAGGAAGACAATGTACAGATGGCACTTACTAGTCCCATTTTCATCCCCAGCGCTTGGTTCAAAAAAGGTTACTTTTCTTCCATCCCCTGGTTTCTTTACTGGTGTCTTAAGAGAAGGAAAAAAAGGGCCATGAACATACATGAAACCATTGAAGAATTAGTTCCTGCCGTGTAAAGCGAAATAAACTTCAACCAGCTCATTAGATGCAACCAGCAGAAAAAACCGTCCCGTGCCCAAAGCCGACCACTGGTGTGCATCTGCTGGCTGTAGCCATCCTCCCGCTCCTGCTCCACTCCCTGGCAGGTGGAGTCTGTGCTTGGCATCACAGACTCCAACTTGGGACCAGAGGGAGCAGGGAAGCCAGCCAGAGCACCCAAGGCGGGAAAGATTCCAACGGAAGCTAAACAAATCAAGACTGTTTCCTTCGCCTAAGAGCCGGTTAACGGGGTGGAGGTTTTCAGGACAGCACTGAGGGGAAAGCTGCACCAACAGCCTCCTTTCTGAGAAGGAAGGACACATGCGCACAGATGCCCAAGTCTATCACTGCGAAATGGCAACTGCAAACATAGGCCCAGGATCTGTGCAGACTCCAGAAGTGCAAGGAGTCTCAGTCATTAACCTAAGGCTGTTTCCACTGTCCGTGTTGCCAGCAGAGGAATCACTCAGTCGTTCTTGTGGGCGTTTCCCAGCAGTGACAACTCAGTGACTGGAAATAAGGTCATTAAGGGCTTCCAGTAAGTTCCTACTGAGCATTCTCAGCAGAAGTGCATTTTTCAAGATGGGGTAATTTTCATTCCATTTCCTGATCCATGAGAAAAACAAAATCCCAAATCGCTTTAAGTCACAGATTTGGACTCAAATGTCACCAACCTCACTGTTTCAGAAAAACCACAGCCTGCTGCAACTGATGAAAAGACTCACCTATGGCCTTCCCTGCAGGCTTCAAGAGCACACGTGACAGAACCATATCTGTCATTATGACTACAGAGAGGGGCAGAGCACTCTTGGATCACAAAGATATCCAACAGTCCCCTCTGGACACACCACAGGAATCCCCCCCGAGCGGGAACGTGGATGGAGCTGGCTGGGCAGTCACCTTCTCCTCGGACTTGAGTGCTGGCTTCGCGGGCTGAGCCTGCGGAACTTTGAAGCCCAGGATTTCCAGCATGTTCTCAGCGGCGTTGCGTTTGGCCACCTTCTTGTTGGTGCCTGTTCCTTCTGCCGTGTGGTTTCCAACCTTCACCTACACAAGAAGGCCAACATACACTCAGCGTGTAATGTGCATAGCACAGACCAGACAGGAGACCAGGCTGCTCAGAAGCAGCAACACCCCAGAGGCTGGTTTGTGATGGTTGCCCACAACTGATGGTTATTTCAAAGTCAGAGTCAGAGCAAGAGCGACCTATTTTGCAGCTGCTGGTTCACTTTTCAGATGAACACAAGGACCAAGGCTGAGCCAAGCCAACAGCGTCTACCATGTGGGTGGCAGGGACCCAAATACTTGGTCTGAACATACTCTACTGCTTTTCCAAGACACATTAGTACGGAGCAAGAGCCTAAGGAAACAACTAGGAACGAAACAGCACCCATTATGGGATGCCCTCCCATAATGCCACAATGCCAGGGCTAATCTTTAAGTATTTAGGAGTTTGGAAAACTGGCTACTAAACACAGGCTACAATTATCTTACCAAAAGTAAGGAATACTCAAAACCCACCACTTTCTACATTTTACTAAATAATTTTTGTTTCCCTGTTCTCCCTAGAGTCTATAAGATGGGAATATTCCAGGAGCGAGCTACCGCACACCTCCTCCCAACTCTGCCATCACAGGTGTTACTTCCACAGCCTGAAAGTGACCACAGTGAAAACAACCACAGCACAGAAATCTGCACATGGAATCGAGCAAACACAAAGTTACTAATTCACTCTTGACTTAGAATAATGAAGGGAAGGTTAATAGCACAGATGAAGCTTACAGGTGCATAAAGTCTATAATCACTAATTGTACTCGGTAAAACAAACTGAAACATTTTTCTAGTCTTTGAAAATTATTACCTGGTTCAGCAGAGATGCCACTCACATGTCATTTACAAATCATATGAGCTACCTATGTGCTCAGTTTTTATTACTGTAAACAAAAATACCATGGGCAGACACTGGTACAGTGGGTTAAGCTACCACTCAGGACACCAGCAGCCCATATCACAGTGGCAGTTCAGGTGGCAGTTACTCCACTTCCAATCCAGCTTCCTGCTGATCTTATCTTGGGGGCAGCAGACAACACACTCCAGTGTCCCTGTCACACAAGCATGGCTGCATGGGCGCAGGGCTCCCGAGTCGGGCACCGCCAAAGGGATCTGGAGAATGAGCCAGCAGAGGATGATCTTTCACTGTGGCTCTGTCTTTCAAAGAGATAAAACAGACACCAACAGTGTGTCACATGTTCATACACATGGGTCTGTGTATCAGCCAATATTCCTGGGGCTGGTGCTGGGGTTACAGCAGACTAACCCTCTGCATGCAGCAGTCAGCACCCATAAGGACCTGGGTCCGTGTCCTGGCTGCTGCACCTCCAATCCAGCCGCTCGTCCATGAGTTCCCAAACCCACGTGGGAGATCCAGAGTAGGTTCCTGGCTCCTGGCTCAGAATGGAGCAGCTCCAGCCATTGTGGCCATTTGGGGAGTGAATCAATGGACAGAAGCTCATCCTCTGTCTCTCCTACTCTCTGTATATCTACCTTTCCAATAAAAATAAATAAATCGTTAAAGCCATTCTCTGTTGCTTTCCCAAGCCATCAGCAGGGAGCTGGATGAGAAGTGCAACAGCTGGGGTTTGAACTGGTGCCCACATGGAATGATGGCGTCAAGCATGGGCTTAACCTATATGCCACGGCGCCAGTTCAGAAGGATGGCTTCTTCCAGGAGCTACTTCTGGGTCTCCCACACAGATACAAGAACCCAAGAACCGGGGCCATCCTCTGCTGCTTTCCCAAGCCATAAGCAGGGAGCTACATGGGAAGTGGAGCAGCAGGACATGAACCAGCGCTTAAATGGGATCCCAGTGCTTGCAAGGTGAGAATTTAGCCACTGAACCAACATATCAGGCCCCAAGACTTTGATTTCAAAGAACATAAACTCCCAGGAAAAGCAATGGAGAAAAGCATTGAGCCATAACCTACCCACCTCTCTGGAAGTGTTCTCAACTTCTGGCACAAAGCATCTGCACCCTCAACTGCTGAAGAGCAGGACCCTAGTGAGCGCACAGCGCCTGTTTCGTCATCGCATTAATGCAAGCAGCATGGTCCATGAGCCCTGGTCTCCTGAGGAAGGCCTCCCAGCCCTAGGACCATATGTGAGCCAGCGGAGAGCGGTGCCCAGTTCAGCCCAGCAAACTCACCTGCATTACAAACTCCCTGCGGCGCGGGAGGCCGCGCTCTGTGAGCAGCTGGTACTCGGGCTCCCTCTCCTTCTTCGCCTGCTGTATCTGGGCCAGTCTGCTGATGGGGTTCATCCCCTGCCCATACTCGGGGCTCGCCTGGAGCTGAGCCCAGAAGGAAGGAAGAGTGATCTCGTTAATTAATCCAAGAAAAACTCTGAATGACAAAGGTCAACTCAAAGAGCAGGACAGGACAGGACAGAGGCAACTTGAAGTTGACCTGATGAGGGCTCAGGTTTTCCTTTTTCTAATTAAAAACCGCTTTACATCTTGAATGATTATTCTAATGAAAATTTAAGATCTTGGCAACCAACAACATTTCCATTTAAAGAGGCAAGCATTGCTATAATCCCTGCTTTTTAACAAATTAACACGTGGAAATAGAGAGGCAGAACAAAGAATCCAATTCTGCAAACTCCTCCAAGGTCTGCACAGCACTGGGTTCTGAGAAGCCCAGATCATCAAAAGGATTATACCCAAAGCTCACATGCCCTGGGAAAAGGAACCTTGAATCTGCCCACAAGTAAGGCTCTGCAACTCCACTGACCAACAGCATTTTCCAGAACACAGTCAGTGAAAGTAAGGAAACTCCCTAAGAACACGCAGGCCAACATTACAGAAGTCTGGTTCTGAATGCTGACAATCAGCCCAGACAGCCCCAGCACTCCACATGGACCTCAACATGAAGGCTGACTCCTTTCCGGGGCTGACCTCACAACCCCAAAGCAGAGTACAGCACTTCGCCTCCCTCCAACCTCCCGGCGACCTGTGCGACAGGTGCTTACCCTGCCTGGGGGCTTCGTTTTCTTTTTGATCCGGGGCCGCACCCGCTCTGCCACAGGCAGTGGCGGCAGCTTCTTCAGCTCTTCGAGAACAGCAATGGCGGCGTTCTTCTTGGAGATCTTCTTGCTCTTCCCTTCACCTTCCCCCACGAACTCGCCAACTGAGACCTTGGTCACAAAGTTCCTCATGTGCGGTGGGCCACTCTCCCGAGCCACCTGGGTGGGAAGGAAAGACTGAGTGGAAGTGTTACAGACACCAGCTCAAGGCCACCGGGCTCACTGCTTGGCACACGCACTTTCCAGGAGGCATGGGGATGGCACAACTGGCAGAAGGAAGGCCTTCCTTCCTCTTCTCACTTTCCACACCTGCTAATGCTGAGTCGGCTGCGGCCAGCAGGGGCAGGCATCCTTGGCCTCTCCACCTCTGCCCCCATCAGAACGAATGAGCCAGTCAATGAGTTTCACAAGAAAATTATTCAGTCCTTAGTTTGAGGTTGAAACAAAAGTGAGCCACTGCATTTTTGTTTTGCATCCTGACTACGGAGGCCTCAGCTAAGCTGAGCAAATCTACTTCCCTCCAGCACACTGTTCTGATGGCTCACCAGCTCAGCGCTGCGATCCAGGGACCCAGCCACTGTGAAGAGCTCGGAGTGGTCTGACCACTCACTCCTGAACTGCAGGATGAGGAGGGGCAGACTTCACTCTGCCACGTAGGATTCCCAACAATGCTTTCTCTAGAAACTGCTGAAGCAACTGTATTCTACAAATCAGACTTCTGACAGTCATAATTAGGAATGGCCTGAACTCTACCCACTGGAGAAATGAGGCTGACTCTAAATCTTATGCATTAAGCTAGCACAAACACTGCTCAAAGCATTCATACATTTAACAGATAGTTAAATAAATATCCGACGAGGATCCTGGCTCCACCTGGGCCACTACAGCGCTTGAGGAGTAAATCAGCAGATGAAAGCTCTCTCTCCTCTCTAAGTATTTCAAATAAATACGTGGATAAATCCCATAAATTTTTTTTAAATACTGGCTTATTAAAATACTGGCTGCAATCAGCTATAAAAAAGACTGAGAAACAGGTAAAGGGGCTGGCACTGTGGCAAACAGAGCAAAGCAGCCGCAAGCAACACCAGCATTCCATATGGGTGCCAGCTGTTCCTCTTCCAATCCAGCTCCCACTTAAGGTCCCCGGAAAAGCAGCAGAAGATGGCCAAAGCCCTTGGGCCACTGCATTTGGCTCCTGGCTTCGGAGGAGCTCAGCTTCATCCATTACACAAATGGGAAGTGAACCAGCGGATGGAAGATGGCTCTCCTTTCTTTCTGAACTCTAGCTTTCAAGTAAGTTTATTTTATATTTCAAAGTTGATGGCTACCACGGTAACCGGAGAAGGGCAGAAACTGCCTCCAACCAAACCCAGAACAGATGGCGGAATTCTGGTGGGCCACTCAGGCTGTGAAGCCACCGTTGCACCAATGAGGGGCACAGACCCATATCCCCCCAACAATAAGGGCCGAGGTGACCCCCATTTCAGCTTCCGTGTCAAGGAGAGTTTAAACAGCCCCTTCCCCGTCTCTTCCACGCTCTTCGTCCTCTGCAGCTCACTCCTTCACGTCTGTCCTTTCAGCCTCATGGGGAAGGGAGGCCCGTGACCATGGTTCCCTGAAATAAAGGCCATCTCAATTCTTTTCATATATTTGGCTGAGTTATTCTTTCCCTGGTGGTTGGCAAATCTAACAAAAGTCAGAATTACAAAGGAGACAGAGTGATCTTCCATTTGCTGGTTCACTTCCCAGATAGCCTCAATGACCAGAATTGGACCAAACCTAAAGGTGGGAGACAGGAGAATTGCCAGGGTCTCCCCATAAGTACAGGGCCCCAAGGCAAAGGCCACGAGCAGAGAGCTGGACTAGAACTGGAGCAACAAGGACTACAACTGGTGCCCTATGGGATGCTGGCACCACAGAGAATTACCCTGAAATGCCACCAAGCCAGTCCCATAAAAAACTTGAGAGAAAATCTTAGACAGTGAATGATTAAGTGTGAACTCCAGCATAATATATGAGTATTAAATGAAAATAATCAAACTGTAAAAGTACACATGTGGGGCCCAGCGCAGTAGCCTCGCAGCTAAACACCTTGTCTTGCCGAATGCCATGATCCCATGTAGGCAATGGTTCCAATCCCAGCAGCCTTGCTTCCCATCCAGCTCCCTGCTTGTGGCATGGGAAAGCAGTTGAGGATGGCACAAAGCCTTGGGACCCTGCACACATGTGGAGACCTGGCTTCAGACTAGCTCAGCTCCGGAAATTGTGGCTGCTTGGGGAGTGAATCATCCGAAGGAAGATCTTCCTCTCTGTCTCTGCTCCTCTCTGTATATCTGCCTTCCAAATAAAAATAAATAAATCTGGGCCCGGCGGCGTGGCCTAGTGGCTAAAGTTCTCGCCTTGAAAGCCCCGGGATCCCATATGGGCACCGGTTCTAATCCCGACAGCTCCACTTCTCATCCAGCTCCCTGCTTGTGGCCTGAGAAAGCAGTTGAGGATGGCCCAAAGCTTTGGAACCCTGCACCCGCATGGGAGACCCGGAAGAGGTTCCTGCCTCCGGGCTTCAGATCGGCGCAGCACCAGCTGTTGTGGTCACTTGGAGAGTGAATCATCGAACGGAAGATCTTCCTTTCTATCTCCCCTCCGCTCTGTATATCTGACTTTCTAATAAAAACAAATAAATCTTTAAAAAAAATAAATAAAGTAAATGAATAAAAATAAATAAATCTGGGCCCAGCGTGGTGGCCTAGCAGCTAAAGTCCTTGCCTGGAATGCGCTGGGATCCCATATGGGCACCGGTTCCAATCCTGGCAGTCCCACTTCCTGTCCAGCTCCCTGGTTGTGGCCTGGGAGAGCAGTCCAGAACAGCCCAAAACCTTGGGACCCTGCACCCATGTGGGAGATCCAGAAGAGGCTCCCGGCTTCGGATTGGCACAGCTCTGGCAGTTGCGGTCACTTGGAGAATGAATCATCAGATCCAAGACCTTCCTCTCTGTCTCTTCTTCTCCCTATATATATATATATATATATAGATAGATAGATAGATAGATAGATAGATAGATGTATATATATAGACCTGATTTTGCGATAAAAATACATCTTTTTAAAAAGTACACAGTGTGGTAAGCACGGTGGGTTTGACCTGCTGTCTGACTGCTACCTGCACCACCACACCCCACACGGACTGATTCAAATCCCGACCGCTCAACTTCTGATCCAGCTCCTTGCCACTGAGTTTGAGAAAGTGATGAAAGCTGGCCCAAGTGCTTGTCCAATATGGCCCAAGTGCTTGGACCCTGTACCCAAGTGGGAGACCCAGAAAAGCTGCTGGCTTCAGCAAGGCACAGCGCCAGTCTCTGGCAGGAAATGGAAAATGAACCAGTAAGTAGATGGATGATCTCTGTCTCTCCCTTTCTCTAACACTTCCTTTCAAATAAATATCACAAAAATCATGGTGCTGGCACCGTGCCATAACGGGCCAAATCCCACCTGCAGCACTGGCATCCCATCTGGGCACTGGATTGAGTACGAGCTGCTCCACTTACGATCCAGCTCCCTCTTCATGGCTTGGGGAGCAGCAGGGGATGGCTGCGCCCCTAGGGCCTCTGCACCCACATGGGAGATCCAGAAGTTCCAGGCTCCTGGCCTTGGATTAGTCCAGATCATGAAAGGTATCTCTCTGTGATTCTGCCTTTCAAATAATAACAATACATCTTTAAGAGAAATTAAAAATTGTAGAAGGAAAAGAAAAGTAGCTAAGGATAAAGAAACACAGATTACCCAGATTAAAAGTAGGCAAGACCATAGTTTAAAAATAGGTTGTACATGCATGTATACACAAGCACACATATATTACAATATACAGACACAGATATGCGCTCACATGTTTACTTTTGCACAAAGAAACAGGAAAGATAAAGCAGAAACCAGTAAAATCAGGCAAGTAGGAAGGCATGGAGTAGAGACACAAGAGAAAACGTGAATACAGCTTTCCAAATGGTTCCAACTTTCTCAATAATTCAGTGTTCTCACATATTTCAAAAATGAACATAAGTTAACAAAGGAGGAAAAAAACTAAATCTGAATATGAACACAAACCTAACAGAATATTAAAGTGATTTCTTAACACATGGAAAAAAAATAAAACCCAAATTCAACCTGCATTAGTCAAGGCATTCTTGTCAGGAAGACTTCTAATACCACAGCAACTAAGGCACCACGGGACTGTGTAAGGGTAAACAAGCCAGCAGGACAGAGCATAGGAGCAGACCTATCTATCTGAAGTCACATGACTCTGAGCAAACACATAAAAAAAATCAAATTCTGCTTTACTGACTCCTACTAGTGACTGTACCCCACGACACGGGAAAGCCAAGCCAGCCAGCCCATCCCCGCCAGCGGAGGACTTCAAGGCAATCTTCAAACAGCGGAGAGAAGGACAAGCTAAATGACAATGCAGGCCAGGTTACAGAGCGAGCACCGAGGTCTGTGGGCACAAGAGGCAGACAAGACAGCCACCAGGCCTCATCAAGAATTTCTCATCTCTGATGCAATCAAGTCTACAACTTCTCAGAACAATTCAGACCATTCAAGTAACAGCTCAGGGCATTCTTCCCCCAACCTGGGTCTCTTATGTGACATCAAACACACGGCTCCAACCCCTGGAGTGGTCTGGCAGCAAGGAGCAGTGCAGGCCACCCGCTCCCAACACCGCCACAAGAGGAAAGACGGAAACATGTACCTCACTCACCTTCCCCTTCCCAACCCTCTCCATCCTAATTCTACTCAGAGGCCCAAATGGATCTGCAACCCCTCACCTTCGTAATAAATAAAATAAAATTTTTAAATATGCAAGTGGAGTGGGGTTGGAACCATGGAATAGTAGGTTAAGCCTCTACCTGAAATGCCAGCATCCCATATTAGCAACAGTAGAGGTCCATGCTTCCCATCCAGCTCCCTGTCAATGTGCCCAGGAAAGCAGTAAAAAAAAAAAAAAAAAAAAAGCCAAAGTACTTGGGCCTCTGTACCTCTGTAGAAGACCCATAACAAGCTCTAGGCTGCTGCCTGTGGACAGGCCCAGCTCTGGCTATTGCAGCCATTTGGGAAGTGAACCAGTGGCTGAAAACTCTGTCTCTCCTTCTCTGTAAATCTGGCTTTCAAATAAAAATACATAATAAAAAAGCCTTGGGACCCTGCACATGTGTGGAACACCAAGAAGTCCCCGGCTTCAGATTGGCTTACATCCAGCTACTGTGGTGATCTGGGAAGTGAACCACTATATAGAAGATATGTCTGCCTCTCCTCTCTGTAAATGTGCCTTCCCAATAAAAATAAGCAAATCTTAAAACTAGTAATGAATAAAAAAAAAGTAAAAACATACATACATACAAAGAAAAAAAGAGAAAAAAGTAGTGGAATAATTAGATATCCACATAAGAAAAATAAAGCCATGCCCCCTAACTGACACCACTAATAAAAACTGGCTTGTGCGGGATCACAGATAGAAATGGGAAAGCTCAAAGTGAAAACTCCAGGAGAAAACTTTATAATCACAGCAGTGGCAAGGAACTCACACAAAAGATATCAATCACAGAGAAAAAAAATTGGAATTACTCAAAATTTTTAATTTGCTAACTGCTAATTGAAACCCCTTTTAAAAGTATTTGGTATATTCATCTTTAATAGAACTGACATGCAAAACAAGGAACTCTTGTAACCCAATAATAAAAAGCCCTTCAATTAAAGAAAAAAAAATAGGTAACACATGAACAAATTCTCTACAAAATAGATCTGTAAATGGAAAATAGCAATACAAAGATATGTGCTCATTATTAGCCACCAGAGAAATGCATGTCAAAATGATAAGATACTAACACACAGGGCCAAGCACAGCCTAGTGGCTAAATCCTTCCTTTGCACGTGCCAGGATCCCATGTGGGTACGAGTTCAAGTCCCAGCTGCTCCACTTCCCATCCAGCTCCCTGCTTGTGGCCTGGGAAAGCAGTAGAGGTCGGCCCAAAGCGTTGGGACCCTGCGTCCATGTGGGAGACCAAAAGGAGGTTCCTGGCTCCAGGCTTCGGATCAGCTCAGCTCTGGCCACTGCGGCTGCTTGCGGACGGATAATCTTTATATATCTCTTACTGTATATCTGCCTTTCTAATAAAAATAAATAAATCTTTAAAAAAAAAAAACACACAAAGGAGGCATCCCAGATTAGCTAAGTAGAGACTGTCAATGTCAAGTGTAAGCAAGGATGCAGAGCAGTTAAGACGACATTAGCTGATGCAATCAAGTTGGGACGTGAGCAGGAAGCACCATCCCATGACTCAGCAAGTCTAAAGGACACAGCTACATAAGAAGACATACCGAAGAATCTCCTGCAGCTTTACAGCAAGAGCCCTCAGTGTGGTGCCACTGGCAATAAACTACTATCTGATGTAAATATATGGGTAACTGCTCATAAGAAAACAGATATAAAACCATCCATTGCATGTGGTCTAGGAAAAAGGAAAACTTTGAGAGGTTATGAAACCGTTGTACACCTGCATCTGAGCTGTGAATCATAGTTTCACAAATATGTTAAAACTCACTGAGATATCAACTTAAGACATGGACATTTTACTGTACATGAAAGCATACTTCAGTAGACTGTTAGCACAGAAAAGAAACAAGTAACTTGGGAGCACAATGCTTTGACAAAAACACTGTCAATGAAAAGGTAAGAACTGCAAGGAGAAACGACTGCAGAGACGCTGTGAACACCACACAGCAGTTCTGCTGCTGGCGACACGTGTAACGGATGATGCCGACAGCACAATCTTAACATGGTCAGAAGATGATTCAGATGTGCAGTAAGAACCACACAGGAAAAACTGGTGGTAAACTGAAAGCAGGTATAAGTTTCTGACTTTTAATTATTTTTTTAAAGATTTATTTATTTTTATTGGAAAGGCAGATATACAGAGAGGAAGAGAGGCAGAGAGGAAGATCGTCCGTCCAATGGTTCACTCCCCAAGCAGATGCAACAGGTGTAGCTGAGCCAATCCGGAGCCAGGAGCCTCCTCCAGGTCTCCCATGCGGGTGCAGGATCCCAAACCTTTGGGCCGTCCTCCACTGCTTTCCCAGGCCACAAGCAGGGAGCTGGATGGGAAGTGGAGCAGCTGGGATTAGAACTGACGCCCATATGGGATCCCAGCGCATTCAAGGAGAGGACTTAAACCACTACACTATTGCACCAGGCCCAAATTTCTGACTTTTAAAATATATGTATAACCTGGGGCCAGTGTGGTAGTATAACAGTCTAATTCCCTATCTGCCAGCTCCAGCTCCAGGGGGACTGGTTTGTGTCCTAACTGCTCCACTTCCCATCTAGTTCCCTGCCTACAGCCTGGGACAGCAGCAGAGCATGGCTTAAGTCCTTGGACACCGGTACCCATGTGACAGACCTGGAAGAAGCTCCTGGCTCCCACCTTCAAACCAGCCCAACTCTGGCTGCTATAAGCTATTTAAGGAGAGAACCACTAGATGGAAGATGTATCTCTCCCCCCACCTTTTTATTTTATTTTCCAAGTAAAATAAATCTTGAAAAATACATATGTACATTCTAGCTCAATCTGCTAGAAGGGTCTAGAAGTAATGATTGTTGCAAGGCAAGAAGTCCACCTGGCCCCTCCTTCTTGTCTCTATACACCACAGCCCATTAGAATTGTTCCTTGGGCCCGGCGCCGTGGCCTAGCGGCTAAAGTCCTCGCCTTGAGCGCACCGGGATCCCATATGGGCACCGGTTCTAATCCCAGCAGCTCCACTTCCCATCCAGCTCCCTGCCTGTGGCCTGGGAAAGCAGTCGAGGATGGCTCAATGCATTGGGACCCTGCACCCACTTGGGAGACCTGGAAGAAGTTCCTGGTTCCCGGCTTCGGATCGGCACAGCACTGGCCGTTGCGGCTCACTTGGGGAGTGAAACATCGGACGGAAGATCTTCCTCTCTGTCTCTCCTCCTCTCTGTATGTCTGACTTTGTAATAAAAATAAATAATAAAATCTTAAAAAAAAAAAAAAAGAATGGTTCCTTGGAGAAATGTCACAGATCATTTGTATTAGAAATTGCTATTTTCATTGAGGCTAAAGCAGAAGCAGGAAATTTCTAAAGGCTGAAATAACATGCTGCACTAGAACGTAAAAAAGTTCTGAGAATCTGAAGATAAGACGTAGAAGGGTAATTTAAGACGGAAAGCAATGTGAGTATACTGTGCAGGAACAATGATCCTGACTTCTCAGCATATACAAAAAGCACTTCAAAATGTATCACAGAGGGCACCACAGTGGTAAGCCAGGTTAAACTACCACTTGCAAAAACCTGCATCCCACACTAGAGTGCTCATGTGAGTACTGGCTACTCCGCTTCACATTCAGCTTCCTGTTAGTGCACTGGGAAAGCAGGGGAAGATCGCCCAAGTAGGAGACCTGGGTTGGACCAGCCTGCCCCAGCCATTGCTAGCATCAGGGGAATCAGTCATCAGATGCGAGACAGGGAACTCGATTACACACTCTCCACTGTTTTTATGTATTTGAAAATCAGTCATTGAAATAAAGGGAGAAACAAAGATTTCATATGCTAATTTACTCCCTAGATAGCCACGAGAGTCCAACCTACGCCAGGCTGAACCCAAGAGTCAGGAGTGTCATGTGGTTCTCCCACCTGGGGGCCCAACCACTTGGGCCATCTTCTGCTGCTTTCCCAGGTCATTAGCAGAGAGGTGAACTGGAAGCCAAATGCCAGGACTGAAACAGCATCCTACACTGGGATGCTGGTGCTGCAGGTCACTGGGCTCGCTCTCATCTCTTTCCCTCCTCCATCTCCTTTCCTCCGTGCTTCTCCAGTAAATAAAAAGTTTTTAAAAGCAATGCATCTATACTGCTCACATGAAGCAACTGTAAGAGGGGATTAAGCTAAGTTTTTCTTGACTCTAGAATGCCAGCACAGATATGCACAAAACCATACTTCGGACTTTCACCACCATGATCAACAATGCTGGCCAGAATCCTCAATATCTACTAAGCCTGTGGGCATTCCCTTGCAGGTTATGGGTTAGTCTCCTTGGAGACCTGAGAGACAGCAAAGGTAACTTCACCAACACTGGATAAATGGATCATGTGACACTCGAAGAAAAATCAACATCACTCTCATGGTGATCTGTCAAAAACAACAGAACCCAAACCTAATCATGGAGAAACAAACACCCCCCCAAACGGACGGTCATCTAAACAAACAGCTGCCCTTTCAACTTGTCCATGACTTTTCAAGAAAGACTAAGGAATTCTTAAAGATCTATAGGCCAATTTTGAATGAAAAGCTGGATTCCATACTGGACATCAGAAGGACATCATTGAGACAACTGGCCAAATATGAATATCGGTTGTGTATCAGGAAACACAGCAATGTTAAATGTCCTATATTTAATAATCAGACTGTGATTACTTTAAAAACAACCCTTATCATTAGAGATGCACATTAATGATTACTCTGGAATTATAAGAATTCACTGGATAAGCACACCAAAATGCAATGCCATATTCCCATGAAGTATATACAAATGCAATGTGCCCATTACTAATACAAATGTACTTTAAAGAATACATATGTAGTAAAATATTGAGTCAGATGGTAGGAGAACTGCTATAATCAAATGACTCAGGAAAAGTAGAAAATAAAAAACATAACACAGTAACTGCCCTTGTCCAAGCACATATACAGTCTAACTCTGAACCTGGACCCTCCTTGGTGGGCTATCTGTCTCCCAGTGACCTATCAACAACCAAAACTATGATTTCTCAGAAGCCAAGCTACAGGAGCAGGAGCTGATGTGCAGCACGTTAGCCACGTGTTGGGATGCCCACATTCCATACCCAAGTGTCTGAGACTGAGTCCCGTTTCTGATCCAGGTCCGTGCTAAAGCATCGAAGAAGCAGACGACGTCTCAGGTACTTAGCTAGCTCCCACCTATGTGGGAAACCAGCTCCTAGCTGTGCCTTGGCCCAGCTTGGGCTAAGGCAGACATTTGGGAAGTTTTTTTTTTTTTAAGATTTATTTATTTTAGTACAAAGTCAGATATACAGAGAGGAGGAGAGACAGAGAGGAAGATCCTCCAATGATGATTCACTCCCCAAGTGAGCCGCAACGGGCTGATGCGCGCCGATCCGAAGCCGGGAACCTGGAACCTCTTCCGGGTCTCCCACACGGGTGCAGGGTCCCAAAGCATTGGGCCATCCTCATCTGCTTTCCCAGGCCACAAGCAGGGAGCTGGATGGGAAGTGGAGCTGCTGGGATTAGAACCGGTGCCCATATGGGATCCCGGGGCTTTCAAGGCAAAGGACTTTAACCACTAGGCCACGCCGCCGGGCCCCATTTGGAAATTAATCCAGAAGATAAAATATTTTTCTGTTATTGTTTCAGCTAAACAAATAAATAAATCTTTATTTTTTTAAGGCCAACCTATATACATTTTCTTCCAAAGAATTTAAGAATGGTTCCAGTCTTAAACACCTTCCAGAGAGATCTCACTATCAAAAATTAGTACACAATTTACTGCTAGTCTATTAAATAAGTACTCCCTGATTATGCAACACTTAACTGTCAGGCAACCTTCCACATGCAACAGAAAATAAAGTCCCTGTTTGGGGCTGGAACATTGTGTCAATTGGCTAATCCTCCACCTCCAAGCACAGCATCCCATATGGGTGCCTGTTTGTGTCCTGGCAGCTCCACTTCTCATTCAGCTCCATCCTTATGGCCTGGGAAAGTAGTGGAAGATACATGAATGCCTTGGGACCCTGTACCCATACAGAAGACCTGGAAGAAGCTTCTGGCTCCTGGCTTCAGATCAGCTCAGCTCCAGCTGTTGTGGCCCTCTGGGGAGTGAACAAGCAGATGGAAGAATTTTCTGCCTCTCCGTCTGTCTGTAAATCTGCCTTTCCAATTAATTAACTAATTTAAAAGCCCTGCTCAATCGAATAAGAGGTACATATCAACCTTCTGATATGTTATTTAATATAAGGATGCATGTGAGCAAACTCAAAGGCACCACCCATCTTGGAATGTTTACTTTAAAGATATTCATCACCACAGGGCGGCTCCAACAATTCCCTGCTAAATATCACATATCCCCAAACACAGGTCTGAAAGTCAAATCTGAAATCTAAACAAAAGCAGAGGTGCAAAATAGAAATCTGACCACGTCCAACACAGCAAAATCTCAACTGCAATCTCTCACTCAGGTATCAGAAAACACTCTTGACTCTTGGGAAAGTATTAATGTGACTGCAAAACTCACAGAAGTCAAGGACCCCACTGTCTTGACACCCCTGGTGATAAAATGGAATGTTGCCACTGCAGGCAGTGGCTTCACCTGCTATACTATAACACTGGTCCCTTAAATGAAACGATAATAATCGAGTGTGGGGCCTCATAGCATGTGAACATCATTCTAGTCATGCTTCATTGTCATTTAAGACAAAAATTCATTCCTAGGATGAATGCTGACAGGATTGTGTAATAGAAAGCTCTACATGTAAAATAAACTTACCTCAAAATTCACAGGCAAGTTCCGTTTAAGTGCAATCTCAAACACTTGACTTATTTCCGACTTATTGAGGTTCTCCTCTTCTGATTCTCTTCCATTCATCTAAAAGAATAATCATTTAGCAGTTAACAATAAAATCAACAACACACCAACGGTAACGATAAAAGCAACAAACAAATTTTGTCGTTATGGACTTAAACCAGTGACCAAGGCCAAGCTTGAACCAAAATGTGCCTCCTAATGTACAGTAAGCAATGCAGCCCAGACAGACTGCAGGCACTAATGTGTCCCACTGGGATGCAGCAACAGCAACCACAGCCTGAGAGTGGTGACCTACACAGGGGACAAACACTATGAAGCCACATTCCAGAAAAGCCACAACTCAAACCCTTCTGTGGGGGACACAGCCATTTTGGGTAAAAGCCCCCTCATACAAGGTCTGCGGGTCTCTTTCTTTCTTTCTAAGTTTTATTTATTTTTATTGTAGTCACATATACAGAGAGAAGGAGAGACAGAGAGGAAGATCTTCCATCCATAGATTCACTCCCCAACTGGCAGTAACAGCCAGAGCTGAGCTGATCTGAAGCCAGAAGCCAGGAGCTTCTTCGGATCTCCCACACGGGGGTGCAGGGTCCCAAGGCTTTGGGCCGTCCTCAACTGCTTTCCCAGGCCACAAGCAGGGAACTGGATGGGAAGCGGGGCTGCCAGGATTAGAACCGGTGTCCATATGGGATGCTACTGCATGCAAGGTGAGGACTTTAGCCACTAGGCTATCATATCAGGCCTGGTCTCCAAGCTTCTTACCTGGACAAAAAGCCTTTGGAAACCACCTTTAAAAACAAGTAGTGATGGGCCTGGCGGCGCAGCCTAGCGGCTAAAGTCCTCGCCATGAATGCCCCAGGATAAACACATCCTAAATGGGAAAATACTAATAGCTGCAGCTTTAAAAGAAGTGAAACAGAGTGAAATGCTAGGCAGAAAAAAAAAGTTCAGAGCCCAGTGCCGTAGCCTAGTGGCTAAAGTCCTCGCACTGTACATGCTGAGATCTCATATGGGCGCCGGTTCTAATCCTGGCTGCTCCACTTCCCATCCAGCTCCCTGCTTGTGGCCTGGGAAAGCGGCAGAGGACAGCCCAAAGCCTTGGGACCTGTACCCACGTTGTAGACCCGGAAGAGGCTCCTGGCTTCAGAAGTGCAAGCACTGGCTGTTGCAGTCACTTGGGGAGTGAATCAATGGAAGCTCTTCTGTCTCTCCTCCTCTCTGTATATCTGACTTCCAAAACAAAGGTGCAGAATCAAGAGAATATTCCTAGACAAACTTATTCCAGACACTAGCTGTAATTCCGCTCTCCTCACATAATCTGATTTCACTTCATTTGCCATAGGTGATAGCATCTGTCCTGGCTGGCCAACTTCCCATCTAGCCTCTTATGCCTGGGAAAACAAGAGAAGATGCTTAAGTCCTTGGCCCCTGCATCCATGAAGACCAAGAGGAAGCTCCTGGCTGCAGATCAGCTCAACTTCAGCCACTGCAGCTCTCTACGAAGTAAACCAGCTCTCTGTCTTCTCTCCTACTCTCTATAAATAAAAATAAATTTAAAAATTTGCCTTACAAATAAAAATAAATCTTTAAAAAACAAAACATGGGCCCAAATTCCTTACAATCATCCAAAAGTGTTTTTCCCCCTACCCTGTGGATTTAGCACCAAAAGCCACTGGACTGCACACTTTGAATAGTTAAAATACTCAATCAGCTTGACTGCATTTTTTTTACCTCAATGGGAAAAAAATTAGAAGCGGAGGTCTTAATCACACAGGCTATGGCAGAAATGATCCTGTCATTTTGGGACCCAAACCTTGAGGAAACAGGCAGCTGCTTCTAGTTGCTTAAGTACAGAACACCCACTGTAAGAACCCAGCCATGTAAGTGAGGAGGCGTACAAGTCTACTAGGAGAGAAGCTGAGGATACCAGCCGAGGGCCCCAGTTCAGCTCCCAGCTGACACCCAGCACTCACCACCACGTGAGTGAGCCGGCCTGAACATGGATCCTCTGCTACAGAGCTACCTTAGCCGAAGCTACGTGGAGAAAAGACAAACTACTTCCGCCAGGCTCTACTTGAACTGCAGATTCCTGAGAATAAACTCCCGGAGGTGTTGAAACCATCACTAAGTTTTGTATTAGTATATTACACAACAATAGGTAACAGGCACTTCTATACATAAAAAATACACAAATACGGCTTGAGAACATTCTCTAAGCTGGTACCACTGATCCCAGTAGATGCTGGAGAGCATAACCTTTAGTCCTGAAGAACGCATCTATACATGTTCTTTACAATTCAACTGAACCACAATTTTCTGAACATGTTCACACCACATGACATCACTCAAAGCCATGTTTGAGTACTAAGTAATTTAAGAGAGCTAAAAGTACAGGGCAGCACGCTCCTTCACACTTTCACACACACCTACGCACCCTGCTCTGATGTCACACAGCCCTGGGAATAAGAGAGGGAGGGTAGCACTTTCACATCATGAAAATTAAGATTTGTCACTGCTGTGTCTCAGAAGCAGCAGCTGGAGGGTAGTCCCGCACACCCACACATCCTGCTGACATCACACAGCCCCCTCCCCCGCTTGGCCGACAGGTGCCCTCACCTCCAGCCTCTCGGGGCCCGGGGGCTCATTCTGCAGGATCCTCAGAGCTCTGGTAGCAGCATCATGTTTCGAAGCCTGTCTTGTCTTCCCTTTGCCATTAAATTGCTGTCCACCCACAGAAAGCTCAACTTGATAAAGTACAGGTGGAACAGGAAACGGGTAAATGTACCTAAAAATAAAAGGGGATTAGGAAAATCACGGTCTCTGGTAATCAATCACCCATACGTGCTCCGGCAAATTCCAAGTCTTTCCTTCACCATGGGTCCCAATCACGTTAGTACTTAAAAATAACTCCACCAACACATCAAGAGATTGAATAAAAATCTGAACTGGATTATAAACAGATATTATGTGACAATTCTCACTTAAATTCTACAAGATACAATGAAGTACATATTAAACAAGTTAAATTTAAAATGTTAGTCTGGGGCCCGGCAGCATGGCCTAGCTTCTAAAGTCCTCGCCTTGAAAGCACCAGGATCCCATATGGGCGCCGGTTCTAATCCCGGAAGCTCCACTTCCCATCCAGCTCCCTGCCTGTGGCCTGGGAAAGCAGTTGAGGACGGCCCAATGCATTGGGACACTGCACCCGCGTGGGAGACCCGGAAGAGGTTCCAGGTTCCCGGCATCAGCCCTTTGCAGCTCACTTGGGGAGTGAATCATCCGACGGAAGATCTTCCTCTCTGTCTCTCCTCCTCTGTGTATATCAGGCTGTAATAAAATGAATAAATCTTTAAACAAAAAAAAATGTTAGTCTGTTCTGACAAAACCTAAAACAGATTAGCTTTGGTTGAGACAGAAACAACTGGCTCTACTTTCTGAAACTTTGGATTGCACTTTGCATGCCTCTCAAGGAGGGCAGGAATTTTGAACCAAGAAATTTTGCAGAAAATACTCTAATTTCTGGAAATTCCACAGCCCAGAGCTGAGCTGAACCCAGATTCTTGCACATCAGAACACAAATTTCTCCAATGGTTTAGCCTGCTCACCTCCCTTCTGTTCAGGAAAAGGAGAGAAACAGACTTCCCTTTTGATTATCAATCTTTCCACTCTGTGTTATTATTAGCAAGGTTTCCAATGCATGACATTCTAGGCTCAATTAATCTTTTGTTACACTGCGGCTGTTTATAAAACACAGCTCCAAAGTCAAACAATACCCAACACTGTCATGTCAGCATCCCAAACGGCTGTTCAAATCCTGGCAGCTCCACTTCTGATCTACGCCCTGCTAGTGTGTTTGAGAAAGCAGAAGAAGACGCTCCTGCACCCACATGGAGACCTGATGAAAATCCAAGCTCCGGGCTTTGGTCTGGTCTCAGCCATTACAGTCAACTAGAGAGTGAACCAGCACAAGAGAGATTTCCTTCTCTGTCTTTCCTGCCCTCTTTATAGTTCTTTTAAATAAATAACTGAAGAACCAAACAAAAAAACAAATAAATAAATAACGGGATAAATATTTTTTAAAATGTACCCAATAGAGGCCACTGCAACAGCTCATTGGCTGATTCTCTACCCCGTGGCACTGACATCCCATAAGGGAACCAGTTCATGTGCCAGCTACTCCTCTTCCAATCCAGTCCTCTGCTTGTGGCCTAGTAATGCCGCAGAAAATCCCCAAAGCCCCAGAGGCGCCTCCTGGCTCCTGGCTACTAGCTCTGGGTCAGCCCAGCTGCAGCCACTGTAGCCATCTGGGGAGTGAACCAGCAAATGGGAAGTTTTGTTTTTTTTTTTTAAGATTTATTTATTTATTTATTTATTTATTTATTTTATTATAAAGTCAGAGGTACAAAAAGGAGGAGAGACAGAGAGGAAGATCCTCCGATGATGATTCACTCCCCAAGTGACCTCAACGGCCGGTGCTGTGCCGATCCGAAGCCGGGAGCCAGGAACCTCTTCCAGGTCTCCCACGTGGGTGCAGGGTCCCAAAGCCTTGGGCCGTCCTCAACTGCTTTCCCAGGCCACAAGCAGGGAGCTGGATGGGAAGTGGAGCTGCCGGGATTAGAACCGGTGCCCATATGGGATCCTGGTGCGTTCAAGGCGAGGACTTTAGCCGCTAGGCCATGCTGCCGGGCCCAAATGGGAAGATTTTTCTGTCTCTTTCTCTGTGTTAAAAAAGAAAATCTACCTTTCCAATAAAAATACCCAAACAATATCTGAAAATATACAAATGTTAAGAATCACGGTGTTGCAGGAATCATCTTCAAATACAATTCAGTTACTCAAAGCAGTCACACAGCTTGGGGAACACAAGCCACACTGAAGTGGACAGATCCTCTGCAAAGGTAACAGTTTAAAAACGAACCAAGACACAGTTCTAAAGATACAACCACAACTAAAACGACTTTAACATTTGGTGGGCCAAAGACCAAACCATTACTCACTGCACAATCTATAGAATATAGAATATATATATATGTGTGTGTGTGTGTGTGTGTATAGGATATAGAATATAGAATACATCCTATGTAAAAAACTGGATATATTTTTTTCCTGCATTTTATAAAAACAAATACCAAACACCTACCTCGGGGGATAAGCGCCTCCTCTCATGTTGTAGTTGTAGGTGGACTGCATCCGAGAGTAGGGGTCAACAGGCTTATACATTGGCTTGGTTCCAAGTGTCACACACAGTGCATTGAGCTCTACAGTAGGGGTTACGGCTCCTGCAACAGAGAACCAACACAAGGCATTTGGTGGGGGAGGTAAGTAAGACAATGGCAACAGAATCAACAAGACTGGCACGCTTTCTACTAACTGGATTCATGAGGTCTGAGTACTTCATTGCTTGACTTCAGGACAAGAATCCTAGGCATCTGCTATGATCTCTCCATATTCACAACAATCCTATCACCAAGCATACTGAGATTAACCAGAAAGAACAATCTAACCTGAGACATTTCAGTGATAATCACACACTGCACATAAAACTCTATGACTCAAAGGTCCACAGCTATCCCAATTATTTTATTGCTGGGGAATCCTTCACCAATGTAACTGTTAGTAATGACTTACTGTTACTGTGCACACCACCTACAGAGAAGCATCTGATGGAAAGCAGTGTGCTAAGCTTACAAAGCACTATGCTGAGGACAGCGCTATAGCACAGTGCATTAAGCCACTGCCTGCAATGCAGCATCACATGTGAGTACTGGTTCAAGCTCCAGCCATTCCACTTCTGGTCCAGCTCCCTGCTAATTCCTCTGGGAGCAGCAGTAGATAGTTCAAGTGCATGAGTCCCCGTCCCACACATGGGAGCCCAAGACGGACCTCTAAACACCACACTTTGGCGTGGCCAAGCGCCAGCCATTACAGCCATTGGAAGCATGAACTAGCGATTTTAAAGATGTATGTTTATTGGAAAGTCAGATATACACAGAGAAAGAGAAGACACAGAGGATGATCTTCCATCCACTGATTCACTCCCCAAGTGGCAGCAATGGCCAGAGCTAAGCTGAACTGAAGCCAGAAGCCAGGAGCTTCTTCTGGTTTCCCACACAGATGCAGGGTCCGAAGGCTTTGGATTGCCCTTGACTGCTTTCCCAGGCCACAAGCAGGGAGCTGGATGGGAAGTGGGGCTGCCAGGACACAAATAGGCACCCATAAAGGATCCCAGTAGGTGCAAGGTGAGGACTGTGGCCACTAAGGCTACTGCATCAGGCCCAAACTAGCAATTTTAAAACTTTTCTAGGTCTTCTCACTCTTTGTAATTCTGCCTTTCAAGTAAACTTTTTAAAAAACAAAACAACAAAAAAGAAACAGCTTCCTCAGAGTTCAGTTACATGAGTAACATGAGTAATATGAGTCTCCTCATAGTACAACTGCATGTATTATATAATTGATGCATTTACATTTTAAGTACAGCCTGAACCATTTTAACAGCAATTTGGACTCAAGAGAATTTATATGAAAAACAAATTTTTTTGGAAAAAAAAGAAAAAACACAGAAATCATGCTGAGATCTTCCCGATTTGTTCTTTCTCTCTGTAAATCTTTCAAAAAAAAAAAAACCTTCATGTTGGCCCATGTCTACCTGAATTCCTCCCTTCACTACAGAAAGAGCTGCTCAGGGATCTAGGAAACGGGGTTCCTCCCAAGGTCTGTCTGCAGCTGTGCTTTGCGGTTTTTAGCTCTTTCAGATTCCCAGTGCTGATCTGCTGGCTCCAAGTGTCAGCTACACTCAAACACTTAAAGATAAAAAGTGTGAGTTTCTTCTCAGTTCAGAAAACGTGTTATGTTATCTATAATGTGTCACCTGAAACACCTCAATCTTCATGACGTGGTATTTTAGTATCACCTGCTGGCGAATCCAAGCACCAGAATGGAGTGTAGGTAAGGCCAGATTGGGTCACAAAACTTGCCAGTTCACATGAGGCCCAGGCCTGGGGGACAGCTGGGCTCGCTATGTCTGTAGCCCCCACCAGCATGAACTGGAATTGGGGCTTAGCTGGGCCCAGCCAGGCTACAGCACCCACTGGCAAATGCCAAGGCGAGGCAGGCCATGCCTAACTGGGCCACCCAATCAGTACACGTGAGAACTGGGGGGGAGGGGCGAAGTCGGTAGAGGGTCTGCATGGGGTACCCATGCTGGACCACCACTCCCACTGGACAGCGTGAATTAGAGTTACAATACCTGTGGGCCTCATGTGAGCTGATTCAGGAAAAGCCAGGTTAGGTTGACTGCTCGTACTGGTGCATGCATAAGTCAGAGTGGGTATGGGTTGGTTGGGCTTTGCCACAGCATTAGCTGGCAGATGCTGGCATGAGGGTCAAAATCTGTCACGTTAAACTGCAGAACCACCTGGACAGTGCAGTATCTGAAAGTGGGCCCAGTAGGGAAAAAGTGGACAACTCACTCTTGGGTTACCACTCCCACTGGTGAACATGAGAACTAGGACTGAGGTCAGCATGGGTAGACAGAGTAGCACCTGCTGGCACATGTGTGGGCTAGAGAGAAGGGCTGGTTGGGTTGAACGAGGCTTCAATGCCTATTGACATGTATAAGAGCTGAATGGGTTGTGGGTCAGACTGGAACAATCTGCTGTACATACTGGCAAACATGGAAATGAAGGCGGAGGCAAGATTATTGCGGGTCACCCCGACTAGGCTGCAGCTCCCACTGGCTTGCATGAAGACCGTGTATTCAAATTCAGTATTGGCAAGCACACACAAGAATCAGGTCTGGAATCACCTCAGATGAGGTTTCTTTGGGGATCCTCCCAGCTGAATTGCTGGACTCACAGATGCAACCATGGAGAGAATTGCAGGTGCCATGGTCTGACCATGGAGTGCATGTGTCAGAGCTGGGCCTCCTCAGTGGCTGAGACGGAGCAGTGGACAGCATATCCAGGTGCACATGGAGGATATGGCAGTACACTGGAGTCTTCAGAGAACACCTGGTACCACAACAGGGGATGGAGGACAGAACAAATCGATCAACCACCATAGCCAAATGTTGGCAGTGAAAATCTGAGCAAACAGAGACTCTAAGGTAGACTATGTCAGCCAGCGGATTCTGGAGAGATTTCATCATGCTTGAAGTTACGAGATCAGCAGTAATTCGGAACTGTTGAATTATCAAAAGCTCAAGCGCAGGACCCTTGGAGCAGGCCCCACATGGGGACTCTGGGGTGGTGTCGGGTGGCTGTCCTCCATCCCCGGGTGTGGAGGAGTTTGGGAGCCTGGGTGTGTCGTCTCTCCTTGTTTCCCCTTTTCTCCCAGATGCAGGAAGGAAAAAAAGAGAATGTGGAAATGGTGATCTCACCCACCGTCCTGTGGCCCCTGACCCTTATCAACTATGTAAAAATATTTAAAAATAATACTTATTTTTTTGCGGGGCCCAGCGGCGTGGCCTAGCAGCTAAAGTCCTTGCCTTGAACGCACCGGGATCCCATATGAGCGCCGGTTCTAATCCCAGCAGCTCCACTTCCCATCCAGCTCCCTGCTTGTGGCCTGGGAAAGCAGTTGAGGATGGCCCAATGCTTTGGGACCCTGCACCCGTGTGGGAGACCCGGAAGAGGTTCCAGGTTCCCGGCTTCGGATCGGCGCACAGCGGCCCGTTGCGGCTCACTTGGGGAGTGAATCATCGGACGGAAGATCTTCCTCTCTGTCTCTCCTCCTCTCTGTATATCTGACTTTGTAATAAAATGAATAAATCTTAAAAAAAAAAAAAACTTATTTTTTTAAAAAAGAGATGATAAAGAATATAATGATGGATATCAGAAAAAAAAAATGGTACAAGAACACTGTCTCTCCAAGGAATGAAAAAGCCCATGCCTTTTCTTTTTAATACAGCCTCACTTGGCAAGTATGGAGAAACCTGCAGCTGCGGGGAACCCCAACACGTGACGCTTGCCATCTGGTGCACTCAAGGGATCCTCCAGGTAGCACGGAACACGTCACATTCTGCCCGCAGCAAAAACAACACTCAGAGAACAGATTTACCAAGGAAGAGGGAGAGGGGGAAACGCAAAGGGAACTGCTAGGTACAAGGAAGGGCTGGAAAGGAATCTAAGACCTCCACATGGAGAGTCCACACTGACACTTCACTGATGCAATGGCTCTGCCCTATGAAAGCGCACACGTGCATTTTCTAATAATCAGATCTGAATGCTTGTAAATTTATTTGCTTTCAAACAACTTTTCCTTCTTTAACTTCTAACTGGTCCTCATTAAGGTTTCTGGAAACTTCCAGATCTAAACTCACTTCCTCAAAATAAAAATTAGCCTATACCAATGCATTTTTTTGCCTTCCAATAAATCTCACTGCCCCTGCCTTGACATAAAATTCTCACAGACATACAAAAAGGGAGCCTGCACAAGTAAGACTTCCTTGCCCATTCTGGGAAATAATTTCAAAAGTAGAATTTTCCCAGGGAACAATAAATACCTAAAGTGGTATTTACTGCTCAGTTCTTCCTGCCTAGCATATGAGTCTTTCAGTTTGAGTAATTTTCAATTCTCTTCAAACTTACAACCTTGGTTGCTGCACTAACTAACCAAGGCCTCCTATCAGGTTCCGTTCACAAGACTGTTGGGGTCATGGATGAAGAAGGGTGGGGGGCAGTAACTCTCCTGCTTCTCAGAGTTCCCTACACCTGCAACCTACTTTTCAGACCCAGGACACAGACTCAGAAAACATTTCAACAGAACACAGTTTGGCTCATATGCTTACCTGCAGCTACACTGGCAGTGGTAACAGTTGCAAAGGGTAAAGCAGAGTTTTGAAAAGGGCTACCTGCACTTTCACAGGGCCAAGAGCTGGCAGGAGGACTGCGCATCAAAGGCTGTGAAAAGAGACTGGGTCCTCCTACTCAGTCGAAATTGGGCTCCCTGAGACCGTGGCAGATGGGTTCTAACTTGAACTTGAGACAAAAGCAAACAACTGCAGCTAAACAGCTTTCAGGACACGTTAATTTAGGATTATGAAGTCTCAACTTCTACCCAAAAAAATTCAAGAGAAAGGGCCCGGCGGCGTGGCCTAGCGGCTAAAGTCCTCGCCTTGAACGCCCCGGGATCCCATATGGGCGTCAGTTCTAATCCCGGCAGCTCCACTTCCCATCCAGCTCCCTGCCTGTGGCCTGGGGAAGCAGTCGAGGATGGTCCAATGCATTGGGACACTGCACCCACTTGGGAGACCTGGAAGAGGTTCCTGGTTCCCGGCTTCGGATTGACCTGCACCGGCCGTTGCGGCTCACTTGGGGAGTGAATCATCGGACGGAAGATCTTCCTGTCTCTCCTCCTCTCTGTATATCTGACTTTGTAATAAAATAAATAAATCTTTAAAAAAAAAAATTCAAGGGAAAGAAAATAAAAAGGTAAATTCTAAGGAGATAAGCAATGTCCAATATTCACAATCAGTGTCAACTACTCATTTTTGAAAATAGTCCCAGTATAGCATATAGCTTTGATTTGAACACGAATATGTTTCTGCTTGGAATATAGTTAAGTCTTCTGACATGACAGCTTTCCCAGTATCTTTAAAGTGATTTATAATACCTACACACTCCGTTATTTTCACAAAGAGCAATCAGCAGTGTATAATATTACTTGATATTAAAAATTGCAAACTACACTTATACTCAAAATTCAACCTTTTAAAAAACTCAGAGAGGAAAAAGGAGAGAAAGAGAGAAAATGTCTGTCTGCTGATTCACTCCCCATGTGCCCACAACGACCTGAGCTAAGCCGATCTGAAACCAGGGGCCAGGAACTTCTTCCAGGTCTCCCATGCAGGTGCAGGGTCCCAAGGGCCTTGGGCCGTCTTAGACTGCTTTCCCAGGCTACCGGTGCCCATATGGGATCCTGGTACATGCAAAGTGAGGATTTTGGCCACACTGGGCCCATTAACTTTTTTTTAAAATGGAGGTTTTTTTAATATCAGGTCAAAAGTTTCTGGTGTCAAAATTATGAGCAACTGGGTCTAGAGTGATGGCTAAGTGGCTAAATCCTCGCCTGGAAAAGCAGCAGAACACAGCCCAAAAGCACTGGGGCCCTTTACCCACATGGGAGACAGAAAGGACACTCCTGGCTCCTGGCTTTGGACTGGCTCAACTCCAGCCATTATACTGGGAGTGAACCAGCAGAAGAAAAATCATTCTGTCTCTCCTTCTCCGTATCGATCTGACTTTCCAATAAAATAAATTTTAAAAGAAAAAAAATGGGATTAGTAACATCACTGATAAGTAATATAAACAGTTTCATTTAAGGGCCACAGATTCAGACTGGCATCCTTAGAAATTTTAAGTTGGCTGAAGGAAAGTAGGAATTTCCCATTTCTGCTATGTCTTTGTCTTTATGATGACAAAAGATGTGTTTTTCTAAGATATTCCAGATAGTTTATTTAATCATATATTCTAAACAAGAAAACTTTTGCATCATGGCTCATTATGCTAGGATATAGGGCGCACAGCAAAGACCGTGCTGTGGTGTCTGCACTGTTACCAGCAGAATCAAAGAAGAGAAGCAAGAGACAAGACTTGAAAAGCCTCCGCTGAGGCTGCAGGAGGCAGCACGGGAGTGTCTTTCACCTTGGAGTTAGGCATATTTCCAAATAAATTTCAATCTCTTTGCAAGTTAAACAAACAGCACTGCTCATTTTCATTGCCATCCCACAAAATGGAGAAAAGGTTTTAAGCCAATCAAAACTATTTCAAAATAACCAACAACAAAAAGAATAGAAATGACAAATCTCTCAGGAAATACTCAACCAAAGCAGCAGTAACCCAAACATCAACTAATTACAGAGTAACTGCATATTACTTTAATTTTTTTAAAGCCTCAAGATGATTTTTAAAGCCTAACCTCTAGAGAGAGATAAAAACCATAACAAGTTAAGCAGTTGAGTCCTGGTACATCCCCCGAGAGCAAGAGGAGTACGCAACCCAAAGACACCAAGCTGAGCCAGGCCAGGCCAGGCCGGCAGAGGCACAAGCTGGCCTCATCCACCAACATCCCAACGGTGCAGCGGTCCCTTGTTTACTTCTGGAATCAGAACAAACTAACACCAGAGGGCCTCTGAAGCTTTCAGAGTCGAGCTTGTCCAGGGACAAGTCTAGAACCATTTAGAAGTCCGTTGTGACCTGGTTCCGACAGATTTTTTTTTCCCGTGACTGCCAAGATGGAGATATTTGTCTTCCCCACCGCCACATTACTCTTTCAAAAATCTATCTTAAGAATATTATTGACATTAAAAAGAAAATCAGGCCCGGCGGCGTGGCCTAGCAGCTAAAGTCCTCACCCTGAACACACCAGGATCCCATATGGGCACCGGTTCTAATCCCAGCGGCTCTACTTCCCATCCAGCTCCCTGCTTGTAGCCTGGGAAAGGAGTCAAGGATGGCCCAAAGCCTTGGGACCCTGCACCTGCATGGGAGACCTGGAGAAGGTTCCAGGCTCCTGGCTTCAGATTGGCGCAGCACACCGGCCATTGTGGTCACTTGGGGAGTGAATCATCGGACAGAAGATATTTCTTACTCTCCTCCTCTCTATATATATATCTGACTTTGCAATAAAAATAAATAAATCTTAAAAAAAAAAAGGATGGAGCCTGGCGCAATGGCTCAATAGGTTAATCCTCCTCATTCAAGTGCCAGAATCCCATATGGGCGCCAGTTCATGTCTCAACTACTCCACTTGCATCCCGCTCCCTGCTTGTGGGAAAGCAGCAGAGGACAGCCCAAAGCCTTGGGATTCTACACCCAACTGCAAGACCTAGAAGAGGATCCTGGCTCCAGATGGGCTCAGCTCCAGTCACTGTGGCCACTTGGGGAGCGAACCAGCGAACAGAAGATGCCTCTAACTCAACCTTTGAAAAAAAATGCTTGTTTCTTCCAACTCAGAAAAGTTGGTTAGCAGGTCTAGGCAGGAGTTCCCCAGAGACAGGGCACAGCACTGACAAACACTGTGCTTTCTGCTGTTACAGGGAAAGGGAGAACAAACACACAGACAGGGCTCAGGGCCAGCTGCTCCACTCTGATCCCGCTCCCTGTTAACGCACCTGGGAAGGAGGTAGATGATGGCCCACCCACAGGGAAGACGCGCATGAAGCTCCTGATTCCTGGCTTCAGCCCAGCCCTGGGCACTGCACCTATCTGGGGAATGAACTGCCTGTTGAAACGTCGTCACTGCGCTTCTCAAACAAATAAAGCTTTTTTTAAACTCGCTCCCCCTCACAGACAGTTTTAAACACACATATACATTGGGACCAGCACTGTGGCAAGCAGGTAAAGCCACTGCCTGTAATGCCAGCATATGAGCACTGGTTTGAGTACCTGCTGCTCCATTTCTGATCCAGCTCTCAGCTACTATGCACAGGAAAGCAACAGAACGGGGCCCAAGTGCCTGAACTCTTGGACCCATGTGTAAGACCCAAAAGGCAAATTGCGACACACACACACACACCACGATTTTGCAGTGCCCTAAACTACCAACTGTAAAATCCTGAACCTGCTAAACTTCTCTCTCTCCTCTGGATGATCACAAGCTGCAAGTGGCAAACACAGCATGATTCATAACCTCAACAAAAAATGGTGAATTAGTTCCCTAAGTGTGAAAATAAACGGCTTTGTAAAAGAATCTAAGCTGTCAAAGATTTAATCATCAGGGCTGGAGTTGTCGCAGTAACTAAAGCCTCTGCCTGCAATGCCGGCACCCCACAAAGGTGCTGGTTTGGGTTTTGGCTGATTCACTTCCAATCCAGCTCAGGTAATGTGTCTGGGAAGGCAGAAAAAGATGGCCCAGGTACTTGAGTCCTTGCACCCATGTGAGAGATGTGAAACACGCTATGGGTTCCAGCCTTCAGATTGGCCCAGTTGCAGCGACTGCAGCCATCTGGGGAGTGAACCAGTGGATGGAAGAGCTTTCTCTCTGTAGATCTGCTTTTCCAATAAAAATAACCTTTTGTTAAAGAAAAAGCTTCAGGGCCCGGCGGCGTGGCCTAACGGCTAAAGTCCTCGCCTTGAACGCCCCGGGATCCCATATGGGCGCCGGTTCTAATCCCGGCAGCTCCACTTCCCATCCAGCTCCCTGCTTGTGGCCTGAAAAAGCAGTCGAGGATGGCCCAAAGCTTTGGGACCCTGCACCCACATGGGAGACCCGGAAGAGTTTCCTGATTCCGGGCTTCAGACTGGCACAGCACTGGCCATTGTGGTCACTTGGGGAGTGAATCATCGGACGGAAGATCTTCCTGTCTCTCCTCCTCTCTGTATATCTGACTTTGCAAAAAAATAAATCTTTATTAAAAAAAAAGAAAAAGCTTCAATCACCAAGATACTATTAAACAAGTTAAATTTAACAACTTCAGTGGTCAGTTTTCACCTCACTACATTGACATGGTGGTTCAGGCTAGCCGGTTTCATATACCTATCAACAGTAACCGTTCCTGCATGTATCAAGTAAATCAAGAATCAAAAAGAAAAATAATGGGGTAGTGTAGTGACTTAGCAAGCTAATTCTCTGCCTGTAGCGCCAGCAACCCATATGAGCACCAGTTTGTGCTCCGGTTGCACCACTTCCATTCCAGCTCCCTGCTCATGGCCTAGGAAAGCAGAGGAAGATGGCTCAAGTTTGGGGATCCTGCAACCACTTGGGAGATGCAGAAGAAGCTCCTGGGTCCTGCTGGGCTCGGCTCTGACCATTGTAGCCATTTAGAGGGTAAACCAGTAGATGATAGATTTTTTTTTCTCTCTCCTTCTATAAAACTCACCTTTCAAATAAAATTTAAAAGGAAAAAATATATATCAAGCAAGAAATTTCGTATGTTACTCTAGCACCACAGCCTAAAATAAAAATCAGCTTCATCACAAGTCACTGAAGAATCATTCAAGTACCATTGATTACAAGTCTGAAATTATAAAGTGAAACTGAGGTACCTCAGAAACAGGGCGTTCTGGGAACACTACTTTCCTTCAGTTCTGAGAGGTTATGCGGTTAGGAAACTCCTGGAAAAGAAGAAACAACAATGATGAAGCGGAAGCATACTGTTCACATTTTAGGGAAACCTGAAAACTTATACACAGGGAAGCCGCTGTCAGCTCAGCCTCACAGGTTAGGGGGCGAAGCTGCCCACGGTGAGACCACTAAAGAAAGCTGCCTGGGATGCGCACACACACCCTCACAGACAGAACCTCCCTGCTTTCGCTCAATTATCTCCTATTGGGAGAGCTGTGAAAACCCAGCACTTAATTTTTAAGGAACTGTACATCATACATTGTACAATCAGCCGGCCTGATTTTCAAACATCTGGGTACATTTTTTGAAGGATCCTGTAACAAACAGCTAAATATTCTATTCATAAGTATCTTAACCATATGCTTGGTGATGCAAATATAATTGCACTGAAAATTTAACAAAAGTCATTTTTTTTTAAGATTAATTTTTATTTTTTATTACAAAGCCAGATATACAGAGAGGAGGAGAGACAGAGAGGAAGATCTTCCATCCGATGATTCACTCCCCAAGTGAGCCGCAACGGGCCGGTGTGCGCCGATCCGAAGCCAGGAACCAGGAACCTCTTCCGGGTCTCCCACGCGGGTGCAGTGTCCCAATCCATTGGGCCGTCCTCAACTGCTTTCTCAGGCCACAAGCAGGGAGCTGGATGGGAAGTAGAGCTGCCGGGATTAGAACCGGCGCCCATATGGGATCCCGGGGCGTTCAAGGCAAGGACTTTAGCCGCTAGGCCACGCCGCCGGGCCCAACCAGGTTCCCGGCTTCGGATCGGCGCGCATCGGCCCACTGTGGCTCACTTGGGGAGTGAATCATCCGACAGAAGATCTTCCTCTCTGTCTCTCCTCCTGTCTGTATATCTGGCTGTAATAAAATGAATAAATCTTTAAAAAAAAAAAAAGTCATTTTGTACAGCACTGATATCCCATTCCAGACATAATAGAGTGCAAGTTCAAGTCCCAGCTGCTCTGCTTCCATGCACCTGGGAGGGCAGCAGAGGGCACTCCCAAGGCCTGAATTCCTGCCACTTGACCGGGAGTAGAGAGGTTCTCCCTCCTAGTTTCAGCATGGCCTAGCCCTGGCCACTGAGGGGTGAGTCAGTAAATGAAGATCTCCCCAGCTCTCCCCTTTTGCTGTTCTGTCTTACAATCAATCTTCTCTTGCCTTCCCCACATCATCCCCTCCCCAGCCACCTCCTGAGATTTATTTATTTATCTATTTGAAAGTTGCAGGGCCCGGTTGCGTGGCCTAGCAGCTAAAGTTCTCACCTTGAACATCCCAGGGATCCCATATGGCCGCCAGTTCTAATCCCGGCAGCTCCACTTCCCATCCAGCTCCCTGCTTGTGGCCTGGGAAAGCAGTCGAGGACAGCCCAATGCTTTGGGATCCTGCATCCACGTGGGAGACCCGGAAAGAAGTTCCTGGCTCCTGGCTTCGAACTGGCGCAGCACAGGCCATTGTGGTCACTTGGGGAGTGAATCATCGGACGGAAGATATTCCTCTCTGTCTCTCCTCCTCTCTGTATATCTGACTTTGTAATAAAAATAAACAAATCTTAAAAAAAAAAAGTTGCAGAGATGGGCGCAGTGCTGTAACCTAGTGCCTAAAGTCCTCGCCTGGCATGCACCAGCATTCCATATGGACACTGGTTCTAATCCCGGCAACCCCATTTTGCATCCAGCTCCCTGCTTGTGGCCTGGGAAAGCAGTCGAGGACAGCCCAAAGCCTTGGGACCCTGCACCCGCATGAGAGACCCAGAAGAGCTCCTGGCTCCTGGCTTCAGATAGGCTCAGCTCTGATCATTGCAGCCACTTGGGGAGTGATTCATCTGACGGAAATCCTCCTCTCTGTACATTAGACTTTCCAATTTAAACAGATAAATAAATCTTTAAAAAAAAAACGGAAGTTAGAGATCTTCCATGTACTGGTTCAATCTCCAAATGGCCACAGAGCTGGGAGTGGGCCAGGCCAAGGGCAGGAGCTTGGTCTCTTTGAGGGGCAGAGACCCAGGCACTCAGGTCATCCTCCACTGCCTTCCCAAGACCATCAGCAGGGGCTGGATGGGAAGTGCAAGACCCAAATCCAAATGGGCTAGTAGCATCAGCACAATGGCTTAATCACTTTATCGCAACAGGGGCTCCTTGAGGCTCCTTTTGTAAGTCATATACTAAACAGGCAGAACATTGCTAACCCAGAAATCTGAAAGTTTTTCATCAAATCATATTTTAGATTTTGTGGTTAGGGAATGTTTAACTCACAGTTTAGCACTCCAAAACCCCCAAAATCCCCCAAATTTGAAACACTTCTGATCCTAAGGCTGTTCAGGTGCAGCAGTAACTTTCCAATCTTGAACAAAGTTGTTCCACAATCCTGCCTATTCAAAGCAGTGGCAGGAATAGACACTGACAAAGCGGCTGCTGCACAAAGCAGAACTCTCAAGCCATCTAAACACAGCCACAGATGCCTCAGCCAACGAGGGTCTCGCTCAGTGCAAGCCCAAGTATACCAAGCACTTACTGAAACCTTTAATCATCTAGTTTTCTAGCCCACAAGCGTAAGCTTAAACAAAAAAAAAAAAAATCAGAATGGAAAAAGGAACTGTCAGAGTCCAACCAAATGACAATACTCAGAGTAACAGCAGGTTAATAGCAGAGTCGACGATCAACTGGGTCTCAAACACCTTTACTCAAGTGCTAGCCTGAGTAAATCCGTCTTCTAACGAAATCCATCTTTTGAAAGTCTCATCAATTTCCAAAGACAATTCCAAGGTGCCCTGAGCAGTGTCCATACAGCACCTGCTCCAAGCAATGGCAAAAGACAGAAGACTGCACGAACCTTCACTCTCCTCCCACACCCCTCCACAAGCCTTACCAAAGTATAAGAAAGTGAGTTCAATTAATGACCCACTTGCAGACACTATTCTAGGCACTGGCAAGAGGACAAAAATAACACATACTTCTGTTTTCACTAAAGTTACTTTTCTGTAGGAATAACTTTGATTCCAATACAAATTTAAATCACAGCTGCATTTTAATTAGTACTAACATCCTTTATAGCACATCATTTTATTACTGAAAAAGACACATAATTTTAAAGATCTCTTGGCCATAAGTTGCT
This sequence comes from Ochotona princeps, assembly GCF_030435755.1. NCBI lineage: Eukaryota > Metazoa > Chordata > Mammalia > Lagomorpha > Ochotonidae > Ochotona > Ochotona princeps. The sequence continues at coordinate 8,135,013 of NC_080853.1, read as the reverse complement.
GATTAAGGGTAAATCAGGTGGCACCTAATTACTGGAACATGGCAGAAAGAACTCAGAATGGGGACAAGTTTGGGCCCTAACCTTCCCACTTAATTGAATCACCCGAACCAAGTTATACTGATAGGCTTCAGCTCTTTAACATATTTTTAAAATAATATAAAAACTAATAATTTCAAAATACTGTTACAGTAGTCATATGATTCTCGGGTGAATAAACCAGTAATGTAGGTGAAATATTTGTGAACTGTATTTGCCACATAAAAGTAAACTGCTAAACATCAACAGGATACACCTTAATTGAGTAAATGTTATTAATTAATCACATTCAAAATACACTATTGAGAAGAAATAACAGGGCCATGCAGTGACTCACCTGGCTAATCCTCCACCTACAGTACTGGCATTCCATATGGGTGTTAGGTCGACTCACAGCTGCTCCATTCCTAGCTCCCTGCTTATGGTTTGGGAAAACAAGAGGATGGCCTTGAAACCCTGCACCTTTGTAGGAGACCCAGAAAAAGCCCCTGGCTCCAGACCAGCTCAGCTTCGAGCACTGTGACTATTTGGGGAATGAACCAGCAGATGAAAGGTCTTTCCCTCTTTCTCCATAAATATTTAAACATTAAAAATTTAGAAAGAGGGACCAGAACGGTACAGTGGCCCAGCGACTAAAGTCCTCACCTTGAACGCCCCGGGATCCCATATGGGCGCCGGTTCTAATCCCGGCAGCTCCACTTCCCATCCAGCTCCCTGCTTGTGGCCTGGGAAAGCAGCAGAAGATGGCACAAAGCCTTGGGACCCTGCTCCCATGTGGAAGACCCCGAAGAGCTCCTGGCTCCAGATCAGCACAGATTCGGACATTTTGGCCACATGAGCAGTGAATCAGCGGACAGAAGATCTTCCTCTCTGTCTCTCCTCCTCTCTCTATACATATATATCTGACTTTGCAATAAAAATAAATAAATCTTTTTTAAAAAATACAACGGGCCTGGTGCAGCAGCCTAGTGACTAAAGCTCTTGCCTTGCAGCTGCCAGGATCCCATATGGGCATGGGTTCATGTCCCCAGTTGCCCCACTTCCCATCCAGCTCCCTGTCTGTGGCCTGGAAAAGCAGCTGAGGATGACCCAAAACCTTGAGACCCTGCACCATGTGGGAGACCAGAAGAGGCTTCTAGCTCCTGGCTTCAGATTGGCTCAGCTCTGGCCACAGCGGCCATCTGGGAAGTGAACCAGTGAATGGAAGATCTTTCTCTCCTTTCTGTAAATCTGCCTTTCCAATAGAAAATAAGTAAATCTTTAAAAAAAAAGAAAGAAACAGAGCAAACTTTATGCTTTATGTTTAGTACTTAAATTCTCTACTAGGGAAATTACTAGCTAGAGAAACTCAATATCAATCATTAGTGACCACAAAGGCTTACTCTACTGAAAACCAAAAAGAAAGCTGTTTACCTAATTATATTGAACTATCAGGTAGGCAAGGAATAAGGGAAACTCAAGGAACAGGTTGGTGAAATTGTGCAACAAAGACACAAGCTTCTAAAAATAATCGGATTTATTGCACATAAATTACTCCGACGGAGGAAAGGACTGCCTAGCATTCTGCATAAAACCCCAATGGTGTCAGCAGACGATGGCCCTATTTGTATTAGAGTGGAATTTACAAAAGCAAATTCATGCCTCAGTTCACTTTAACCTATAGAAAGGAGGAATCTCAAACAGCAAAGAGGTGAGACAATCAGATAAGAACTAGTTACATCACAAAGCTAACCCCAAGGGAGCCACTGTGGCAAGAATGTAAGCAGCATTACCTGCTCACTTGATCATCCCCAGAAAAAGACCCATTTCCTTTGGCGATTACAGAGACAGACTTAGGACTTACAGACTACAAAGTCCCCTTCCTGGAGGTAAACAGTGAAAGGAATCTCACACCATCTCACTAAAAACACAAGTCCAAGTGCAGATTTAATCTCACCGGCCTGGCTTTTTAGGACTACCCATCAACAAACATTGCCTGCAGCACAGAGAACCAGAGGGGCTTCTGATTCAAAGAAAAAAAAAGAAATATTCAGAAGACAGCTCCATACCAAAAAGAAAAGCTGCATTCAACACTCCTAACAGGAGCTGGATGTTAGAAACCACTGGAAAGCAGACAACGCAACATCCTCTTTGCCTTTACTCATTTAACTAGAAGTTAACTCATTTACGATCAAGTATCATTCAAAAGAAGCCGATTTCTGAGCAACTATGACCATAGTTGAATAATTTGTTAACAAACGCCATGACAGACTTTACCAATAATTTAGGAAACAGCTTCCCTCAACACAAAGGTAAAAAAATTTTAACGTTTATTTTTATTGGAAAGTCAGATTTAGAGAAAGGAACGACAGAAAAATCTTCCATCCTCTGGTTCACTCCTTAAGTGGCAGCAATGGCCAGAACTGAACCGATCTGAAAGCAGGAGCCAGGAGCTTCTTCCAGGTCTTCCACGTGCGTGCAGAGTCCCAAGGCTTTGGGCCGTCCTCTACTGCTTTCCCAGGCCACAAGCAGGGAGCTGGATGGGAAGTGGAGCAGCTGGGACACAAACTAGCACCCATACGGGATCCCACTCATGCAAGGCCAGGACTTTAGACACTAGACTACCACACTAGGCCCAACACAAAAGTTAGTAGAACATCCACCTTCCATTTACCTCTAAGATGTAACATTGTAAGCCAAACTCATCCCAGTGCCAGGGACAGGCAAGTGAAGAGGGGTTGGGGGCAGTGGGTACTGGTGATAAGCAGAACCAATTAGCCTGAGCAGAGTTACAGTGCAGATCAGTGGGAAGGACACCACCCGCCTGGCTCCTGGCCCTGCCCAGGTCCTTCACCTCTTGCAGCACCTCAGTATCCTCGGCTCTGATGAGCCTCTCTCCCAAGGCCTGGAGAGTACCTGCACATCACAAAAGGTCTACTTTGGACATTAGTACCAAGAAAGAGCTCTATGAACTGCAGTTTTTATATTAAATAAATTCAACCTGACCTTTTGGACTCCTCTTCTGCTTCAAATAACTCTCACCCTGTAATTCTAACCTGGCACACGTTAGAGTTCAATAAATAGTAGCAAATATTACTATCCAGCAAATTCACTTATCCTGCTCTCGGTCACATAAACATCTATAAATATAAACCTTTAGCAGCATACAACTTGTAAAAATTTTTAAATGGGAACACAGAACATGCTGACTAAAGCCAACCCACTCACTGGGCACCCAGTCCAACAGCTACATCAAATTTAGAGGCACTCTAATGAGGGGGTAGTCCTCAGCCATCGTTTTATACTCTGGGAAACATGATAAAAAAGCTTCTATCATATTATCATAAAATGGCCAGTTTTATTTCCATTGCTGCTACATACCCATGAAGTCACCACAATTCTTTCCCAAAATTAAATTTCAGATTACACTAGATTAGTAATAATCTAATAATTTAATTTAATAATTAGTAATATTAAATTTCAGATTTAATATTTTAAATATATATGTATCAGTTTATATAATTATAAATTTTATATATATATATAATTATCGTTTCTACTAATCTAGAAACATAAATCATTTTTTTACATGAGCCTTATTCAGCATTATTTTTTGAAGTTGAGAACATTAAGTTGTCAACAATATCCAGGCCATTCATCAGGTGGTATCTGATAACCAAATGTATATATTATTAATCCTATTATCACCTTATTAGGTAAGAACAAAGGATTTGGTTAGCATTACATCAGTTTTGCAATACATGCCTTATAGATAAGCACCCACATGCAAAATTCACTAAAGAGGTTTTTTTTTTTTTTTCTTTTTTTTTTTTTAAGCAAACAGCTCTGGAGTCAAAGCAAAATTGGAAATTTAAACCAACCAAGTTCTTGGATCCCAAAGATACCTTGTAGGCCTGTCACAGCTTAAAAATTAATGGTAATAAATATGCATGTTGAGGCATTTTATATGTTTACGTTGCAATTTTCTTTGAAATGTATCAAAACACATTTTAAAATGAGACAGACATATGGGACATGACGAAACCAGTACAACAAGATGTGAATGGCACAAAGTAAATGGCAGTTACAGAGGTGTGCACTAAGATGTCTTCAAACTCCGTTACACGTTTGAAATATTGAGGCAAGGCACCATGGCAACTAACAGGTCTTCTCATAGTTCACTCTCTAATTTGCAATTTGTATTTTTTGGAGCAGTATAAACACTGTCGCTGGATTTTGGTGAAGGGTTATATTTAAAGAAATGCTCAACAGAAAACTACACCACCAGCATTTCAACCGCAAACATCTCTACCAGAAGTTAATTTAAAACAACCTGGTTTGGGTCTAGAGTGAAACCAAGCCGACCTACAATTCCCTGAGCATGCTGGATGGCTCAGAAAATCCCTTTCTAAAAAAGAAAGCAAGCTATCCTGAAAGCGCTCCTTTGAGGGAAGGAATTCACATTCCCCCCCCCCCCCCCCCCGCAGCAGCCTATGTCATCATGTGTAACTTCAAATGAGATGGTCTCACTCAGATAAACAAGCTCTCTGAACCGGGTTAGGAAATTCCACAAAATGATGCCTTTTTCACGAAAGCTGCATCTTTATGCTGATGAATCTAACTTTCACTGTATTCAGTAAAAGGCTGTCCAAGAAAAACACCCCATATGCTGAGCCACACTGGGTGGCACCTAGGTCAAATGCCTGCCCTGTGTCCCCCAGGAGGAGACAGCACTGAGGAGCAGAGCCGTCTGAACCCAGTATTTAAGGATTACACCCAGAGGGCTCAGCACAGTAGTCCTCACCTTGCATGCACTGGGATCCCAAATGGGCACCGCTTCTAATCCCAGCAGCCTCACTTTCCCAACCAGCTCCCTGCTTGTGGCCTGAGAAAGCAGTCAAGGATGGCCCAAAGCCTTAGGACCCTGCACTCACGTAGGAAACCTGGAAGAGGCTCCTGGATCCTGGCCATTGCGGCCACATGGGGAGTGAATCAGCAGACAAAAGATCTTCCTCTGTCTCTCCTCCTCCTCCTCCTCTCTCTCTCTCTCTCTCTCTCTCTCTCTCTCTCTCTCTATATATATATATATATCTAATTTTCCAATAAAAATAAAATATATTTTAAAAAAATCTGTGTATAGACGGGCTCTCTGGCTGAATCTTAAGAGGTAACAATTTATTCTAAAGAAACTACTTACGGTAATAATTCTAAATACTTGGAAGTTTCACCTTTTAGCCTAATGGCAAGCACTGAGCATGTTTTAAAGATAAATTTTGTGTACTTTCCTAGATAACCAACTTTTCCCCCTAGATTAATTTTATTCCTCTTTATCTCCCAAGTTGCAATAACTATAAACTTGTCACATTTCTGCTGTATGCCTGATCAGGTTCCAGTGTAAACCCACACAACTGAATAATAATATTACAAGTTAAAAACCTAGAAACTGTTCGTGACCAGAAATGTGAACATCACCTTAACAATGGCAGTTACCTATAACACTTCTGGGAAAGAGCTCCTTAAAATATGAACGTTTAGGGCCCGGCAGCGTGGCCTAGCGGCGCCGGTTCTAATCCCAGCAGCTCCACTTCCCATCCAGCTCCCTGCTTGTGGCCTGGAAAAGCAGTTGAGGACGGCCCAATGCATTGGGACACTGCACCCGCGTGGGAGACCCGGAAGAGGTTCCAGGTTCCCGGCTTCAGATAGGCGCGCATCGCCCGTTGCGGCTCACTTGGGGAGTGAATCATCGGACGGAAGATCTTCCTCTCTGTCTCTCCTCCTCTGTGTATATCTGGCTGTAATAAAATGAATAAATCTTTAAAAAAAAAATGAACGTTTATTCTGTGATTTCATGCGAGTCACAAAAATTATTTTGTTACCAGTAATAGCTTGCTGTTTATAGGAATCAATGGAGAGCAATTCTGCAGCAGAAGATCCTGAAGTCAAACACCCTCAAGCAGTAATAATATATTTACACAACCACTGTAAAGAAACTTGCAAAGTTTTCATTATGAACTATTAACTGTAATTTAACTTTGTCACAAAGCTAACCTCTGTTAAAAGGGGCTCCTCCAAAGCAGAGCTAAGGAAATCTGTATTTGATGGCTTTTCAATTAGTCATTAACAACTCCAGAATTAAGACTTATGTACACAGAAAGCTAACTCAGCAGGGGGGGTTGGGTAGCGGGTGGTTTTTCCTTGCTGGGGAGCAATCTTGTCACCTGTTTGGAGACCTGTTTGGAGAAGCTTCCCCGCCCCACCCCGCAAAAACAGCCGTGATTTTTCTAAATGCAAACGTTAGGACAGATCGACCACTCAAAGCCGCCGATACCAGGACAGGACGTTTAACATTTGTTTCAGGATAATACAGTGTGGGGGAGGAGGAACAACATGAAATGGAGACTCTCTTAACTGTTCAGTTAATAATTGTCAACGCTGGGCAGGCACTGTGGCACTGGGGTTAAGCCAGCACTTGGCCTCCCATCATGGAGTGAGTACCTGCCTGCCCAGGAGCCCCGACTTGGCTCAAGCATGTGTGCCTGCCGCTCACGTGGGAGTCTGGCCCAACCAACTGTGGCAGGCTGTTGAGGGGTAAACCAGTAGATGGAAGAGTGTCTCTCCTTTGTTAAGTAAATATTTTTTTTAAAAAACTAGCTGAATTAAAAAAAAAGAAAAAGAAACTAAGCTGAATGACCAATACTATTCTATATTCACATATTTTCCATTACGAAAAAAAAAGTTTAAAAATCTGTTAGCTACTGCGATATTAAAAATCACTTGCCTGGAACCACAATGTATGACCTGGTAGCGGGAAACCTGCTCTGAACATGCTTACACAGTCACATGTTTTTAAAAAGTCAGATTTTAAACTAGAAACGATCTAAGCCTGTGTCAAAGTATTTTAGAAAAAAATATATGAAAAACACGCATTCTCCATTATTGGAACTTGAGTATAAAGGAAAACGTTTCATTTTGCTACGTAAAATTTACTATTTAAATACCAAGGCAGAGCAGGACCAGTCTCTAAACATCCACAGCTGTACTTCTTTAGGGAGACGTGCAGCTCCACGCCTAGGAACAGAATTAACAGAAATTCCGAATCCTTGACTAAAGCTCCCACCTGTCACTAGGAGCACCGAAACTGCTCCCCCTACACTCCAACTGTATTTTTAGTTTCCGCCGCAACAAGTAGCCATGTCATCTCCATTTGCTTAGCCGATTGCAGAAACCAACCAAACCCTACCCCGACTCTGTCCAGCATTCAAAACAAAAACACAAACACAACGGAAGCGTGACCCTAACAACTTCCCCACAGCCAGACGACCACTGGGAGGACGAAACGAAACACAAATCTTCCCCCTCCTCCCGAACAAGACGAAAACTTCGTCCTGAAGCCAAGACTGCAACACGCAGGAGCGACGGTGTCCAGCACAGTCGCGCACGGCCGGCCGACCGAGAGACAGCAACAAATTGCCAAGTTGCAGCGGATTTAAAAAACAAGTCCAAAGTTAGACGGACTCGCCCACTTCGGCCCACCGCCCCCTGCCCCCACAGCGTGGGAGGCTGACAAGGGACTCCGCCAGCAACTTGCCCAGGAACGGAATGACAAGGAGCAGCCGCGAGACGGCCGGGGACGCCGACAACACAGGCGGTCGGCCCCAGGGTCCCGGGGAGCCCCTCACCCAAAAACAACAACCACCACCAAAGTCCCCCGCACACGCCAGCCGTTCCAGACTCAGGGAAACTCGCAGGGGATAGGTAGGTCAATTTGCGTACCACTCAACCCACTAAATTATACCTTCATATCACGCCAAATGAATTATTGCAGGCGGTTTTTATTGGGACACGCTGTGGGTCTGGCGCTCCGATAAGCGCTTCACACGTCCCAGTTCGCACAACCTTCCCAGCCAGCCCCCTTTTTCCCCTAACCTGCCACACACAAAAGAGTTGAAGCGGCCGGCCCCAAAGGGACAGCGCCGGAGCTGGACACAGGTGCCCAACCCGGCACGCGCCAGAGCCCGGCTAGGGAGCCCCTCGGACGCTCCGGGACCTCGGACTCCGCCAGCACCCCCCTGGCCCAGGAATAACTTCAGCGTCCCCCGCGCGCCAGGCGGAGAGCGCCGAAGCACCTGTTTCCCAGTCCCAGCAAGAAAGAGGTGGCGGACGCCCGGAGGCGAGGGGCGCCCCAGGACCCGCCGCCCTCCTCGTCTCCAGGGGCAGGCCCGGCGGGCGGGGAGGCCAGGCCCGGCGGAGCAGGCTGGGGGGAGGAGGAGGCCGGGCGCGCGGCCCGCCGAGGCCTAGGCCCCACCCGCCGCCCACCGCCCCGCGGCCGCGGCGTCCGCGCGGGGGGCCCCGCCATGCCCGGCCGCCTCACCTGGCTGGCTGCCCCGAGCTTCGACCCCCGCCCCGGGATGGCGGTCCTGGGCGGCGGCGGTGGCGGCGGCGTTGAGCCGGGGGGGGGGGGGGGGAAGAAGGAGGAAGGAAGAAGGGAGACAAGGAAGGGACGGCAGGAGGGAAGAGGCGGAGTGGCTGCGGAGGAGGCGGGCGCCGCCGGGCCGGGGCGAGGAAGCGGGCGGGAGTGTGGCGAGGGGCCGGTCACAGGAACCGGGAAGCCGAGGGAGAAGCGACGGCGGCCGGCGCAAACGCTGAGAAGCCGCTCCGGCGCCCGCAGCCGGGCAGGAAGTGACGGGGGAGGGGCCGGCGCCCGCCCCCGGCCCCCGCCCGCCTCCAGGCCCGGCTCCACACCCCCAGCACGGGCGCCGCGGACCACAAGTCCCGGCGGGCAGTGCGACGGGGTCTGCGCCCACAAAGCACTCCAGCAGCCTGCAAGGCGGGGCCTGGGCCCGAGGCCTGCTGGGGATTGTAGTTCGGCTGCTTCCCCGAGCGGGACCGTGGGGAACGCGTGCCTGCTGTCCGCCAGCACTTCCTTGTTTCGTGTCAGAGTCTCGTCAGGGGCCGGTTCTATCTCTAATCCTCATGCCTCCGTTATGTGCGAAGCGCCACTCCGAGAGCTAACCACGGGACAAACACTCCTACCCTCTTGGAGATTACGTTCTAGTGTGGATGAAATACACGAATTAATTCCATAACTTTGGGGCCTGCGCTCTGAGCTGACTCCTGGATATAGGAGCTCTAGTTGGAAGACCCGTCCCCATCCACCTCCTTGTCATCAAGCCTGGGAAAGCAGTGGAAGATGGCCCCAGGTGCTGCGGCCCCTGCACCCATCTAGGGGACCTGGAAGACGTTCCTGGCTGCTGCCTGCGGACTGTCCCAGCTGCAGCCACCGCGGCCATTGCGGAGTGAACCAGCAGAAGGAAGAGTTTCTCTCTCTCTCTCTCCCTCTCCCCCTTTCCCTACCTCTCCCTCCCCTGTCCCCATCCCATCCCCATCTCTGTAACTCTTCCAATCTAAAAAGAAAATCTCCAGTCCAGCTTTCTTTTCTGTTTCCATACACTGACAGAGCCTCCTATTGAATGGAAACAAGAATGAGAGTGTCATCTTTACAGAAAAACTTTTCATAAGGGTTTTACGAGCTTTGCCTGTTCCCTTTTAATCCATCTTGTAAAAAGGAACACATAAAATTTGGTGTAACATCCCCAGTGGTCACAGTTTCTTTCCTTTTTTTTAATTTATCGTACAATTTTGTATAGTTTTTTTAATATTTATTTTTCTTTGAATGATAGATTTTACACAGAAAAGGAAAGATAGAAAGAGGAGCTGTTCCATCTGCTGGTATACTTTCCAAATGGCCGCAACTGAACTGGTCGGAAGCCAGGAACGTCCTTCGGGTCTCCCACGCAGCTGCAGGGTCCTGTATGGCTTTCCCAGGCTCAAGCTTATAGCTTGCTGTGTTCCCTCAAGGTGATATTCTGGGTGGTTCCGCTATGTTTAGGCACCTCGTTCTAGTGTGCTCATGTTCACTGCTGTACAGTGTACATCCCGTGGATGCACTACCCTGTGAGGGATATCAAGGTTAATGTCATTTTCTGCTACTACCAGTCCGTCTGCTGTCAACATACTTACCTGTTTCCTAGGGAGATTTTTGCACTGCCTATCTTTGAGATATTACCTGCTGATTTCAGGATTTTTTTTTTCTTTTTTTTTTTTTTAAGATTTATTCATTTTATTACAGCCAGATATACACAGAGGAGGAGAGACAGAGAGGAAGATCTTCCGTCCAATGATTCACTCCCCAAGTGAGCCGCAACGGGTCGATGCACACCGATCCAAAGCCGGGAACCAGGAACCTCTTCCGGGTCTCCCACGCGTGCAGGGTTGCAGGTCTTCCGGGTGCAGGGTTCCAAAGCATCGGGCCATCCTCAACTGCTTTCCCAGGTCACAAGCAGGGAGCTGGATGGGAAGTGGAGCTGCCGGGATTAGAACCGGCGCCCATATGGGATCCCGGGATGTTCAAGGTGAGGACTTTAGCCACTATGCTATTGCGCCGGGCCCCCCAAATTAAATCTTAAGAAAAAAAATCGGGCCCGGCGGCGTGGCCTAGCGGCTAAAGTCCTCACCTTGAACATCCCGGGATCCCATATGGGCGCCGGTTCTAATCCCGGCAGCTCCACTTCCCATCCAGCTCCCTGCTTGTGGCCTGGGAAAGCAGTCGAGGATGGCCCGATGCTTTGGAACCCTGCACCCTCATGGGAGATCCAGAAGAAGTTCCTGGCTCCTGGCTTCAGATTGGCTCAGCTTCAGTCATTGTGGCCACTTGGGAGGTGAAGCATTGGACAGAAGATCTTCCTCTGTCTCTCCTCCTCTCTGTATATCTGCCTTTCCAATAAAAATAACATAAATCTTTTTAAAATCTTTTCTTTTTATTGCAAAGGCAGATACACAGACAAGAAGATCTTGGGTCTGCTAATTCACTCCCCGAGTGACGCAACAGCTGGAACTCACCTCCCCTTTTCACTCCCTCCCTCCTTCCTTCTCCCTTCCCTCCTTCCCTCCTTCCTTCCCTCCTTCCCTCCTTCCTTCCTTCCTTTCCTTTTTTTTTTCTCTCCTAGTTCTTTTTCTTTCACCCACTGCTCTAAAAAAATTCTGATAGGCTGTTGCACCGAGATGTGATGGGCTCCAGAGAAGTGAGGTGCAAAGTAGATCTCATGAGTTAGTTCTGGGTCACCAAGCAGCCCAGCTGCCTGAGCTGACCCACTTCTTTCTTAAATTTAACACCAAGGAATCCAATGGGAACAGCAGATCCCTCACCCTGTTTGACACGATCCCGTGGGAGAACCCGTTGCTTATCACGGAGTTGCTTGGGAGCAGGAGGTGTCCACTCACACTGGACTGGAGGCGCTCGTTAGGGGCCGTCCTCCCCCGAGTTAGAGCTTCCTGTCGTGTCCAACAGCACTGGAGTTTCTACAGTTTTCCTCATGAGTGCAACTGTACTTAGGCATGTTATGTTCAAATATTATCTAGTCCGTAGATAATTTCTATGTTTTATTACATCGGTTTTTTTAAACAAATTGTGTTTCGATGATGTTTACATACTTGATCAGGGTGGTAAAGGCCAAGGATTAGGGGAAAGTAGATAAGACCATGGTTTCCAAATTTTCTTTTTCTTCCTGTATCTGGGAAATGGGGTGGGGGCAAGTGGGAGAAGAAGCCACACCCAGTCTCCCAACTGCTTCAATTACATAGTTTTTATTTTTATTTTTTTTTCAAAGATTTATTGTTATTGGAAAGCCGGATATACAGAGAGGAGGAGAGACAGAGAGGAAGATCTTCCATCCGATGTTTCACTCCCCAAGTGAGCCGCAAAGGGCCGATGCGCGCTGATCCGATGCCGGGAACCTGGAACCTCTTCCAGGTCTCCCACGCGGGTGCAGGGTCCCAAGCTTTGGGCCGTCCTCAACTGCTTTCCCAGGCCACAAGTAGGGAGCTGGATGGGAAGTGGAGCTGCCGGGATTAGAACCGGCACCCATATGGGATCCCGGGGCTTTCAAGGCAAGGACTTTAGCCGCTAGGCCACGCCTCCGGGCCCCAATTACATAGTTTTTAAATTTGACTTAGTTAAAGTGATATGTGACTGTAGTTTAAAGAATCTAATAGCTGGCACCACACAATACTCTAGTAGCTAAATCCTTGCTTGCATGTGCTGGCATCCATATGGGCAAAGGTTTGTGTCCCACCTGCCCCACTTCCCTTCCAGCTCCCTGTTTTTAGCCTGAGAAAGCAGCAGAGAATGGCCCAAAGTCTTGGGATCCTGCACCTGCGTGAGAGACTCGGAAGAAGCTCCTGACTCCTGGCTTCAGATTGGCTCAGCTCCAGCCATTGTGGTCACTTGGGGAGTGAGTTATTGGACAGAAGGTCTTTCTCTCTGTGTCTCCTCCTCTCTGTAAATCTGCCTTTCCATTGAAAATAAATAAAAGTCAAATAGTATAAACACACTTACATTGTCATGAAAAACAGCACTCAACCCCCATTCACTCTAAACTCCTTTTTCATTCTTCTAAATGGAATTCCTGGGCAGACTGTCCGACAAACACTTGTTCCTTTGGTTGTCTGCTATGAAATATGAGCATTTTGCTTCCTTATTCTTGTTGACAGTTTCTACAACACACAAATTCCCCTTCTTTTATCCATAATTCTCAGTTCAACCATTGTTTAACATTTACAGTTATGACTATATACATAATTTTCATCTCCAGAATATCTAAGGTGTGATGGCTCAATGTCATTCTTATGTAATCTTCCCAAATTATTAACTACCTTAGCTTCATCTTCTATGCAACAAGATGCTAACAGGGAACTGCCTCAGTTTCCCTATTCCAAAGTAAGACAGCACAGGCAAGAACTGTAAAAGATGGTTTGTATTAAAAAGTAGGTAAAGGGGTCAGGTGTTGTGGGCCACCAGGCTAAGTGACTTCCTGGCTTTCCTACATCCTGTTCTGGAGTGCCTGGGTGTGAATCACATCTCTGTCCAGCCTCCTGCTGGTGTGTGCCCTGGGGCGTTAGGGACCTGGGTCCCTGCCGCCTGCATGGGAGACCTGGACAGAGTCTGGGATCCTGGGTCAGCCTGGCCAAGCCTGGCTGCTGTGAACATTTGTGGGTGTAAAGTGGCAGATGGAAAGCCCTTGCTGTCTTCTGCTCAATAAATAAAAATAAATGCACTTAAGAAAAAAATAACTAGGTGACCACACTTGGAAACCACCAAGAAAACTACCTTTCAGTAGATGAATGGATAAACTGTGGTCTGTCCAGGCCATGGAATACTATCGAAGTATTCAAAAGAAATGATCTTGGGGCCATTGTGGCAGCATAGCACATTGGGCTACAACCTGCGACAGAACTATTCCACATTGGAACACTGGTTGGAGTCCCAGCTGTTCCACTTCCAACCCAGGAAAGGAGCAAGTGATGGCCCACGTACTTGAGTCCCTGAACCATGTGGGAGATGAGAAGATGACGCTCCTGGCTCATCGCTCAGGCTTGGCCCAGCACCAGCTGTCTCAGATGTTTAGGCACTGAGCCAACACATCCAACATGGTTTTTTCTGCTTTGCCTTCCAAATGAATAAATCTTTAAAAAACAAAGTATTAGTGAAAAGGAAGTTCTTTAGCCTAGTGATTAAGATGCCTGTGTCCTGTGTTGAAGCATATGAACTGAATTGCCTGTCACAGCACCAGCTTCCCACCAATGCAGACCCTGGCTCCAGTACATGGGATCCTGCAACCCAGTTGGGAAACCTATCTTGTCTTCCCAGCTCCCACCTTCAGAGCTGGCCCAGTTCTGGCTGTTGGAAACATTTAAGGAGTGAACCAACAGAGAGGAATTCTCTCTCTTTTCCTCTCTCCCTCCTATTTTTTCTGTTAAAGACATATATTTTATTATAGTTTCAAAAGAAAGAAAAGAAAACAATGGGCACAGCGCAGTAGCCTAGTGGCTAAAGTCCTCACCTTGCACATACCAGGATCTCATATGGGCACCGGTTCTAATCCTGGCAACCCCATTTCCCATCCAGCTCTCTGCTTGTAGCCTGGGAAAGCAGTCGAGGACAGCCCAAAGCCTTGGGACCCTTCATGCACATAGGAGACCTGGAGGAGGCTCATGGCTTCTGACTTCAGATCAGCTCAGCTCCAGCTGTTGCAGCCATTTGGGAAGTCAATCAGCACAAGAATGATCTTTCTCTCTGTCTCTCCTTCTCCTTATAAATCTGATCTGCCCTTTGAATAAAAATAAATAAATCCTGAAGGAAGGAAGGAAGGGAAGAAAAAGAAAAAAGTGAAAGATAAGAAAGGAAAAGAAAAAAGAAGCTCCTGGCTCCCAGCTTGGGACCAGTCCAGCTCTGGCTATTGCCGTCATTTGGGGAGTGAAGCAGTGGATGGAAAATTCTCCCTCTCTCCATCTATCTGACTTTCCTAGTAAAATAGACATTTTTTTAAAAGATAAGTTGAGGGGCCCATCACCAGTGTGGTCGGCATCCCATACGAGTGCCAATCCGTGTCCAGGTTTATCCACTTCCACACCAAGTCTGCCAATGCACCTGGAAGAGCAGCAGAGAATGGTTCAAGTGCTTAGGCCCCTGCTAACCACATGGGCGACTCCACTGAAGCTCCTGGCTACAGCCTGGCCCAGTCCTGGCAGTTTTGTCTATTTGAGGAGTGAAACACAGTACAGAAAGAGGGGAGACAGAGAGAAAGATCTTCCATTTACTGATTCACTCCCCAAGTGACTGCAACAGCTGAAGCTGCACCAATATGATGCCAGGAACCAGGAACTTCCTCCAGGTCTCACATGTGGCACAGGGTCCCAAGGCTTTGAGCTTCTTTGCTTTCCCAGGCCACAATCAAGGAGCATAATCTGAAGCCAGGAGCTAGGTGCTTCTTCTGGGTCTCCCACATGGACGCAGGGGCCAAGAATTTGAGCCATCTTTTGCTGCTTTCTCAGACCATAAGCAGCTAGCTGACTGGAAGTGGGGCAGCTAGGACACATACCAATGCCAAAATAGGATGCCAGCACCACAGGCCGAGGATTAACATGCTATGCCATGGTGCTAGACCCAAGGCCACATTGTTGAGATGTATACAATACATTTTTTAGATCTTTTAGTATTCTTTTAGGTACTGATCGGTTCTTTCCACCCAGCACTAGAAGGAAGGCTGCTGCTTACAACCAGCTAGCCAACA